>NC_053171.1:69773298-70373298 GCF_016835505.1 Polypterus senegalus | reverse complement strand
GGTATGTACCATGCCCAGGGCTGGTATTCCCCGGGAGTATAACATGCTTGTCACATGCTCATACCTCCTAGATGGAGACTACATGTATGTCCACTGGTAGTTGAAGAGAGTCCCCAACTATGACAATGGCAGTATGAGCTTGAATGGATCAAACAAAGAAGACCTCTCTCCAGTGCTCTCTCAGAAGGGTCATGTGTCCAGTCCCAGGAAGAGTCTGCAGTGACAGGTGGCCCTTGAACTGCTTGGAGCCTTACCCAAATGACAAAATTCCAAATAGGGAGGAAGGGGTGGTGAATGCTTAAACCACCTACACCGAAGCAGGTAAGGGCTTGGGAAACATGTCCTGGAATCCCACCAGTAAATTGGTAGAGGCAGGATTGGCTGGCCAGGCAGAGAGCCTTCCCAAGCCAGAAGGGCACCCTATAGAGCATGCGCAGGAAAGGTGCAGGTTCAATGGCTCACGGCCGGTGGGTAGGGACGAGCAAGATCCATGTCCACCTCCAGCTGACACAAATAATGATGGTATGGGTGTGCAGGAGCTGGAAAGCCTACCCCAGTCCATACAGTCTCTGTTGCAGATGGTCAATCTCCTGAGACAGATGATTGAGAGTATGGATAGGACGGCCGAAGCGCCCTTGAAGACTGTGCAGGACTACCTAAGGAAGCTTGGAGTATGGTTTTCCACTAAGGTAGATGCAGCGGCACAGGTGAGTGTCTACTGTACCGTAATCAAAAAGTGAACTCTGAACGAATTCCCTCAAGATGTGACATCTGAAGGATGGTGAGTAGACAGATGTACAGCAGTAGAATGTGGGTGTGCTGCCCTTGGTGGTTGGAGAGAAAGAGGGCAGGATAAAACAGAGTAAAACAGACTCACGCCAGAGGCATGTATAAAACCAAGGAACTTATTATTTTTCTTCACCTGTGGGGCAAGTCTCCCCTGTGTCCTACAGGCACAAAACAGTCCCAAAGCACACCACACAAAACACCACACTCTTCTTCTTTAACCACCACTCCTCTCCGTCAAGCTTTGTCTCCCTCCTCCTGACTCTGGCTCCTTGAGTGGTGGCTGCTGGCTCCTTTTATATTCCACCTGGAAGTGCTCCAGGTAGTTAACTGCCGAGTTCCAGATGCACTTCCGGGTGTGGTGAATACACTGCCCATAAGGGCTCAGGAGTCCCAGCTGCAGCACCCCCTGGCGGCGCCTGCAGGACCCAACAAGGCTGCACCCAACTCCAATCCCCATGGAGCCCTATGGGAAACCGAGGCACCGCTCCAACCCAGGGTGAGGTATTGCAAAGTCCATGGCTGCTCCACCTGATATATATATATATATATATATATATTGTGAACGGCACCCGGGCACAGACAGGCGGACATGTTGTTTAAAATCACCACACGTTTATTTAATACAATATTTACAACTAATAACGGTCACAAAGACCCAGTCCAATGGTCACACAGACCCTAATTACGTGCACAAACCCCAAATCCAAAGTCCTGGCCACAATGCCTTTCTTCGGGCCGCCTCCACTCTCCACTGCTTCGTCCTCCTTCCACCCGACTCCAGCCCCGAATGAAGGGAGACGGCCCCTTTTATACAGGACCCGGATGAGCCCCAGGTGTTCCCAGCATTCCTCCTCTAGCCACGCCCCAGCGTGGCGGAAGTGCCGGCTGTTCTCCCGGCAGCTCTCGGTATCCTCCAAAGTCTTCCCCAGCACTTCCTGGTGTGGCGGGAGTGCTGGGGAAACAAGTCCCAAGGCATTGGGGCCTCCTGGCGGTGACCACGGGCCCCTACAGGGAAGGGCTTCCATGCCCTTGACCCGTGGCCCCAAAGCAACCCGGAAGGCAAACCCCGTGATCCAGGCAGGGCTCTGACCCTCTTCCGGTCCCTCCTGGCGTCCGGCCGGGTCATGGCCCCTGGCATCCCTGACAATATATATATATATATATATATATATATATCCATCCATCCATCCATCCATGGATGGATATATATATAACCAAATTACCGTTAGCCTTTGATCACAAAGTGGGCAGGAGGTCCGTATGAAGCCTTGAGCACTTTGGGTACAGCATACTGGAACTATGCTAAGAAAAGGTGCTGGTGCTCCAAGCACAAACTGGAAGAGAGGAGTACATGAGTATATAAATTTGTTTTTGGTCTAGAAAATGTTTTTTTCCATGCTGACTAGGATAATAGAATAAAACCCAAGTTTTTGGCTGGATGGAATTCATAAGGTGTGCAACCAAAAAAGAAAAAGCAAGTAACAAATATACCAGGTGAAATATGTAACAAAGCAGGGTATATGCAATGAGAAAAGTTGAGAGGAGGTGAGAAAACACAGCCATTAGAGAAGATCAAGGGAGAGATTAAAAAGTTAGACGCAGAGAAATATATGATCTCAGGCTGAGAATGAGCTGAGCTTCTTCTGATTTTCTTTGAAATGTGTCTTTGAAGACTTGTGAAAGAACACAAACAGAGACATCAGTGAGGCTATGATCAAGAGATGTGAAGTGTTCTACAATCTGCTTTGTGCGGTCTTTGATCTTAACAGCTCAAATGTGTTCCTTGAAATGGTCTGCTAGCCATCTCTGTGTTTCGCCTCTTCAGATGGCTGGATGTGTCCACAAGAAATGCAGCAAATAAGATTTTTAGACTGGCAAGAGGGCCATTGTTTAATGTGAAATATACCATGGGTATCAGTTACAAGGGTGTTATTGGTCACATATTTGCAAGTGACACCACAGCACCTGTTACTGTTCAAAGTGCCTGGTGGGGAATATACCTCTCTGTTGTGAAGTGAGCTGTGGATGAGAAGTTTCATTTGGTTAGGTAACCAAATAGGTAAATAGGTAAAAAAAATAGGTAAATAAGCAGACTGTTAGGGAAAAAACAGCTGCTGTGGAGTCTGTAAAATGGGGAATATTGATCTGATGACCTTTGGGAGAGACAAAGAGTTGGAGTGGAATGGGAGGACCAGCAAGATGTAGGTTTATTATTGGGGGTCCTCTTAAGAGCGGATGTTACAAGGTCTACTCCTGGCTCGATTGAGAGCCCCATCCACAACATGAGAAGGTATCTTCTATCAATGGAGAAAGTCCTCATGCTGAGCACTTCATTATAGAAGTCACTCTCATCACTACTGAGCTGAAGAGTTTTTAGTGTGTCACATATGGAGGAGCTGTAGAGGAGGTACAGTAACTGTGTGAGTCAGTTGGTTTGTGATAGACAGTGGTATGAAGTTCTTTAAAGTGGATAGAAAGACTGACATCTAAAAATGGCAGAGTTGTGATGAAAATGTCGACTGTAAACCTGAGAGATGGATGAAACTAGCAAATCGGCCAGCAATTGTTGTGGGTGTCTTCTGTATAAGCATGTGATGGTGTTTCATATGAAAAGTGTTGTGATAACCACCAATTCAAAAAAAAGAAACTCTCAAAAAGGGTGTAGGCCAGTGTTTCCCATCCTCAGTCCTGGGGGCCCACTGTCCCTGCAGGTTTTTGTTCCAACCAACTTCTGTTTTTAATTGGACTCCTTGGTTAATTAAGTGCTGTGTTATTTCCCAAATTCTGTGTTTTAGGGACAATGTAGATATACAGTTGTGCTTGAAAGTTTGTGAACCCTTTAGAATTTTCTATATTTCGGCATAAATATGACCTAAAACATCATCAGATTTTCACTCAAGTCCAAAAAGTAGATAAAGAGAAACCAGTTAAACAAATGAGACACAAGTATTATACTTGGTCATTTATTTATTAAGGAAAATGATCGAATATTACATATTTGTGAGTGGCAAAAGTATGTGAACCTTTGCTTTCAGTATCTGGTGTGACTCCCCTTTGCAGCAATAACTACAACTAAATGCTTCTGGTAACTTTTGATCATTCCTGCACACCGGCTTGAAGGAAGTTTAGCCCATTCCTCCGTACAGAACAGCTTCAACTCTGGGATGTTGGTGGGTTTCCTCACATTAACTGCTCGCTTCAGGTCCTTCCACAACATTTCAATTGGATTAAGGTCAGGACTTTGACTTGGCCATTCCAAAACATTAACTTTATTCTTCTTTAACCATTTTTGGTAGAACGACTTGCGTGCTTAGGGTCGTTGTCTTGCTGCATGACCCACCTTCTCTTGAGATTCAGTTCATGGACAGATGTCCTGACATTTTCCTTTAGAATTCTCGGATATAATTCAGAATTCATTGTTCCATCAATGAAGGCAAGCTGTCCTGGCCCAGATGAAGCAAAACAGGCACAAACCATGATACTACCACCACCATGTTTCACAGATGGGATAAGGTTCTTATGCTGGAATGCAGTGTTTTCCTTTCTCCAAACATAACGCTTTTCATTTAAACCAACAAGTTCTATTTTGGTCTTATCCGTCCACAAAACATTCTTCCAATAGCCTTCTGGTTTGTCCATGTGATCTTTAGCAAACTGCAGATGAGCAGCAGTGTTTTTTTAGAGAGCAGTTGCTTTCTCCTTGCAACCCTGCCATGCACACCATTGTTGTTCAGTGTTCTCCTGATGGTGGACTCATGAACATTAGCCAATGTGAGAGAGGCCTTCAGTTGCTTAGAAGCTACACTGGGGTCCTTTGTGACCTCGCCGACTATTACACTTCTTGCTCTTGGAGTGATCTTTGTTGGTCGACCACTCCTGGGGAGGGTAACAATGGTCTTGAATTTCCTCCATTTGTACACAATCTGTCTGACTGTGGATTGGTGGAGTCCAAACTCTTTAGAGATGGTGTTGTAACCTTTTCCAGCCTGATGAGCATCAACAACTCTTTTTGTGAGGTCCATAAATCTCCTTTGTTCGTGCCATGATACACTTCCACAAACATGTGTTGTGAAGAGCTGACTTTGATAGATCCCTGTTCTTTAAATAACACAGGGTGTCTACTCACACCTGATTATCATCACATTGGTTGAAAACACCTGACTCGAATTTCACCTTCAAACTAACTGCTAATCCTGGAGGTTCACATACTTTTGCCACTCACAAATATGTAATATTCGATCATTTTCCTTAATAAATAAATGACCAAGTATAATACTTTTGTCTCATTTGTTTAACTGGTTTCTCTTTATCTACTTTTAGGACTTGAGTGAAAATCTGATGATGTTTTAGGTCATATTTATGCAGAAATATAAAAAATTCTAAAGGGTTCACAAACTTTCAAGCACAACTGTTCATGGGATACTGTAGTGTACCTGTTTTTACTTAATACAGAGAGATAACTATATAACACTCTAGAGACATGGTATGGTACAGTAAACTTTTAATTTGTAAGAAAACAGTACAGTACCAGCAGCACAGTCACATTGTATACAAGAGACATGAGATATGCTTGTAGTGTGCGGGAAGATGTTGCATTCGCTACATCCCATTCTTCAATTGGGATTTCTGAACTGTTATATATGGGCATATATGTGGTTGGATGTTGCCCAAACAGACATTATGCTGCACATAGCTGTATTATAAAATGATCTAATAAAGTTATTGTGGATGGAAAATGTTTAAAATGGAAAAGGTGTCTTAAATGTATCTGTTTTAGTATGAACTAGAATTAATGGAATACTCCATTCAAAAATTATTATTTTTTCATATGTTACGTACCTCATGTAGTTTGTAGCAGTGGGTGAGAAAAATGTTTAATCTCATATCTTTGTGAAGAATGGCCATGACAAAGTTTCTGATAGAATGGGACCCAATGGTGATCAACATCAGACAACACCAAATAATATAAAAAACATTCATGAAAAAATTTCACATCACTTGTGTTTCATAATTCACATATCAACTTATCCAGCTGTATGCTCTCAATGTGCACACCACATGTGCTTTTCATGCCTTAGAATTGAAGACAGGCTTCTTGACCAATAAATGAAAGTGAGAAATGGGTCTTCAATTCAAAAGTTCCACCCTGTGTAAAAAGGTTTCATGTTTGTTAACTATTTTCTGGGTTTATTTAACAATAAATACATGTGTTTTGCATGTTGTGAGCATACAATTGGGTAACTTGATGTGTGGGTTATGCAACACGAGTAATGTCAGATTTTTTCATTGATATTTTTGATAGTGTTTGCTGTTGTCCAGTGTTGGTCACATTTGGGTCCATTTTGATCAGAAACTTTATTATGTTTACTGTGCCATCTCCACAAATTACATGGAGTAAGTAAAGGCCCATTTATACTCTGGCAGAGACATTTATAAACACAGTCATGCACGGAGGATCTGCACCTTAGTCTGTTTATTGTACAATATTTCAGTGCGGGACACTGGGTGGTAGCTGAAACCCTCAGCTTTTTTCACTTTGCTCTTTGCCTTTACATATCAATCTTCTGATATTTCCATTCCTGCCTGCTCACGTTTTTATCTTTGTACAGAGTCTGGGTGATTTCTCAGAATGAATTGGGACACTCTTTGTGCTTTTAATGTTCGATTGTATAGGTGTGGATAGAGACGCATCACTGTACACAGACACGCAGAGGACTGCATGGTCACAAAATTTTGAGGGCACAGGGTCACTGGCACAAGGTCCACATGCCAGGGCTGCTGACGAAATCTATGTCACATGCACCGTAGCGGACTCTTACGGCAAAGTGGACCCACTAGTAAAAACAGGCCTTAACATATAAAAATAAATATTATTTTTGACTGGAGCATTTCTTTAAAGCTACTTAGGCACCAGCTTATTCCAAGGCCACCAATATGTAATCATACTTTCAATACCGGGGACAGATATTGTTAGATATTGGGTTTAATGGTCAAGTAACTAGCAATGGTGCCTCACATTTCCAGCATCCTGAGCTGAATCTCAGCCTGATCACTATGTACAGTATGTTTGAGTTTTTATAAAAACTTTAGGAATTGTCTGGTGAAAGTAAATTGTGAATATGCCCTACTGTCCATTCCAGTTTTTGTCTTGAGACCAAAATTGCAGGACTCCCCATAACATTCATGTGGATGAACATTACAATCAATGTTCAGCAGACGCTGCAAGGCTGAAAAAACTGACTCTGCTGTTTAAAGTTGTACCCAGAAGCTGTTCCCACATGGAGAGAGATGAAAAAGCTCTTCTTTAGAAGAAAATCTATTGGTTTGCCCAATTTTTGAGGCTTACTGCATTATGCTCATGCCATAACCATTATGATTGTACCTCTGTGTGATGACCAACTAGTCATTAAGATGTCTATTAATCCCAATGCAGCTCATGATTTGAAACAAGAGACATTTGGGTGCATTAGATTTTCTATTAATTTTACATCAGACACATACAGCAGTTTTTCCATGATGTGTAGCAGAAAAATGTAAAATTGCCAGTCACGTTGCTTCAGATGGTGAAGGTGGCTGCGTGGTGCTTCAAAGCACAAGGGAAGCCCGCAGCGGCATACAATATTTATGATGTGATGGATTAAGTCTTAAGGCAAACTCATACAGCTGGTAGTGGGTGTAGCTTGCTTTGCATGCACATAAGATTAATAGTATCTGCAAGCACGTGGCGTTATGGCAATGCAGTTGTACTGCCTACCCCTACAGTACAGGGAGTGTTACCACTCAGGGCTAAATTAATCAAATTCCAATAGGAGCACGAGGAAATGTCTTTAAAATTACAGATATAAAAATGAGTGACTAACCGCAGAAAAACAGAGCAAACATGCACATTTAAAAATTAGGGCATACCTTCTGTAGAGCAGTCACTCATGCCAGTTGGACTCCCTTCATTTAATGTTCCCCAAGTATTTCTTCCCTTTGTCATGCCCATCTGGTCAAGTGGCTAAGCAACATTTATTTAGACGAGTTACCTGGTGACAGAGTCTCTGGATTATTTGTGCGTGACGAAAGGATCCAGGAGTCAGTGCCAGTCAAGATCAAAACCAGGAGATCAAGAAATATATTGAGAACCTAAAGCACTGGGGCAAACCGAAAATCAAAGACAAAGAATACATTGAAACAGAAGCGAACCTTGCACTTGGTCCACTTAGAAACGAAGCTAACTAACACTAAAGATTATTGTTTTTCTTTTTAACCCAACTGAAGGATAATTGTGACTCACTCCATGGCCATACCTGATGTTACAGATGAAACGACTGTGGACAAGTGACCCACGATTCTTGTTAGGTAAACAAACAAACAGGAAAAAAAAAAAATCACAAATTGTTTCCAAACAAGTATTAAACATTAAAACTGTAAATGAATGTGTACTATGACAAGAAGGGTGTGTATATTTTAGCATTGTCTCCTAATGCCCGTGACCCTGTGTTCAGATTCAGCGGGTTAGTAAATGGATGGATGTCTCCTAATGCTTTGGTGGGAGTTCTGAGTCTTTCTGTTTTGTTTTACATTTCTTGATCTTTGTTCATGTATATCAGGCTATGTCTCTGTTTCTCATCTTTGCATCTAATTGTTTGCCAGAACTGTCTGACCTCCTGCTTGAATCATATCGATTTTGCTTTCTTGTGGAATTTGTGATTTCATGGTTCCTGACACCTCTTTCGATTATTTTTCCCCATTTATTCTGCTGCCAGAATCTGATACCCAAATCCACCGACAATGTGCATTAGAGGGTTGCCAGAAAGACATCATTTGGTGCCAATTTATCCTGCAGTAGTAGGTCAGGCTTTTTTTTGTTTTGTTTTTACACTGAGCATACAGTGTGCCTTGGACTAGCAGCCCATCAACTCAAACATTAGCTGTGAAATTAAGACTTTCTGATTTATGATAAGATTATGTTCTGGTGTTAAAAAAGTACTTTTGTTCAAAGTACTCAAAGTTTTCTCATGGTTCTTAAAATATTTGAATTTTTAAGCATTTCTTATTACTGAAATATTTTTTTCCTGCTTGTTACTTTTACATCCAAGGCACCTTAATTTTGTGGATGAAATCCCAAAAGAATACAGTAAAGGGACTATTCACAACAGTCATTATTTACTTTTCTCTGGAGATTTCGCTAGTTTTACTGCCTTCGATAAGGAACAAAATCAGTCATTTTTTATTTTAAGAGATGACAGGGAGATGAATCAAAAGCAACCAGTAATGAACCAAGGCCAGAACTGAAGGAGATTTTAATAACACAACCCAACACATAAACCAAAAACACAGCTGAAATACACAAGCAAAGCGAGGGAACTACTCAAAGTAAACTTTTGAGCTTGCAAGCGATTATGAAAATTCTTTGAGATTTATTCATAAATTTGGATGTAGCTGTCAGTATGTTATCATTTCTGTTAGAGAGGTGATATAATGCATAATACATAGCAAGAGGGGGCTCTACCAATAAGACTGGACACCTAAAATGGTGGTGTCCATGCTGAAAAGTAATATACTAAGACTACATCTAAACTACTAAGCTTTCATTTTTCACATTGTAGTATTCTTGTCCATACCAAAATGCCGAAAAAGCATAAGACATAATCACAGGACATGCACACAACATACACATCTTAAACCAGGCATGCACTGTGTGATTTTGGCACAATTTGCAGTCACCAACTGATTTTCTCGGTAAGCTTGAAATACAGCTTGTGGAGACTGGCCCGGACACAGACAGGCAGACACGTTCATTTCACCCACAAACACGTTTATTTACAGTACTAAGTCACAAAGAGCACCACAAAACCCCAAAGTCCCCAAAGTCCTGGCCACACAATGCCTTACATCCTTCAGGCCACCTCCTTGCCTCCTTTCTTCCAGCTCAGTCCACTCCGCTCCTGACTCTCGCCTCGAATGAAGGGAGGCGGCCCCTTTTATTATCACCCGGATGTGCTCCAGGTGGGTTCCGGCAATCACCCGCCGACACGCCCTGTGTGGCGGAAGTGCCGGCTGCATCCCTGTAAGCACTCCGGGTGTCCCTGCTCTTCTTCCCTCCAGCACTTCCTGGTGTGGTGGAAGTGCTGCGGTCCAGGGCTCCAAAGGCATGGGGCCCCCTGACGGCGACCACGGGCCCCTACAGGGTGGAGCTTCAAAGCTCTGTACCCGTGGCCCCCAAAGGAACCAGGGCGGTCGCCAGGGCGGTCGCCTCCGGTCCTTCTGGGCGTCCCGGCTGGGTCGCCACCCCAGCCACCTCTGACAAGCTTTATCAGCCGTTGTTTGTTTGTGTGGTTGTGGTGCCTAATTGCATCTCACATTTAGGCTGTCACATGATCGGAAAAAGTTTGGTTATGTCAGAAATTTCATTTACAGAAGCCAGAGATAACCAATTTCTTCCACAAACCTTTCGCCAAGCACTAATCACTGTCTTTCCAAAACAAAATAAGGACTTATTACAATGTGCATCATACAGACCAATTTCACTTCTGAATAACGACGTTAAAATACTCTCTAAAATCATAGCTAGAAGGATGGAGAAAGTGCTCCCCAAACTGGATTTATTAGGGGCCGACACTTATCTTCAAATCTTCAACGCCTGTTTAATGTAATATACTCACCAACTAAATCAAACACCCCATAAATATTATTATCATTGGATGCAGAAAAAGCATTCGACATGATTGAATGGAAATACCTTTTTACTATATTGGAGAAGTTTGGGTTTGGCCCGAACATTTGTGCATGGATTAAATTACTGTATACTAACCCAGAAGCTTCAGTTTGCATCAATAACATTTGCTCAGACTACTTTAAACTAGAACGTGGCACAAGACAAGGATGCCCTTTGTCACCGCTGCTGTTTGCGATTGCCATTGAATCACTGGCAATACATTGTCGAAATACTGATCAGATAAAGGGGATTAGCAGAGAAGGACTGGAACAGAAAATCTCATTATATGCAGATGACATGGTACTGTATATATCGGACCCAGAAAATTCTGTGCCTGCAGTCTTAGCAGCACTCACAGAATTTCAAAAGCTCTCTGGTCTCAGAATTAATCTGAATAAAAGTGTACTCTTTCCAGTGAATTCTCAAGCATATAATATTAGATTAGACACCCTTTTATCATTGCAGAACAGTTTAAATACCTCGGGGTAAACATCACAAGTAAACATAAAGCTCTATATCAACAAAATTTCGTCGTCTGCATGGAAAAAATTAAACAAGACTTGCATAGATGGTCAACCCTTCATCTCACACTAGCTGGAAGAATTAACACTGTTAAGATGAATATTCTTCCTAAGCTCCTTTTTTTATTTCAAAACATCCCAATATACATTAATAAATCGTTCTTTAAGCAATTAGATTCAACAATAACCTCATTTATTTGGAATTCTAAACATCCACGCATCAAAAGAGCGACCCTACAAAGACAAAAGGCAGAAGGCGGCATGGCTCTACCTAACTTCCAGTTTTATTACTGGGCAGCAAATATACAGGCGATAAGAACCTGGACACAAATAGAAGAACATACACAGGCATGGACCGCAATAGAAGTAAAATCCTGCAGTACTTCTTTGTATTCCTGCTCTGTGCTCCAATAAACACACGTTATCGGCAATACACTAATAACCCAATTGTGCTCCACTCACTTAGAATCTGGAACCAATGTAGAAAGCATTTTAAGACGGAGAAGCTTCTATCTGTGGCACCCTGCAAGAGAACCACCTCTTTCAACCTTCACAAACATATGCAGTTTTAATATCTGGAAAAATTTGGAATTAACTTGCTTAGAGATCTTTATATAGACAACGTCTTTGCATCCTATGAACAATTACATTCCAAATTTAACATTCCAGCTACACATTTCTTTCACTATCTTCAAATCAGGAACTTTGTTAAACAGAACCTTCCAGATTTTCCTCATCTTGCACCCTCATCCACGCTGGAAAAATATTGCTCAATTTCAAGGAATTAGACTCCATCTCTACAATATATAAAATCATTTTACAATCCCTTCCTTTCAAAGATCCAAGAGGACACTGGGAAAAGACCTCTCAATTAATATATCAGAAAAGGAGTGGAAAGTAGCAATGCAGAGAATTCACTCGAGCTCCATATGCGCAAAGCATACAATTATACAACTCAAAATTATATATCGAGCACATCTGTCTCGACTAAAACTCTCCAAAATGTTTCCAGGGCATGATCCAACCTGCGAACGTTGCAACCAAGCCCCAGCCTCACTGGGTCACATGTTCTGGGCCTGCACCAAATTAACATTATTCTGGATAAAAATTTTAATTACCTCTCAGACAGCCTTGGACTCACAATCCCTCCTAACCAATTAACAGCTGTGTTTGGGGTTCTTCCAGAGGGGCTTAAAGTGGAGAAAGACAAACAAATTGTGATTGCATTCACTACACTGTTGGCACGCAGACTTATTCTGATAAACTGGAAGAACCCAAACTCTCCTCTTTTAAGTCAGTGGGAAACTGATGTGTTATATTATTTAAAATTGGAAAAAATCAAATACTCAGTTAGAGGATCCGTACAGACATTTTTCAAAACATGGCAGGATCTAATCAGTAATATTTTAAAATAAGTTTATAAAGCACAGAGAATTTATTAATTTAGGTATTTTACAAGCCTTAAATTTTACACGTTTTGGCTTGCTCTCTCTCTCAGGGTGGGGATCGATCTGCTCTTAACATAATTCTTTTTTTTGTAAAAACTTGATTGCTATGTATTGATTGTAATAAAATTAATAAAAGAATGTCAAATACTTCAAAAAAAAAGAAATTTCAGTCAGCTGTCTTGTAGTGTAAGCAGTCTCTCAAGATGATTTTTTGATATCGCTATCAAATTTCCTGAAATTTAAAAAAAAAAAAAAGTTCAGCGACTGCAGTGAGCGTGCGTTGCGCACGTACAGTCTGAGCACCTGTGTTGTGCCACGTCAGTCGGACCAAATTGGCTTGCGCAGTGTGAGCACACGTGTAACTGGCGACTCTGTCATGCAGTGTGAGTTTGTCAATTAAAATCTCACAAAACACAAATTAGATACTTAAGGGGAAACAACACAAGCGCCATGGAAAGCAATTCTTTTATACCTGCCATGTTGGAATGTTTTTATTCCAAGATGGGTGACCAATCAAGGAATGAGAAAGTTGTAATGAGCAGGATCCAGTCAGGGAAGGGCCACATAATAAACATGAGCCAACTACAGCGTGATAGAGTCTGCGTTTTCAAAAATCTTCATTTGTGTCCATTCACAGTGAAACGTCAAGTCATCGTTCTCAAAAGTTTTTGTTTTCGTTGTTTGAAAACACTTTTATAATGTGGATGATGGGGAAAAATTGAGACAAATGTCTACATTTTTAAATTTCAGGGTGATAAAGTCAAAAACATTACCATATCTTTAATGTTCTTGGCCATTTTCACAGGATACTTCCTTTCTACATTTCAGTGCTTGCAAATAGCTGCCTGTCCTGGTAAAATGTCATGACTTCTGTAGTTACAGAAGAAAGGACTTAATTGCTGCTTGATTCACATAACCAATTGTTCTGCTTTGTGTGTTTTTGTAGCTTTAGTCTTCTGGATTATGCCTTTTTTCTATTATTCAGTTTTACTTTCCATTAATTTCAGGAGCTAGTTGTCTTAAGCAGGTGCTTTTTTTCAGGTTCTGTAGAGTTTTTTTTTACTTAAAGTGAGACTTTGAGCTCTTCTGTATTTTGCAGATTTGATTTGGTAACGTGTGACACCACATTTTTTCTTCTGTATCTCTTACATCAATTTCTCTCATTCACCTTAAAAAACATAGTGTTCCTCCTTGTCACCGCGTGACTTTTGCATAGGTTATAGAATAGTGACAGTGCGGAGAGGCGTATCTAATTTCCTGATTTCCACTGCAATTTAAACAGGCTCAGGCTCTGGCTTGATGTTCGCCTTCCTACTTTACTATTTAAATCATCTTGTAATTTTGACTACTTTTATGCTTATTGTTAACCCAATTCCCACACATAACCACCCAAGACTTGCCTTTCTGTCTGCTATGCCATTTCTGTTGCACATTTTGCCTCTGTTTCCCTTTGCCTTTTGCTAAATGCTGCTATGGCCTGTTGAGCACACAGCACCTAAGACTCAGCCAACTGTGTGGTGATCATCTTAAGTTGAAACCCTACAGGTGAACCGCAGGCTACCTGGCTATTGAGTGTACAGCATCAGCTTCCCTGAATGCTGAAAATGTAACATGCTCAATCTTAGTTTTGCAAAGTGCCTTTGTTACCATGACATCATTTCAAGATATAACACTTTGTGAAGAATTGCTTTTATTTTTATTAAATTAAAAATCACTGTTTACTTGATGATATGTAACATCATGACCATTGTTTTATTTAAAATTCAGCTCTGGCCTTAAGTTTCTTCTAATTTTTATTCCAAAGAGTTCCTTCAGCAATTTCATTCCCGTTTCAGTTTTTTTTTGTTTTTGCTCCATGGAAACTACTTCTAGGTCCTGGATGGAATAGAAGTCCTGTGACTGTACAGAGACTGCATCCCAACACATTGTGTGTCTGAATAACCCTGGCAGTGCCTGTAGTTACAAAGCTCACTTGAAGTGTGAATCTTTTCCCACAACATTCTTACAGGTTTTTTTTGGGCCTTTCACTTTCTTTCAGACAATTCCAAAACAACAACCCCCTTTCTGTGCATAACGCTTGGACTTTAAATGTTATTATAAATTTCTATTAAAGAAACTCATGCCTTTCTAAATTAAAACTCAGACTTTCATTTATGTGGGTTGGTGCTGTTCCAGAAATGGAGGAAATGGAGCTCATTAGATTTTATGCTGATTTCATTTATTTATATACATGATGAAATAATTCTTAGGTTCTCTGTTTTGCTTTTGTGTTCCCAAAAATTCCTTCTGAATGCTGACAAATCGCTTCAGTTTCTTTTTGTCCGGTGCCTCCTGGCTCACTGGTGCAAGAAAACTCTCACATATGATGTACTGTTTGACTCACCTTGATGTTCAGTTATGCAAGATGTCAAGCTTTTTGTGGGTCCTCCTCTTTTTGGCCTCATAGATGTGAAAAGATGTGAAAGCTATTTCTGGACCATATTTTGTGCAGGAAATTACACCCTTATGATGAAGAGTAACCCAATTGATTTCTGCAGCAAAAAAGATCAGATAATCAGCAGAACTTGAAATTGTGCTTCCCACGTCAATTGACTTCTGAATGGAATGCAAAGGGCCCTTATAATAAAAAGTGAATTCACAGATGGACTCAGCAAAAATGATCAGAAGGACGTGAAGTTGTGTATACCACATCAACTGATCCCAGTGGTTCACCTCATAAAGATGGGTGAACAATACTTTTCACAAAACTTTGAAAAATGGGGATCAGTTATATAGGCATATTGAGTGTAATTTGTCTGCTATTTTGAATTTTTTTTCAGCTGGTGGTCCTGCCCTCTAAGAGCCACTCCTATAAGATTACAAATGACAAATTTCAGATATAAGCATGTAGGATATCATTTAAGACTATTTTAAGGTCAGTGATTACAAATGTGATGTTATTTTTGATTTTCTTTCCATTACCATGAATGAGAATACAGTACAGTATATAGATTTTAAACATTTACACTGAAGCTCAAATTTTAATACTTTTCTTGTTTATAATGTTGTTTTACCTCATGAAGTAAATTGTTTCATTCCTTATGAATACCCTGAATTAGGACATCCTACTCCAATTCAGATTTTCTTGGATGTGTTATTGATTTTTATTTCTTTTTGTTTTGTTTTTTTAGCATTCTCTGTGTATGACAGTGCACACAGTTATTTGATGTATGCACACGTGACACCTAGCTCTGAAATGCATCATGTCACCACAATTGCCTTTGCACAGAAGGTGACACATAAAGCAAAGCATCTAAACACTAAACAACAAAACAGAAAGACTCTGAAAGAGATACATAATTGATAAAAGAATAAAGCAAACAGCTATTCTGGAAAGGTTTCTGGTTTGATTTAGTCTCATCCAAATCTTTGATTCTGAAATTGTTTATGAAAGATAGACAACAGCCTTGTTTTGACCATGGCTTACAACAATGACAACACTTCTGTTTTATCCCAAACTTTGCAATCCCTGGCACATGCCTTATTTTATATGTTCATTATGACATGCTGCTCATGACACCTGAAACTTATCTGTGATTAGTACACCAGCAAACTTCAATGAGAACAGGTTAATAGCCTATTATAGGATGGAAGGTTACTAACTGAACTGCCAAAGGCATAATTTAAAACTAATACAGCATCAAGTGTCTGTATCCACAAACTTGGACAACGTGGTGCCGATTTAAATGTCATTGTGCTAATAATGTCACATGGTGTGACTTCTGTCGTGGCAATGAATACTCTAAAAGGCAGTGCCCAGTTAAAAAAAAATGCCTGTGCAGTAAATTTAAAACATAATAATGATAAAATAATTAGTCAGAAACAAAATGAAAGCTAAATGCTGAGTGGTTCAAAACCCCACAAAAAAATTAACAAGTCCAAAAAAAATGTTCACAAAAAAAATGTGCAAGTTACCAACATTCATAATAAAAATGGTAACATCAACAAGAAAAACAAAACCACAACCACATTAATAAAGTAATAATAAAAATACTAATAATAAATAAGTTCTAATTGATAAAGTGGTAAGGGTCAGTTTCTGTAATGCAGCTTATTAGAGTTTTAAGGTGTCCTAGGACCTTCAAAATGGTGTATTAAAATAAAAACATAGGAATATATGAAGTCTGAAAAATGAGCGGAGAGTATCCTGTCTACCGTACTTGTTTGGCTGGTTAACAACAGCGGCATTAAGCAGTTTGAATACTTTGTACAGTTTGCAGCATTAAACATTTAAGCGTACTCTCAGATAGGCTGAAACACAACCATGCATGATACACAACAGATAGAGTCTTCAAGTAGTATTCAGAACCCTTTACTTTTTATCGTATTTCGATATGTTGCAGTCTTCTGCTAAAATTATTTCTGTACATTTATTCCATCATCAAACAACCATCAATAGACCAGAATGGCAAATCAAAAACATTTTTTTAGAAATTTTTGCAAATTTATTAAAAACAAAAAAATGAAATATCACTTGGTCACAAGTATTTAGACCCTGTCCTCAGTACTTTGTTGATGCCCCTCTGGCAATGATTGCAGCCTGGAATTTTCTTGGGTTTGACACACCAGGATTTGAGGATTTTTCTAACATTCTTCTCTGCAATTCCTCTCAAGCTCTGTCAAGTTGGATGGAAGCAGTTAGTGGACAGCTGTTTTCAGGTCTCTCCAGAGATGTTCGATTCAAGTCCAGGCTCTGACTGGAACACTTACGAACATTCCCAGAATTCTCCCTTAACCATTCCTGTGTTTTCTCGGCTTTGTGCTCAGGGTCATTGCTGTGCTGGAGGGTAAATCTTTGGCTCAGTCTGATGTTTTTATGAAAGATATCGCTGCACTTTAGTCCAATCAGTTTTCTGTAAAGCCTGTCTGATCCCCCAGTTCCTGCTGCGAAAAACAACCTGTCAGCATAATGCTGCCACCGCCATGCTTCCCCATTGGCATCATATTGTACAGGTGATGAGCAATGCCTGGTTTCCTCCAGACATGATGCCAATTTTGGTTTCATCAGACCAGAGTATCTTATTTCTCATAGTTTGATGGTCATTTAAGTGTTGTTTTGCAAATTTCAAGTAGGGTTCCAAGTACTGTATCTTTTATTAAGGAGAGGCTTTGGCCTGGTCATTCTTACATAAAGCCCAGATTATTGGACTGTTGCAGTGGTGGTTGTCCATCTGGAAATTTCTCCCATCTCCATTCAGGTTCTTTGGAGTAACCATGAGGGTCTTACTGTGGCCCTTCTTCCCCGATTGCTCAGTTTGGCCATGCAGCCAGCACTAGGCAGAGTCTTGGTTGTTCCAGACTTCGTCCATTTAAAAATTAAGGAGGCCACTGTGCTCTTGGGAACCTTCAGTGTTGCAGGACTTTTTTCATAGGCCTCCGCAGATCTGCATCTTAACACAATCCTGTCTCTAAACACTGCAGGCAATTTCTTCGACCTCATTAGCTTGGTTTTTGCTTAGCTGCGGGACATCCTACAGGCAGTTGTGTTCCTCTCCTAATCAAGTTCAATCAACTGAATTGAGCACATGTGGTAATTATAGAAATATCTCAATGATAAGTAATAAAGAGCAACAGCAAAGGATGTGAATATTTGTGTCCCTGTTATACATATATACAGTCAGACTTTTGCTTTTAGTCTTCAAGGTCACGTGTGTGAGGCACCTTTCCGATAGATAGATAGATAGATAGATAGATAGATAGATAGATAGATAGATAGATAATCTCAAGGGGAAATTCACAATATATGTCTATGTATAAATATTATTTTGAATAAATTGGAAAAAATTCTTAAATATCCTGCTTTCACTTTGTCAATCTGGGGTATTGAGCATTGCTTGATGTTGGGAAAAATGAATTTTTAGCAGAAGGCTGGAGCATAACAAAATGTGAAAAAGTGAAGGAGTCTGAATACTTTCTGTTTCTTATTCAAGTTACACAAAGTCTGTATTTAAATTGAGCGGATGTGTTACCTGACTGCTAGTGATACTGTTACAGTGGTTCCAGAACATTCTCTTAACAAACTCTGTACAAGTCCATGCACCTGGAGCACTCAGTAACTAGGACCAGTAAGGCCATAGATCACTTGAGGAAGGCTGTTTCAGGGCTTCAAAGCATGTTAAGTCCCGCTTTTTGAGACTACTCTACATAAAGGTAGGGCGGCTATGTGTCAATACATGTTTTGTTAGGCTATATTTCTCTTTTTTATTAATGGCTGGACATTTTAAGCTGTTCATGTACTTCCCAGGTTAAAGCTGGGATGGGTGTGTGCCTTAAAATCTTTTTGCAGTGATTTGAAGTGTTGAATTCTGGATTCATTATTTTCCGCCATGTTTTTTGTAATCTTTGTACTTTCATAGTTATAATTTACAATAGAAAAACTATTCACAATTAAAAGAAGAAAAACACCCTGTTAAATCTTTTTCAATTAACCCCAATAGTGGGCTGCACTAAAATGAGGAAATCTGGACATATTGTCATCATAATGGACCCATTTTTGAATAATATTCTATATGTAGAATAAGCTGGTACTTGTCAAGCTGTCGCTTCTCTTCTCAACTCAACTCAACCTCAGATTAACTCAGCTTTAACTTTATTATTCAATATCGGGAAATCAATTTGGGTTATCCATCAACAATAAACTTAAATAGATATAGGTTCTAAATATAAAACAACAAGCAAGGAGAAAATACAGTATAAGAAACCGCATATATATGAACACTAACATGCATGCATATACAAATACCTAAACTAAATAACCTTATGTCTGTCTATACATTGGTGCTTACGAATCTGCCATCTCAGCGATGAATGTGTTTTCTGGTTACTGATTGTCATTAAATAGCCTAATTGCTAAATGTACAAATGATCTCTTATATCTCACGTTTCTATTCAACATCGTATGAATTTGTTTAGTGCAGCAGAGATAAAACTAAAATTTACAATGTAGTGGGTGTGTGGAATCGTTGAGGGTTTGATGGAGTGTTTTGAAAACCAGGTCCTCATAAAACTGTTGCACTGAGTTTTGTTCCACCCCAATGACCCGACTCGCTGCTTTAATCAGGCACTGGAGTTTGATTTTGTCTTGTTGCCAAAGACACAGATTAAGCCAAAAGAAAGAACGCTTTTCAGACCAAATAAGTAGAACATATGGAGACTTTTATGGAATCTTTTAGCTGTATCTAAGACACTTAAATTGAATCATAACTGGAATCGTACCCACCCTAAATACTTCTATGATGTGACTCATTCTACTAGCTCACCATTTATTTTTGTGCGTTGGACCTCTGTCTTTATTTTCCTAAAATTAGTGACCATATTCTTGATGTCATATTGATGATCAAGTCTTGCTCAATATCCTTGGACAGTACTGCTGATCCCATGACATTTACACGGTGGAATGTGAAAGGCAGCCCTGTCTTCATTAATTACTGACATTAAAATGCTCCCTAGGGTAGGAAGTTAATACTGAAAGAAATCTGCAGCAGCCTGTCTGAGTTATTACCATGTATGTGTGTTGAACCCTCAGTTAGTATGACCTGACGGTGCTGCTATTGTCTCTTTTACTGAATCCCCGTGGATACCAATATGTCTTAGAATGACACATTTTAAATTAAAAATCACCTTTACCAACGCCAGGCTCCTAATTACCACCATTGGTCTGCAGGTGCAGTAGGGTTCTTATTTTGACCCCCAGTGATAGCAGTGCAAAGGTGGCTGAGTTGTATATTTGGGAAGAGCCTCACTTTGGGAAAATAAAAAAAGGAAAGTTAAGTCAGATTAAGTAGCCTGGATAATAAATAAATCATGAGGTATGAATTTTGATTAATTCATGAGCTCCCCATGTGTTGCTTCCTGCCGTTTTCAAACAGCCCTGCCAGGTTAGAGTTGAAACTCTGCAGATGCAAAGGGCAACGCTGCTAAGGAACCACAGGGTTTAGTTTGTGATCATTGATTTTCATTAATAATAAAAAATGTAGATGCCATGTTGAATTAGAAGTAGAGCAGCAAAAATAAAAATCTTTTCACCTGCTCACCAGTTTCATGTAATCATCTGTAATGGCCACATCGTTTCTGTGGCCATTAACACGTCTCTAAATTATCATTTTTAGGAGCTGTCCCAGATTCATTGTATTCTATGTGTTTTGCTGAGCTGACAAGGAAATGTATTCTCCGTCATCTAAATTACAGCTACAGCAAAAGAATGAGTGTTAATGAATGATGTTGTGCAGCCATGACCTTAGCTGGTGTTTTAAGTCATTAAGGTGAAATGCTGTACATGGATTGACATGCCTTGTCAAATTCCCATTGTCATTAATTTTGAAAAGATGGTGGACAATGCTCAATAGCCTAAACTTCGAAAGCAGCCCCTTCAGTGACCAAACACTGGAAATTATGCCCATCCTGTAAAATCTTGAACACTCAATTTCTACAGTACATGTAGCATGTTAGTTGTTCAGTAAGAAAGGTAAGGCATAGTTTACACAATGTAAATGTGAACTTCAGTTGCACTTGTGCATAGAGAAGGACCAGACAGGTAGATTAGTATGTAGACTGTTGGAAGAAGCAGTTTTTGCTTATAGCTCAGCCTCCAACATAGGTGTTCTGATTTTTCTGAAATTGTTTTATGTACTGAATGGAAATGATCAATGGCTCCAACCTAAATTAATAAGAAATAACTGTTAACAATGACTTATAATAAAGATCTTTCTAAAAAAAAATTCAGACAGCAATGTTCTAAGGGTAAACCAAATGAATGTGAATATAATGACAGAAACAACAAACTAAACAGCTCTTCCAATGCTGTTGATAACTCTCTGACTATAGGTTGGAGTGCTGACCCACCTTTGCTAAATATACCCTTAAACAAACCCTTTACCTTCTGTTTCTGTCTTTCTCATCTCACTATATCAGTGTTTATCCTTTACTGACCTCCTGACTTCAGATTCAG
This sequence comes from Polypterus senegalus, assembly GCF_016835505.1. NCBI lineage: Eukaryota > Metazoa > Chordata > Cladistia > Polypteriformes > Polypteridae > Polypterus > Polypterus senegalus. The sequence continues at coordinate 70,351,851 of NC_053171.1, read as the reverse complement.
TTCAGCTCAGGCTAAAAGACAGCTTTACATCCCATTTCACAGTGCCCAGTGTTTTTTCACGTAAGAGTGTTCGTGATCCAGTAAGAGGGGATGGGGACCCCAGTGGTGAATTAGAAATGATCGTCAAGACTGATGGGTGGAATCAGGCATGATCGTCAGAGTGGTCGGCAATGAAGTGCAATCATTGGAGCAGTGACCCACTGTGACTTACTACCAATATAAGCAATAGCAACTCGTTACCTACTGGCAGCAGGCCATGACTCAGTGGCTGAGAAATACGCTATAGAAGGTGACTCCATAGTTGTAACAGGGATGCCAGGCTAGAGTTTCATCTAACAGCATCTGGTGCTCCTGAAATCCTGATCCTTCAATGGGCCTTAGAATGGGCATAAACTGAGTGATTTTAAGAACTTGTGACCAAACAATTACTCACGTTGCACGATAGAATCGCCAATCATATATATACACTCAGATTGTATGAGCACGTTTGATCTGATTGACATACAACAATATGGGTGCTCCGACTTTATGCTTACAATGCACACTTACTGTAGTTGCTGCAAAATGAATTCTAGCAAATTTAATGGCAATATCAAAAAATTGTCTTGTGAGACTACTCACAGTACAAGACAGCTGAATGAAATTTCTGACATGACAGAAATTCTTCCAGTCATGTCAGAGCGAATTGTGAGAAATTCAAGCCGATTCAGAAAATTAGTCAACCTATGATGCGGGGGCTCAGACTTTATGTGTTCCTGGCTCTGACAGATAGTTTTTCCCATTGACATTTTGCAATAAAGCTTTACCCTTTCAAAAAAACTATTTGGCTACAGGCTTCTCACGACAGCAAAAAAGAAAAGAGCTGTGTTGTTGACTCTTGCTGCACTTTGCCCTGAAAATGCAAAGCAAAGAGAAAGGGGTAACTAGACATGAGGGTGGTTGGAAAGGTCAGACAATATGATCTGTCTATTTTAGAGTGGGATGCCCAAGATACTTCTGTCTTTGGCCATTTAGTTGTATGTGTGTTGCTATATGAAATTTGGAAAATTAATATGACAACAGCAATACCTAGTGTACAATGTCCAGCCACTATACTGTTGTCTCCATGTCTATTGTTATTACTTTTGCAACACACACACTCACTACAGTCTCTGCAAAATTAATTTTGGGAAATTGGATGACAACATCAGAAAATTGGCATTTAAGACTGTTCACACTGCAAATCAGCTAACTGAAAGTTCTGACATGACAGCCCAGTCATAAGATGCAATTGGGCATTGCAACTCCTTTCATCCTGCATGTAAAACATCTGCTGATGAAGATGAAATTTAGGTCTGACTCAGAAAATCAGTTGGCAATTTCAAATTAGGCTTAAAATCTTGCCAAAATCACAGTGTATGTCCTACTTTAAAGACTAGGCCTTGAAATATGCCCCTTGTCTTGTTTACTTGATTCATTGTGTCATGAGGATGCTGTAATAATCTTATGACAAATATACAGTGCATCCGGAAAGTATTCACAGTGCATCACTTTTTCCACATTTAGTTCTGTTACAGCCTTATTTCAAAATGGATTAAATTAATTTTTTTCCTCAGAATTCTACACACAACACCCTATAATGACAACGTGAAAAAAGTTTACTTGAGATTTTTGCAAATTTATTAAAAATAAAAAAGAAAGCACATGTACATAAGTATTCACAGTCTTTGCCATGAAGCTCCAAATTGAACTCAGGTGCATCCTGTTTCCTCTGATCATCCTTGAGATGTTTCTGCAGTTTAATTGGAGTCCACCTGTGGTAAATTCAGTTGATTGGACATGATTTGGAAAGGCACACACCTGTCTATATAAGGTCCCACAGTGACAGTTCATGTCAGAGCCCAAACCAAGCATGAAGTCAAAGGAATTGTCTGTAGACCTCTGAGACAGGATTGTCTCGAGGCACAAATCTGGGGAAGGTTACAGAAAAAAGTCTGCTGCTTTGAAGGTCCCAATGAGCATAGTGGCCTCCATCATCCATAAGTGGAAGACGTTTGAAACCACCAGGACTCTTCCTAGAGCTGGCCGGCCATCTAAACTGAGCGATCGGAGGAGAAGGGCCTTAGTCAGGGAAGTGACCAAGAACCTGAAGGTCACTCTGTCAGAGCTCCAGAGGTCCTCTGTGGAGAGAGGAGAACCTTCCAGAAGGACAACCATCTCTGCAGCAATCCACCAATCAGGCCTGTATGGTAGAGTGGCCAGACGGAATCCACTCCTTAGTAAAAGGCAAATGGCAGCCCACCTGGAGTTTGCCAAAAGGCACTTGAAGGACTCACAGAACATGAGAAAAAAAATTCTCTGGTCTGATGAGACAAAGATTGACCTCTTTGGTGTGAATGCCAGGCGTCACGTTTGGAGGAAACCAAGCACCACTCAAAGACTTAAGGCTGTAATTGCTTCCAAAGGTGTATCGACAAAGTATTGAGCAAAGGCTGTGAATACTTATGTACATGTGATTTCTCAATTTTTTTTATCTATACTAATAAAAGGCAAAGCCCTCACTGACTGACTGACTGACTCACTCACTCACTCATCACTAATTCTCCAACTTCCCGTGTAGGTGGAAGGCTGAAATTTGGCAGGCTCATTCCTTACAGCTTACTTATAAAAGTTAGGGAGGTATCATTTTGAAATTCTATGCGTAACGGTCATAACTGAAACCTACTTTCGTCCATATACTGTATACACCCATAGCCTGCAGCTCGGTTGTATGAGGCGGAGTTGCGTCTCGTATCATCATACTTCCCCGTAATTGAGTGCCTGCCCATATAAGGTAAATATTTGCGGGTGAAGGACTGTGCTTAGCAAATTCATAAGTGCAGCTACTGTGGAAACCCTCCCTCAGCGAAAGTGCGAGAGAAAGTTTTAAGTGCCGGGTCTGAGCTAAAATTAAATAAAGCCGTGGACATCGCAATATCGCACAAGATATTCACGAGATACAAGTTTAATGAGAAGACGCAGGGTATAAAGCCTCGATGCTAAAGACCTGGCGAAGTCATGGAGTACATAGAAGGACGAGTTCACATTATACACAAAACTTGCAATGCTGGAGGCAGAGGAAAACACTAAGGTCAGATTATCTTATTGGAGGGAGCGGCAGAGAATTGTGTCAGGCGCAGACCGGTGATGTAAGACCTGATGAGTTAACCATGAGCTTGAGTGGTGGGCCGTCAGGGCCTGCAAGGCCTTCTCTGCTGACCTAAAAAAATATCTGAATCACAAACTGATGTTAATTATATTTTGTCCATGAATATTATTAAATAATTCCAAATAGTCTGTCCGCTTCCTTTCATAGCTTTTCCGATGGTTGTGCTGCTTCCAGCCATGTATTTTCATATTAAAGCATTTAACCAATCACATTTCAGCCATCATTTGCTGCCAGGCAGAGAGGCCTTCACAATCTGTTCTGCAGGCCCTCTAACACAGAATAAATGTCGATTAAACTGTTGCTTCAACCAATCAGATTTTGAGTTGGTGTCAGTAGGGCCCTCTAGCAGGCGTATGGCAACGTCACCGTATTTAGACCCATTGATTGGATAGAAGCCGATATGAGGAACTCTACGAGGCCACTGAACACACCGCAGGCGCTCCGAGTGCAAGATCCTCGTGCGCACTAGTGCCAACTCCATGGTAGGATTCTGGACAATATTATTTGCCAGACACAGACCAGATTTCAAGACCATGAAAAACTGATGTTTGTAACGCTCCTTGACCCCCAGAAGTTTCAGGAATACAACAAAAAATTTCCCGCATGCAGCCTTCTCCAGTTTAACACAAGAACCACGGAGCAGTTTTTGATCTGTCTCGGTTAAAAACAGAACTGACTGTGATGTATGCCTTGGATGATTTTGCAGGAAAATCTCCTACTGATCTCCTTGACTTCCTTCATCAGAAAAATCTGAATGAGAGCATGGGGCAGTTGTACACATTGGTATATTTGGCGGTGACCATTCCCGTGTACACTGCTTCTGTCGAGTGGACATTTTCAGCCCTAAAGCGAATTAAAACTTATGCCAGAAATACGACAGGGCAGGTTCGACTTTCAGAATTAGCTTCGATGGCGATAGAAAGGGACTTTTTGATGAAACTGAAGTGCATGGATAATCTGTATGACAGAGTAATTGAACTGTTTTTGAGGATAGAGAGGAGGATGGATTTTGTTTACAAATAATCCAAATTTTTGTTGAGTAAAATGTTGCGATTTTCCTAAATAATATTGCAAGTTTATGAGTTTTATTATTGATGTTTTTTATGTGTGTCGCGGCTGTGGCTGCAGTAGAAAGGAACTTGTTCACCCCTGGTTTGTCTATTCAATAAAGGCATTTATTGTGGCTACAGGAGTTATCTATCTGTGATGCAGTGGCTCTTTATACTGTATTTCTGCATATTAAGATGGTTTTCATAACCATAAATTAGTTTTTGAGGGGCGGGTTGATTCAGACGGAGCACTACTGAAGGCCTAGGTGTGAAATGCACGGTCCGCCACTGGGATGATACGTAAATTTGATGAACATTACAACCCGAAAATAAACAAAACTGTAGAGAGGTTCAGATTATACTTCTCCCAGTGCGTCTCTCTAAATCTTTCGTGTGGGAACATTATCATAAGTCTTAACAGTCTTATTGTTACACCTTCTACATGCACCAAACCGTCCTTATTACGAAGTCTTCCTTGCTTTACTGCCTGGCTCTTAATTTAAACAGTTTTCCTTCTCACTTTTCTGCTCCTTCGCTGTCTTCTCCCTTTTCATTCAAAATACGCGCCTCCTTGCCTTTTTACAGTCAGCTCCCCTTACGTCACACCATGGTACGTTTAGCAAAAGTTAATACCGGGAATGCCTGTTAAACATCTTACATTCACGAGTAGCGATTTGCGTAGTGAACACTTCGATGAATGAAACCTGTTATCTTTACAATGGTTGACAAACACGGAATGTAACTTCAAAACAACACGTCCCCCAAATACGAACCTGATTGAAAGAAATAATGATAATCAAATCATTGATGACAGCAACACTCATAACAGTCACAAAACAATCATTGACAATCAGGTTATGTTATTTTTAAAATGTTTCCTTTTCTTTTTCATAACTTCTTTAACACACTACTTCTCCGCTGCGAAGCGCGGGTATTTTGCTAGTTTTTAATAAATCTGTAAAAACATCAAGCAAACTTTTTTCACGTTGTCATTATTGGGTGTTGTGTGTAGAATTCTAAAGAGAAAAATGAATTTAATCCATTTTGGAATAAGGCTGTAACATAACAAAATGTGGAAAAAGTGATGCGCTGTGAATCCTTTACGGATGCACTGTATGTACTTAGAAAAATTACTAAAAGTTAAAACTAGTAATGATATGATAAAAATCTCAGAAACTGATTGGTCAGCTAGCCTGGGGGAATACAGGCTGAAAGGATAGTCAAGCTGGGGATGGAATTGGAGTCTTGCTCAAACAAGAACTGGTATGAAGATAGCTGGCTCATCCCATTGGTCATGGGACAACTCAATTGTGCCTAAACAGGATTGAAAAGAGGTAGGGAGTCAGTTTATCATATTGGTCCAAGGAAGATAATGACAGAGGTAATGAAGATGCTGTCTTTCTACCATTTTTCCATCAACGAACAAGACCAAATATCAGTCAGTGGCCATATGCCTGCTTGGCCCTATGCAGACATTGAGCGAACTAAGGAGAGAATCATGTGTAACTGCAACATTATGTGCTGCCTAAAACTGCACAATTAGCACCATCAGGTTGTATGGTATACAAAACAACATTCTATTTGCTTTTGTTTATGGCACTAGTTGTAATATTTGAATATTTAAACATTACTTACAATACATAAATAAATGTGTAACTTACTCTTTGGGCTGTTCTGGTACTTGCTTGGGGTTACAGATGTAAAAGAAAGGGGGATGTGCTGAACTACAGAACCTGACAGTCTGATAAGAATATGGGGATTGAGGAATTCTTTTAAGGTCTACATAATAAAGAGTATAAAGGGAAGAATAGGACCCTACCATGACCAAACAATTGGTTACTCCGGACCTCCTGGGAGAGCACAAAGTTCCAGCTTCCTGTCAAGGCCACACTTCTGTTCTGTGACATGTTGTACTTAATAAGGGTGTCTGTTGTCAGCCAAGTGTTTAAGCTACATTGTTGCTTGTGACTTTCCTACGTTAGTGTATTGGAAATGGTGGCAGGGTAATACTGATGTCCAGTTAACAATTGAAAATGTGAATCAAAAATGTTCATGTGGCTTGTAGTTATTTAGGGAAGGGATATTAGGTAATTAGGAAATTTTGATTCATACTGTACTACGACTTCAACTCCAGTGCTATTATTAGGTGTTTTCCATAAAATTTTATGGGATTTTCAGAAGTGTTTTAAGTAAAGTAGGCATCTATTGTGTTGTTGTTTTTTCTACCTGAAGAATTAAATTTTAGCATTTGTGCTTTTCTTGAAGGGTTCCTGAAGAAGTTGAATAATTTTACCATTATGCTGCATTACCATTTTGTTTACTAATAGGTGATGCCATTTTAAGATGTTAGTATTATCGGTTGCTATGGCAATCTACACAAAATTTTCCAGTAATACAGGGTGGTCCAGATCTAATTATGCAATTTTCATTACGCTGTAACTTATTAAGTTTGTTACTCCGAGCCTGTATCCAACTGAATGGTGGGACATTACATGGAAAATCAGTGAATTAATTCAATGTAAGTCCATTTTCGTTTATTACAAGATATTTCGAACAATTCTTTTGTGTTGTATTGTTTTCCTGCATTGCATTAAAAGTTGCATAATTAGATCTGGACCACCCTATATGTGACATGTGATGTAATCAAAGTGAAAGTATAAAGGTAGGTTCTTGCATGTTAGAGGTATTAAGATAAAAAAAGTGTTGGTATATAATTCTTGCTACAAACCTTCTGGCTAACAAACTTCCCTTGATGTTAATGCCTTTGGCTTGTGCTTATCATTTTGACCTTGACAAGAAATCAGTTAGACTTAGCTAATGACATCACTTACTTCTCATCTCCCGATTCTCTTCACTAAAGTATGTCTTTCTGAGTCAGTACACCTGGCATGCAATTAAAGCGTCTGTCTTTTTAGACAAGCTTTCTATTTCACTCCCAATTGTTGCATTTTAACCTTTTGAACCCTGCCCTCACCAGCATTTTGACTCCATAACCCCAGCCTCCACTGCAGTTTTCTAATTTGAAAACCAAATATTTTGATTTATAAAAGTAAAATTGTATTACATTAAAATGTGGCATAATGGTGCAGTGGGTAGCGCTGCTGCCTCGCAGTTAGGAGACCTGGGTTCGTGTCCTGTGTCCTCCCTGCGTGGAGTTTGCATGTTCTCCCCATGTCTGCGTGGGTTTCTTCCGGGTGCTCTGGTTTCCTCCCACGGTCCAAAGACATGCAGGTTAGGTGGATTGGCGATTCTAAATTGTCCCTAGTGTGTGTTTGGTGTGTGGGTGTGGGTGTGTGTGTCCTGCAGTGGGTTGACGTCCTGCCCAGGGTTTGTTTCCTGCCTTGCACCCTGTGTTGGCTGGGATTGACTCCAGCAGAACCCCGTGACCCTGTAGTTAGGATACAGCAGGTTGTATAATGGATGGATGGGTGTATAACCTTATGACAATATTATGATAAACCACAATATCATAACAATAGATTGATATTATAGAACAAGCTGTATCAGTTTCACAGTCTCTCATTTTCTACCATCCATTATAAGGACCTAACTATACCTTTGAGTGATATGCTTCAGAACGGCTTTTAGTGTTAGAAGCAATGCACAGGAACACTTCACATGATTTTTTCTTCCAATCAGTTGCTCTGCGTCTCCACTTTCCCGTAGGACTCTTGCTTCTTGTGTCAAGCACCTGAACTCCCTTGGGCGCCGTGCAACCCACTCCAGGGACAGTGGCAGGTGGGGAGTTTGATAGGGACAGTACACCTGTCACACCTAAGGCGAGCTCAAGGAGCAGAAGGGCAAAAAGCTCTCTTTGCCTGATTGTACTTCTCTGTGTACGCTGTGCATCGGTTGTTTCAAGCAACTAAAAACCTTTTCAATTCCTCCTAGAAACCTACAAGAAAAAAACAAAATGGCCTGCAGCTAAAATACAGCAGTATGACTTGCATAAGAGTGTAGTTAGGCAGTGGTGTATTATGTGCATGATCTAATACAGCAAAGCCCAGTATGCCAGCCTGCTGAGTTGTGATGGCAGAGAGGTGCAGCGGCCTTTTGAGAATATGTCACTATGGAAGTGGACTGCAAAATTTAGAGCGTGGAGTAGCATAACAGTAACATGGCATAACAGATTTGTGCAGGCTATTATTCAGGCCAGGGTTATGACAATAGATAGGTGGGCTGTTATACAATTAGCCTGGCCCAAAAAATGGCCTGCCAGGTTCAAAGAGTTAAAATTGGCTAACTAAAGCCTAGCTGTATTATTTATTCATTCAATCTTTTTTCTCGTCTATGATAAACATTACTATTTATGCTAAATTATTCAACCCATCCGTTTTGGTAAACAGACTGTGCCTTGTATGTTGTAAAGTATCTTCCTTTGCACCTGCAATACCTGCTGTTCCTTTCGTCTCTGTGTAGCTCCTGCTCCTATAGCTTTTCAGTGAAAAGTGTTTATATACTAGGGAAATAATTTGGTTCTTTGGGTTTGACTTTGCACTCAGCTGTCCCTGCCCCCCCAAAGATTGTCTATCAGCTCTTGCCAGACGCTCAGGGTAACAGAGGCCACTGCATCTGAATTAGCCAAGGCCTGCAAGACTCAGCTGTGCTCATTTATACCTGCACTGCCTTTGCCCAGGCTCTCTGGAGCCATTCCAGTTTTGTTCAGGTCTGCGTGAAACCTTGTCAGGCTGTTCATTTATCAATGTTAATTTATTCACTTGTGCTTATTTATTTATATCACTGCCCCAATTGCTTCTGTGATGTATTTTCTGCAATTTGAATTCATGCTGTCCATTAACCTTTAAGTCTATTTATATATACATAGGGTAACAGGGTGGGTTTGGGGAGGTTTGGGCTCTCAATACAATCATAGATAGCAAAGTACATTGCTTTTAAAGACTTTATAGCTTCTAATTAAAAGAGACTGTATAATTGATCCTTTTAGCATACTTTACAGGAGACTAGAGCCAGTTACCAGTATGAATTTTACCTGATTATTAGGGAAACAAAGGCATGTAAGAGGCTGTTGATCCCCATCTTCTCAACTGACCCCACTTGGTTGGCTCTTTGGAGATAACTGAGTATGCTTTCATGAAAGACCTCAGGTCTGGATCCCTTCCTGTATGAAATAGGGTCCCTACCCTTTCAGAACTGGAGAGATGTCTGCATCTTTCTCTAGAGGAAAGGGAGATGGCACAATGTCAGTCTGGGTAGAGCCTTCACTATCTTCCAGTTCACTTTACTGACAAAAGACAAAGAAGCCCCTTTGTGTTTCCATACTTGATTTTTTCCACTGTCAGTCATTTTTGATAAATTTGGCATGCAAATATTTATGTTTTTGATCATTTATTTATTTTTATAATAATGAGTTTGACGTTATTTCACCACAAATTTAGATTAGTCTTCATTGAGGGTGCCTCCATTTTCTGCAGACATGTTGTTTATAACAATAAGAGCAGTGACAAGGTATGTGATCATTATCACTGTGAAATGTGGCATCATCACTCAATCCCTATGTAAGGTGGTGATGCAGCATTTCCAAAGTTTTTGAATTATTATTATCTCTCACGGTTAGTACTTGGTTATCTTTTTGGTAAGGGTCAATTCTTGTTAGTTTCGGCTTTGATCTTGCACTTGTTTTTTGGACACTAAATATTTTTAATTTCCTTTTGGTTACTTCAACCTTTTCTGGTTTAAATGACTGTTTCCTGACCAGTGACAATGATTTGCTTGCTCTCCTTAAATACCTCATCTCCCAGTGAAATATCAAATGTTTAATACTCCAAGTGTACATCTCCAAACTGTGCACAACATTGGAAGGTACAGGCAGTCCCCAGGTTACGTACGAGATAGGGATTGTAGGTTTGTACTTAAGTTGAATTTGTAATGTAAGACATTATTATAATGAATGCTATTGTTCACCGACTGTAACCAAGTGCTCTGCCAATGAATGATGGAGTTTCACCTCTCTCTGACCTTTTTATTATTTCTACTTTATTTTCAATGGTGATGGTTTTTCTCTTCTTTACTGTATCACCAGCGCTTGCATCAGATTTGTGTTCCAGAGACATTCTTGAAAGGTGAAGACAAAAGGTTAAGATGAGCTCTTCTGCACAGCACTGTACATGCTATCACAGCAGGAAGGCACCCGTCGTCAACACGTCTAATGTACTGACAAGAGACAACTTCCTGCTATGTGCTTAACAGTACAAGCAGGCTTGCTATTGAGAATGAATGGGAGCAGCAAGGGGCAGATCACCATCCGTCCACCACACAGTTACCTCCACTAAAGTATGCTGCCTGCAGCATCCGCCCAACAAGAACAAACGCGGTTCAGCCAAAGGCGAGTAGTGAATCGCCCACCACCATCCCCATTCAACAGGCAGCCATCTGAGGTACACTACAATGCTACCCCCAACCACCCCATTCACTCTCAATGGCCTCTGTTTAGCCACAACTGGCTTACCGCTTGCAGCATCACCAGCCGCCCACCGAGAACGTATGGGACAGCCGTGTGTGGTGGGCAGGCAGTGAAACGCCCCATCCGCTCCATCCAGCCTGTGTTAAGTCAGGAGCAGCAGCTGCGGCGCCATGGTGGGCAGGCAGCGAACCACCCGATCAAGCCTCTGTCCTGCACACGAGCAATAGCTGTGGCCCCAGTGACTATGGACCACGGGTCACCGCTTGTCACCAGGAGCCACCCGAGAGACACTACACTGCGCGAGCACTGAAATCTCCCCTCTCCAGGCTCCGTCTGGCCACCGCTTGCAGTGTCCCCAGGCCAAAGATGATGGACCGGTAGTTACTGAGGCACATGCGTCGCAGCTGTGGCCCCATTCGTAAGTCGTAGGTCGGATGTCCGTTACTTGGGGACTACCTGTACCTGGGAATTGATAATGAAGGAAGTGGGGCTGTGGTGAGACAGACTCTTTGGGTTTACTATGAATGGTGAAACGACAAGGAAATAATAATGTGAATCAAATTTGTAGGCAGTGTCAAAATCAGATCAAAAAATATATTGAGCAACCAAAGTGCTTTGGCAAACCAAAAATCAAAGTCAAAAGCAAAGAATAAATGGAAACTGAAATGAACCTGGCACTTGGCTTACTACAAATAGAAACTAGCTGGCACTAAATATTGTTTTTGATTTTTTATCTAACTGAAGGATAATCTCGACTTGTGCTGAGGCCATATTTATACCAGAAATTCCAGTTACAACACAAGTGCAGCAATCACTGTCACGTGACCTGTTATTTATGTTGCGGGAAAAATAAAAACTAAATTCAAAACATTCCCAAATGAGTTCCAAACAATAAAGCTACAAAAATAGTGCCTATTGTAAGGGGGGCCATTTCTAGCAATCTTTATAGATATAAAAACAGGACAGCACCTTTTTTAACCCCCCCAGCCACTATACCTAACATTTAGGCTTGGATGAAAAATCGAGGTGAAAATAACACCACTCAGCACCTGTGGTCTTCATCTGGGTCTTATTCTTTGAATCCGTTTCATTGTGCCACGTGGACAATGATGAACACTCCCAATGGAACCCAATCATGGAGTTGTGCAGCTCGACCTTTCTCATCTTGCATCCTTGCATTGTCTGTCATACTATAAATAGTGAAACAGAGCGCAATACTATCAAAAATGGTGTCTTGATTTTATTTGTAGTAATTGGTACTACAGAAGGCAATAATAACAGATATACTGTAGATAGCTCCTCATCTGTCTAGTGTAGTAGATCACCATATTCTTAACCTCTCAAGGATTACCAAATTCCCATTTCTTAGCCTCCCTCTTCCACCCACCATTGAACTTTCGTCACTGCTCTCATTTCAACTTCAGACTTTTCCTCCCTCTTATCGGAGGTAACTTTCATCCGCATATCAGAGTCACCTCTAAGCACAGGCATGGCCTCTTTGGCCACAAATAAACCAAGACAGTGCTCCTTCCAGATTACTAGATTACTCCTGGTAATCCTTTGTCACACAGCACCAGACAGTTTGTGACTCGGGGTAACTTTCTAGCTGTAAGCCCTCTTCTGCCTACTGCTAGCCTGGATGTTTGTCCTCCAGCATCTTAGGTAACCAGTATAATAATCCTCCCAGGATGTATTACTTATAGGACATAAAGCATCCTTGGAAGACATCACAAATTACAGGGTCTTTTTCCATCTAGGGGTCCTCACCATCTAGCAGAAGTGCTCTGTCTTTGATTGTGCTGGTCTCTTTCTCTCTCGTGTGGAGGTTTCTTATAAAGAAGTTCTGTGCCCTTGTTAATTACAGCCCAATGCCAGGTGGGTACCCCCTCACTAAGTGCAACCCACATACTCACTACCCAATGTTACCAGAATGGGTACCATAGCTCACTTCACAGATAAGTGCCACATTCTCAACCAGGTACTTTAAACTGTAGTAGGAGTTGCTGTGTTGTTACCAACGATACCCTTGTATCTGGTGCCTCGTGTAAATTCAACATTAAACAACAGGCCTCTTGCTAGTCTACAAATCATTTTTCTGTATTTCTTACAGGAACAAACAAGTACTCTTTGCTTTGAATTCTCTTTAAAGGTATATTTTGTTGCGGTGGGCTGCCTGGGGTTTGTTTCCTGCCTTGCGCCCTGTGTTGTCTGGGATTGGCTCCAGCAGATCCCCATGACCCTGTAGTTAGGATATAGCGGGTTGGATAATGGATGGATGGTATATTTTGTTTTAAGAGACATATTCACAAAAACTAGTTCTAACTTCTTTTTCCAGTATTTTAATATTTGGATTTAAACAACAGGAAGCTATTTACTCTAATCTCACTGCCCTGTCCTGTCTCTCAAATAGGTAAAGCTATGTTTTTCTTTTTTATTTAAAAGTACCTGTCTAGTTGATGGGTGGCATGGTGGTGCAGTGGTAGCGCTGCTGCCTCGCAGTAAGGAGACCTGGGTTCGCTTCCCAGGTCCTCCCTGTGTGGAGTTTGCTTGTTCTCCCCGTGTCTGTGTGGGTTTCCTCCCACAATCCAAAGACATGCAGGTTAGGTGCATTGGCGATCCTAAACTGTGCTTGGTGTGTGTGTCCGAGTGTGCTGCAGAGGGCTGGCGCCCTGCCCAGGATTTGTTCCTGCCTTGCGCCCTGTGCTGGCTGGGATTGGCTCCAGCAGACCCCCATGACCCTGTGTTAGGATATAGCGGGTTAGATGATGACTGACTGTTTAGTTGATGGTAATGTTTATGGTGTTTACAAGAGGCATCTGTAGTTGAGTAATAGTCAAAGGTAATACCAGAGAGATGCACGAACCGCATTCTTCTCCTGAAGAGCACTGACCTCAGCCCTTTACGAAGTTGTATTCATTCTTTACATTAAAGCCTTCATTGCCAGGCCAGCACTTCAAGTCACAATCTCACACATTTAATTTTAAAGTACCACACTTATTAACTTCTTGGCTGTCCACCTGGCTCTTTTCACTCTGCTATGGGAGCCCCATCTCATTAGGTGATGTGCCATCATTATAGCACACTAAAGTGAGCCATTCCAGATGATTATGTCTGTGTTATATTTCTGCCTGGGTTTCTTCCTTGGCTGTGGTTCAAATCTTTGTCTTAAGTCCTTTTGTTAATTTTCAAATAATTTGGTTATGTTAATGTCCCTTTGGTTTATATCTGCCTTGGCTATGTTCCATGTTTTTGTGTCTGGATCCCACTAGGAAATGCCCCCTGACCTACAAATCCAGAGGGTGTCCCACACTTTCTTGTAGTTAATTTCAAGCATGCCTGGAAGTGGAGAGTTTATTTGTGCTTGAATGTACTATTTGTGATTCATTTTGATTACATCTTTGCAATCTGTATTGGGACTTTGTGTGCTCGGATTGCCTTGTGTTTCATGCGATTCTATTTTGTCTTTTTGCACCAAAAAAGCTTCACAATGGTTGGAATACTTTTTGTGAAGAATAAATCTTTTCTTTTTATGAAGATTCAGTGCTGCCCTTATTACTACCTGAGGTTCCATGGTGATATTCCTCTCTAGTGGGCATTTTTGGAAGTGCATTTGGAACCTATTGGGACTTCTGTGCTTTGAGACTCTTAGTCCATGATAAGTGCCTTGCTGTGATCCTGTCTGATGATGTGCAGAATTGGAAAACCTTTTCATTTTGTTGAGTTTAGGGAAAGCTATCTGAAGCCACTTCTAATAGCTAAGTCATTTTTATGCAGTTTAATTTCATTTTCTGGTGTACATTGTTGCATGAAGGCAGGATTATAAAGTGAAATACTACACTGAATCCTATTCAGTGGATATTAATAATACAAAAAAATGTACAGTATCTCTAGCAACATGCAACAAGTCTTTTGCGAATAGCATTGCGCTTTAAAGTTCAGCTGTTAATTAAGAAGTGCTCATAGGTGTTGAAATGTGTTTAAATAATTGCTCATCAACCTGAATTATACCAGCCCAGTCCTTATGAGTTGCAACTGAACAGACCACGTGGCACAAAGAATGGGCAAACAGAGAACTAACATCAGACTTGGACTGGCTGATATTCATTAAACAAATCAGCCGATAAAAACCCAATCGGTGTAATTCCACTTAATATTCTACTGGCAGTTTGTGTTAAATTCGTGTCTTTGTTTTTTAGACTTATTCTCTTCTTTCCTTATTTGATACCTGCATTTCTGCACTTAGTTTTGGTATTCATTTTGGCTTTGAACTTTTGTTTAGTTTTATCATTATTCTGTTATTGTTTCTGCACAGCCAATTTGTTTAGTGGGCCATTTTGAGTGTTTTGTTGATAGCAATGGGGACTTGCTAGTACCCTGTGGTGGCCAGAAGTCGTGAGGTGATTACCACATCTGGGGATGTTCAAAAACAAATCTGTGCATACATTAGTATTCAAATTCCTGATAGTCAGAAATCTTGTGTTAGTTAATTATGATTTAAGCCATCTTTAGGAACTCTTCCTTTTCTATTACTTACTTGTTAATTTTTATTGTATATGCATGTATGTATTTCATTAATTTTATGTATTTATTATAAACTGATTACATTGTTTTTGAAGTTCTTTCTTTTATCTCTTGTGAAGCACTTTAAGCTACACTCTCTGTATGCAGATATTCTGTGTAAATGAATACTGTTGTGTAACAAACCCCTAGCATCCCCACAGATGATGTGCTTGACTCAATTCATTTGAGAACCGTGGCCCAATTAACTTACTTTTACCCACACACACAAGTAAAACCAACAGTCAGACTTCAGCTAAGGTGATATGTATGGCAAGAATGTAGTAAAGCACAAAGCAATAATATTTAAAGTACAAAACCCCTCTTTACAGCATAGACTCTGTCACACATGTGTGCTTGAGAGACCACATCAGGGCTTGTTGACATTTAATTCTACCATAAGTAAAGAGTCAGTGCTGCCTTATAGCACTTCTCCTCTTCTTCCCCCTGCAGATGTGGAAACCAACATCTCAGCGGCTTATAACATCACTTCCGCTACTGATGGCCATTGAGTTTGTCCCTTCTTCTTCTTCACCCGCATAACCATCACCACCACCATCCTTCTTTAGTCTCATCTTAGACTTGTGTCTGGAAAGAAGTCCTTGTGTTTTTTCATTTTTAGTAACAATTATAAGGGCATCACCACTGGTGCCCCAACCCTTAATGATCTCTTTTGTCTTTTTATTACACCTCCCAAACATTCACCACTAAACTATACAAAAATTTGCTACACAATTATGACATTAGACAAATGTGATGGATGTAATATGAATAGTATGACTGTCCGAAGTGAAATGATTTAATGCATAAAACAGCAGAGGAAGATGGTGAAGTTATGAATAAACCTGTAATTGTCTTGAATTCTGAAACTCTATTTTTATCAGCCTGGCCAGGCTTCTTTTCCTTCTACTGAAAAATGATTTACTATAAGACCTAGAAGAATCTGCGACAAAGATGAAAACTGTCAGGAACACCAGACAAGAGAATCTGTTGTTGAATGGCTGCTGTTGCCAACTTGCCTCTTCCTCTAAGTTGGAAAATCCAGATCTAAGGCTTATAAATTGTATTTTGTGTACTGAATTTTATAGACTATTTCATAGTTACTGTGTTATGAAAAGTGCAGAAATTATATTTTGTTATAAATAATTCTATTCAGAAAAGTGTATTTTGAACAATTTAGCAAAAGAGAACAATTTTTATCGGCCGCGGGAGTCTAACATCCCTTTTAATGTATTAACATTTGTGTCTTTGGCTTTGATTCATTTTATAGTAACACTAGCAAAATACTCGCACTTCGCAGTGGCAAAGTACTGCTTTTAAATTTTTATTAAGAAGAAAAGTAAACCTTTTTAAACTGAGGGAAAATATACCAATAATTATTTGTTAAAGATCTCTTTGTATACCTCATTGTGAGTTCAGTACTCCGGTTGTAATATTACCAAGCTGTGCACTGAGCTTACTCTTGAGCATGCAACGTATAGTTGGCCATGTGAACAGTAATCTTGCCTCAAATCAAATCAAAGCAACCTTTTGTAGGGTCTGTCCCTGAGACTTATTAATTGTCATTGCGAAGCAGAGCCTTACTGGAAATTGGAGGCATTTGAATTGAAATGGGAGATCAGAGGGTATAACGGGGATACAAGGAATAAAAACTCTCTCCCCTGAGCAACTGCCAGTAAAAATAGTTGCCTCAATTGGGTTCTTTTGCAGACACGTGACCTGAAGTCTCGAGCCGTTACAAAGTTTCGGTGGTTGTAAGTTTTTCAGTAACATTATTGGTGTCCCAAACCTCAAAATTAGATAATGCTCAGGAGTGCCTGGAAAATTCAGAGTGTGGAGAAACTCTAGTGACAGCGTGTCTATTAACTTGTAGATTTTTCTGTGAGTATTTTACGGCAGCGTCACGAAGTTAGCTGCAAAGCTCAGCTCAGAGCAAAATGAAGAATGAAATGAGGTGAATGGGAGGGGAGATGATGATGTGACTCCCCCACCCGCCTTAACTGTCAATTCCTCCACAAACACACAAACACAGTCTCTCGGATCTCAACTCTCCTTTATATAAATCGGTAAAGGAGAGAGGACTAAACACTAAGGAAAAAGAAAGGCAAGACCGCGTCAGCTGCGGAGTTGCGCTCAGAACAAAATGAAGTGAATGAAATGACGTGAATGGGAGGGGAGATGATGACGTGACTCCTCCACCCGCCTTAACTGTCCATCCCTCCACAAACGCAGTCTCTCGGTATGACAAACGCCAGCGGCAGTGTGTCTATGAACTTAATTTAAAGTTAAGCTTTACACCCTGCTTTCCTAGTCGTTTGCATAAGCACAGTCCTTCACCAGCAATTTTAACTCTGTAACAGCAATTTTAACTTAGTTACAAAGTGATCAAAAGTCTCGTTTATACTCTGCGTCTTCTCATTAAACATGTATTTTGCGAATATCATATTCGTCGTAGGCATGACAAACGCCAGGGGCAGCATCTTCGTTTGCATGAGCGAATATTTAGCGGCAGCGTGTCTATTGGATTACTGCTGACAGACGGCCTTATATGGTCAGGCACTCAATTACGTGGGAGGCGTGACGATGAGGGACACAACTCCAACTCCGCCGACCGAGCTGCAGGCTATGGCCGTATATATGTACGTAAGTAGGTTCCAGTTATGCGTAGAATTTCGAAATGAAATCTGCGTAACTTTTGTAAGTAAGCTGTAAGGAATGAGTCTGCCAAATTTCAGCCTTCTACCTACACGGGAAGTTGGAGAATTAGTGATGAGTGAGTCAGTCAGTCAGTCAGTGAAGGCTTTGCCTTTTATTACTATAGATTAATGGCAAAATGAGAGAAAAAAAGTCAGGTGAAAAAGAGTAGGTGCTAAAATTAAAACCAGAAAAATGTTTTAAATCAAGTATTTGATGAGTGATGAGTGAGTCAGTCAGTCAGTCAGTGAGGGCTTTGCCTTTTATTAGTATAGATTACCAACACAAATCAGAGCCTATTCATGTAGTTTAACATGCCAGGTGGGAACAAGCCTTGCACTGAGTCAAGTCAAGTCAAGTTGGGGAGCATGCACTGGTACAGTGCATTGCCGCACCCACTACACGGCGAAACAACTCGGGATCCTGTTTTGCAACCCCCCAGGCAGACACGTGGTCCAGTCCCGGCCTCCAGAAATGACACTCTATCTGCCACAGCCAGGTGTTATGTGGGCGACCCCTTGGCCTGGTGCAGCCACTCGGGTGCCCAACAATGAGGATCTTAGAAGCCGGATCACCATCGGGGAAATGCGCCACATGGCTGTAGTGCCGTAACTGATGCTCCCTCACAATGCAGGTAATGCGCCTCATTCGAGACTCCATGAGCAACCGCTCATTTGACACAAAGTCAAACCAACGGTACCCAAGGATTTTCTGAAGAGACACAGTACCAAAGGAATCCAGCCTTCATCTCAGGTCACTGCCAAGGTAAGTAAACCTCTCGACAAGGTCGACACTGATGGCTGTGCCCAAGAGGTCATTAAAGGCCTGGATCTTGGTTTTTACCCAGGACACTCGCAAGCCTCTTGCAGTCTATAGTCTAGTCTATAATATGGTACATTCAAGAGTAAACCCACACACAAACATCTTTCATATTCACAATTCTATTGTGAAAATTAAATTGAAAATCATCCATATCCATGGACATTAACACTTTGGAACTGTGAGTTAACTTATGCAGACAATTACGGGTGAAGGTGGATGTCAACTAGTCGACAGCGATGGGTAGAGGATGTTAATCAGCTGTAAATGTCAACAAAACTTACTGTTACATTATAGTTTGACTCTCTTTGCTAGAAGGAAAGTTAACTTTGTTGACTTGACCTCGAATCTGTGCGTGTGCCTGAGTGGTGTAAAACAACGTCTAAAATGGCATCAACATCCGGTGATTGACCGCAGAAAATGTGAATAGCAAAATACCATGTTGACAATGTTTTGCGTATTATTGCTGAATCGGACTCTGACTTATCAGACTCTGATTTTGATGCAAGTGACCTGGAAATCAAAAATAAGAGTGAGATGCTTGCATCAGCTGATTGCTTCCCATCTGATCATAGTGATGAACACATTTATGTAGCTCATGTGCCTATGGTTACGTTCACCTGGGAGGACTGCCATTTATGATGACAAGCTGTATAAACCAGATTGCGTTGTATGTAGCAACAGATGCCTGCAACAGTGGCACCAGTGCAAGCAGTGAGATGTGGCCATAGCATTAGCATACCTTGCAGGACTATGCTATGTAATAACTATGTGAATTCATATAGTGTAGAGGTTCATGGAACATGAAACTCAATGACATTTGTCATAAATAAATATTTTATGTTTATTTACTGTGAATCCATTATTTTGTGTGCTTTTCAGAAAAATGAGTTTGTTGGATAAAATATTGAGCCTTTAGCCAAAACAGAAAAAAAAAACAGTTAGCCCTCAAAGCGTTAATTATTCTGCCCAAAGGCTAAAACAGGACCAGGAGATGAAATGTAGTCAAAACCAGAAAACATGAAAATGAAACATTTTGTACCAATCTAATCAGGAAACATTATAATGCAAAAATAACTGCAGAGAAATCTTCCTGAAATAACGAAAGCCATAATCTCTTGTATACTTTTGCCTAGAAAAATGTACTCTAAGAGTAATGAATTTTTAAAGTATACATCTCATAACATTAATGGCTTAATCAATTGAAACTTCTACTCTCATCATGCTTCTAGATTCCTAATCAAGTAAAGTGAGGTGGTGAGGGGAAAAAAATGGTCTGTAATGTAGAATGTAAACTACTGTATGGTCTCCTGATGAAAGAACAAATTTAGCTGACCTAGGCCTACTTGTTACCAAAAAGAGCTCAACAAAGCACTGAAGTTACATTGTAGAGAGGAATAGGGTGGTGAAACTAAGGCGGAGGGAGAAAGTCCATACGCCACTGTGGTCTGAAAATCTGTGTCCCAATGGAAAAAATAAACAGTGACAGCAGGAGGATAATTCAAGATATTGTGACTGGCAGCTGGGTCCCATGCCCGGCCGGGATGCCCCTGCTGCATATGTTCCAGGGGAGCAGCCATGGGCTCCTCAGTACCTCCCCCGGGACGCTTCCCTGATTAACAATGGTGCCTCAGTTTCCCGCAGAGTTCCATGGGAGATGGAGTTCTTTACAACCCTGTGGGGATCTGTGGGGATCTGGCGTGGCCGCCAGGGGGTGCTGCATGGAACCAACATGGACACCTCTACAGCCTGGCCCGGAAGTGCAATTAGCAACAGGTGATCAAGCACCTGGAGCACTTCCGGGTGGGCTATAACAAGGGCCAGCATCCACCACTCAGGAGCCAGAATCGGGAGGAATAGGATGAGGTTGCCAAGGAGGAATGTGGTGCCAGAGAAAGGATTGGATTGTGTTGTGTTGTTGGTTTTAAGTGCTTTGGGACTGTGTTGTGGCTGGGGGGTTCACGGGGAAGACGTGCCCTCCATCTGAAGAAAAATAAAAGTCCTCTTGTGTTTTACACGTGCCTCAGTCTGTGCTGGGTCGGACGCTATATAGCGTCCCTTTTACAATATTTAATTAGTAATTTTCCTTATTCAATTTGCTCCCTAGAAGTGCATTCAGTAGTTGTCAAGATCTCCCTGTACTCCTCCACATTTAACAGACAGAATATTCCTGCACTTCCCAGACAGAGCACTTCTGTAAATCCTCATGGCATCACCTCTTTAAACTAAAATATTTTAATAAAAGCACCAGGAACACAACAGAGACACTCGTCTTATCTTGAGAACAGAACAAAAGAACTTTTAAAAATGAGAGAACACATGAAATTAAATGTTTCTGTCCACTTTGTACCACTCATGCTTGTGAGAGCAACAAAAACACCTTTCTCCCTTCAGCCCATTAAGGTGGCATTTATTCCTGGAAATCAGAAAGTCATGAAATAACATTTTCATATACTACTCTTTCTACTTCTAGTGAACTCAAAACATAGACCATTAACATGGCACATTCACCAAATGCCTCCTTTACTCCTGGCAATAACATTCATCTTGTATGCACATTGTATTCAATAACTAAATTGGAAGCATGGTAAATCTGTTACAGACGTTAATTTGAGGGCACACCAAAGGGAGGCTAGAAAAACAGAACAGTTGATCATGCAGTTTCCATTCCCTACTCCAGAGAATGGAGAAACACCAGCCGGAAGAAGAAGAATGGTGTCAGTTTTGAGTTCAGATCCTCCCCTTCCACCAAGGAAAAATAAATGGAATTTGTCACAGGAAAAGGTCATCATCTGACCAAAGTTCCATTGAGAGAACTGAAACATCTTTCTGCGACTGTTTTCTAAAGGACAAAGCAACATTTGCCACCACACTATTTTTGTCTCTGATTGCTTCAAGGCCAGGAGCCTTATTTATAAAGGTTGTGCACAGATAAAATGCACCTTCCCACACAGACATTGAGATTTATGAAAGAAAACTTGATGGAGGAATGTATGTATATTTACGGCAACTCTGACCCATGCATACACAACATTTCACAGAAACTGGGAAATGATGACACCCTTAAATAAGTAGGGAAGCCAAACCAGCTAAATGGTGACTTGCATGTTTAATAATTCATATCACTGAGTCGTTACATTGACATGACAAACATAGGAGACCTCAAAAACAAGGAATATGATGTGCAGGCTGTATTTTAGTTCGCTTTCAAAAGAACAATGCTGCTTATTTGCTCTGAAGAACTTCTTTGGTTTTTCATCATTTTCTATCGGCTACCTCCTGTCAGGGAACTGGCCGACAGGTCAGGAATATCTCAGGTAAGCTTCACTCCATCATCCCAGCTGTGCTGGAAACCATTAACTAGTGAGGCACTACATCCAGTTTTTGTATGGTGTGGGCGTGCATACAGCAAGGCAATTTGCAGCAGTGTCCAGTTCTCCTAACGTAATCAGATCACTTTACTGCACTCATATTGCAATAAGGGCACTTAGTGAGAATGGCACTGCTTTTGTTAACGATAAGTAGTGACATTCCAATAACACACAAGTCATCTAAGATGTGAGTGGCAAACAATGTGGCTAAGTGTCCAGGGACACTCATGATTCATTTATTTTGAGGCAAGGTAGCTTGGGCAGATGTGGTGGTGCTGTACATGGTGGCTGGTGTGTTCGAAAGGTAACTGGCTGAACCCTCGGTGTTTCATATGGCCTGTACCATTCATTGTGACATCACGTTATTACATGTGTCAGGTGATAGTGGCTACCCACTTAGATGAAGGCACCTTACACAGAGCGCAGAGGAGAGGTGCTATAATGGCACATATAACAGTGTGCTCTCAGAGCACAGCCAGATGCTTATGGGGTCTTGGCGTGTCAGGGATATAAGGCTGCTCTAAGATCCAATGATGGTTGTGCAGCATCGTGATTA
Source organism: Polypterus senegalus (assembly GCF_016835505.1). Classification (NCBI taxonomy): domain Eukaryota; kingdom Metazoa; phylum Chordata; class Cladistia; order Polypteriformes; family Polypteridae; genus Polypterus; species Polypterus senegalus. The sequence goes on along the minus strand of NC_053171.1, from coordinate 70,329,197 downwards.
GCATGCTCGATATATAGATACTTCAGGGAGACGTTTGAGCACACTCACATACACATATTTACAAGGTAATTGTGATTTATAAAAGGTAAATTGTGTATAAATGTGTGTATGAGAGATTTTATAAATCTTTTTTTATGTTGTACACATTTTCCTGTTTTTGGGCATTCACATATTTTTACACTTTAACCCATACAAAGTTTTATAAATGACGTTCCAGGGCAGTCAAGTATTCTTCTTAGTTGGGAACCTAAACTCTTTTTTGTGTGTCTCATTTACACCAGATAAAATTTAGCTGGATTACATTACATCTGTCATTAATATGTTTCTAATATCAACACCCTCCCTGTACAAAAATCTGATATGGCCTTTCCTGTGCAAAATGCAAATCAGCTCCTGCAGTTGACATATGTGGATAGAAAACACATTTCATTTACACTTGTGTTACTTGTGTTATTTATTTCTGACCACCTCTGTGGTCTGAGAGATTTGAACCCAAGTGCAATTACACCATGTTTGAAATGTGGTTACGTGCTATCAGACTGTGATTGAATCACCAAATATGCACAGTGGCCAGGCCAGGGTTTGACCACAGGTCAGAACTCTAGTGGACAGACCCCTTTGTAGCCGCAGGAGCCAATGGATGGTGGTGTAAACTAGAAAATCTTGGCACTGGCATATCTTAAAATGTGCCATTTAGTGGGTTCATGAATAAAACATTGGCTTAGTGGATAAATGTATGCATGCATGTAAAGGCAGATATAGACCTTCACACCTCCAGCAGCAGCAGCAGCAGCCACACAGGGGCCTGCCACAGGTGGTCTGCAGGCAGACTCTACTAGCCATAACTCACCCACTTCCATTTTACTTGCTTGTACCTTTACTTGTGCTTTCTTGGCTCTGTTCACAAAGTAAGTGGCTATATATGATGATTTCTTTTAATATTTGTCCAGAGTCAATAAGTGGTGGGTACAAGAACAAATGTCTGCCACAATCCTCTCTGAGCAGAACAACAGAAAGAAAAACACATTTGGTACAAGGAAGTGTAGTTAGTGTTAATGCTATTGAAAAGCAAGAACACGTAAGTGCCATGTGTAAAGGAGAAGTGTTTCATATTCAACAAGTACTCAGAAAGATGGCACCCAGGAGGGGGCAATCCTGCTCTGCTGCCTTATCAGTAGCATTTCTACATTTCCTAACATAGTCATTTAGTTAACGGAGAAGAAGAACACAGCACACTGAGTTCATGCCCTCACCTCATGACAAGTCACATATCATATCCAGAGACCGATAAGGGCCTGCTTTGAAAACGTCACTCTGCTATTATCCCTTGGCACAGAGAGTGCATCAAATAAACTCTAACAGAAAAAGCAAAATAAAATCCCATTGTTAAGATATTTCTGTACACCTTTGGGGAGCTTTAATCAGATTGACAAGATGTTAAAGAGGCTTTAAAAGAGCATCATACCCAGGGAAAGGCTACAGAGTGACTGAACACAAACTACTGGATACCAAAATATGCCCAAGATGCCTCTTACCCAAATACCCTTTCCCTCAAAGTACTTGTCCCCTTGTCCACCAGTCTTTTGCCAGTGCTCACATTGTACAATTGCAGCACCAAAAATTGTTCTCTATTCAGTCCCCACCAACACTCAATTTTTTTTTTGTTCGCCTTATACAATTTCTAGTATTAGGGATTTGTTTTCACATATCCCTTGGGGTCAGTGTGCAGGGTCAGCCATTGTACAGAGCCACTGGAGCAATTGCAGGTTAAGGGTCTTGCTCAAGGGCCCAGCAGAGTAGGATCTCTTTTGGCAGTGATGGGGATTCAAACCAGCAACCTTCGGGATACCAGCGCAGATCTTTAGCCTCAGAGCCACCACTCCACCTCTTAATTTGTAACCCAGCCTTACCTGCAAGAGGTCCTAATAATAATGCAACCAATATTGTAATAATATGCAATGAGTTGCCATATACCAGCAATTATTACCTTTTGTTTAAACCAAAGGCCATGTCTTTAGTGATCCAAAGGCTAAGGGAGTTGCTCAATAAGACATCAACAGGTTTCCTTCAAAAGGACACAAAATGTTAGGCTTGCACACAGTGGCATTTTTTAAATAAGATGTCTGGTGGGGCCATACCACAATGTTCTTATATGTATAAAGACTTCTATAATGTAAACATTAACTTGCCAAATTAATAACATCTGTCACTGTTTTGCTAATGGCTAACATACCATACAAATTCACACACCTTTCAGGCCACAAAAAAATCAATCAATGGGATACTGGTGTCTGGTCTGTCTCATTTGACATCAGATCATTGTGATCCTCTCCAATACTGTCACAATCTCGCAAAATTTAAACACTGTAAAAAAAAAAGTGACAGCCTCACCATCATAGGTCACTATGCTGTGGTTATACTTGACATTCAATTGTTCACTTGACTCCCTAACAGTTCATGTACCGAAGATAGACCAGCAGCAAGTGAGAGACAACAACAAGGGTTCACTGAATCCAAAAGTGCAAAGTGCATATTTATTACAAAAGTGTCCAATGTACATTAAATATTCAATAAATAAACATTAATAGCAATGCATAAAAAGGAAATGTCATAAATAATTAAACCTGTTAAAAATTCCAAGCAGAATCTCTGTGTTCTTTTGTTCCTCTTTTTTCACAGTCAGCCAATAAGCAGAAACCACATGGCAATGCAAGCAATGAATTATTCACCTTGATTACTCCATCCATTTGTCAAATCTGCATTGGTCCTGCTGACTGCAACCCCTCACTCAGGCAAAACTCACTCGTCTTCGCTGCTCTCTCAAAAATCAGCAGCCCTGATGCCATTCATCCTATTTCCACTTCTGGCTCCATCACTGACACTTCAAATTGGTAATCACAGTGTTTTAACTGGATCTTCCATCTCCCCCACCTCCACAATCCTGTTGCAGGTTAGATGCATTTAATCAACAACAGAAACTCCATGGTGCACAGAGATCACTCAGACTGGTGTCTCAGCATCTCATTCCACGATCACCAAAAACTGACCTCTCTCATCCTCCTGCTCTGGAATCCCTGGTGAAGCTAATGAGGGGCTGACTACACTGATTGCACGTGCATATTAACTAGCTGATTAGCCCCCATCAGCTGCTCTTCGTCAACCCATCTTTATCAGCAATGCCTACCTTTACGGAGGTGACCATCTTTAAAAGTAGTGTCACCCCCCACACCCCATCCCTCAAGCTCTCTTCACATAACAAGGCTGGAAGCCAAGGTTGGAGACATGGACCTCACAAACCCTCACACACTCAGGCGTCCTCCTGTCCAAAAGCCAACCCCATAAAAAGAATAGAGTTTTTAAAACATGCTAAAAACATTAATAAATATACAAATTATTAACTCACCTTCCTCCAGGCTTGGGAATGTGGGTTCCAAGTTTGGCATCATCATCTTCCTATTGTTGTCCTTCTATCTTTGTCCCCCACTGCCACTGGTTCATCCAGCCACTGCCACTGACTGGGACATACACTCGACACTCAGTTGTTCACCTTGAACCCTTGTTGTGTCTCTTATTTGCTGTTAGGGTCACACAAACTATTAACGGCTCAAGTGAGTAGCTGAATGTCTACGCCTTCACCTCAGGGCTGAGCTTGAGAATGATAAGTGATGAAAAGAATAGAATAAGTGATGCAAGGGTTTCTTCACAAGAGAAGTCATAAAGTCCAGGACCAACCTTCTCAAAGGTCTTGTGAATTGTTTTTTATTATTTTATTTTTATTTGTACTGTGTTTTCTGGAACAATTTTGGTGATCTGACATTCATTTTGGGGGCTTTGGGGATCATAAATTATAACTGTATTTGTATTTGTGAATTGCCTTACTTTACTTACTTTAAATTGTGTTGATTACTTTGATACATTTCGTCTAAATGATGCATGTGTCCTCAGAGGTTGTGGCACTTTAAGTAATGAAGTGATGGGTTTAAAGGTTTGTCAGGAGTTCAATACCTTGTCTGACCTGCAGATAACAAATCTATTTCAAAGCACTTACTACAGTTTTTGTTTGATTTAAAACATTTTTCTGGTTTTAATTTTAGCACCTACTCTTTTTCACCTGACTTTTTTTCTCTCATTTTGCCATTAGTCTATAGTAATAAAAGGCAAACCCTTCACTGACTGACTGACTCACTCACTCATCACTAATTCTCCAACTTCCCGTGTAGGTAGAAGGCTGAAATTTGGCATGCTCATTCCTTACAGCTTACTTACAAAAGTTACGCAGGTTTCATTTCGAAATTCTATGCATAACGGTCATAACTGGAACCTACTTACGTACATATATACGGCCATAGCCTGCAGCTCGGTCGCCGTAAGAGGTGGAGTTGTGTCCCTCATCGTCACGCCTCCCACGTAATTGAGTGCCTGCCCATATAAGGACGTTCGTCAGCAGCAATCCAATAGACACGCTGCCACTAAATATTCGCGGGTGAAGGACTGTGCTAATGCAAACAAAGATGAGATGGTCAGGGATAGACTAGTGTTTGGCACAAACTCAGCGAAAGTAGCTAACATTAAATAAAGCCGTGGACATCACAAGATCGCACGAGATAGCACAAGCACAGCTGAGAACCTTCGATGCATGTACTCCAAGCGGCTGACGTGAACTGACTGTAAACACAGTACGCAGAGAACAAGGAAGAGCTCCAAAGAGCACTGAACAAAAAACGCATTACACAATTGAGAAAGCAGCAAAAGAATATGAAGCGAGTGACACATACAAGCATATTCATAAGTGCAGCTACTGTGGAAACAAAGCATGGTGTAAACCTTAAGTTTAAATTAAGTTCATAGACACGCTGCCGCTGGCGTGCCTAAGACAAATACGATATTCACGAGATACAAGTTTACTGAGAGGACTCAGGGTATAAATGAGACTTTTGATTACTTTGTAACGGAGTTAAAATTGATGGTGAAGGACTGTGCTTATGCAAACGAAGATGAGATGGTCAGGGATAGAATAGTGTTTGGCACAAACTCTGCAAAAGTGCGAGAGAAACTTTTTTACGTTCATAGACACGCTGCCACTAAATATTCGCAGGCAAATCCACAACTTAATACCAGGAATGCCTGTTGAATATCTTAGATTCACGAGTACCGATTTGGGTAGTGAACACTTCGACGAATGAAACCTGTTATCTTTACAATAGTTGACAACAAAGATGAGATGGTCAGGGATAGACTAGACAAACACGGAATGTAACTTGAACACAACATATCCTCCAAATACAAACCTGATTGAAAGAAATAATGATAATCAAATCCTTGATAACAGCAACTCTTATAACAGTCACAAAACAATTACATTGACAATCAGGTTACGTTATTTTTAAAATGTTTCCTTTTCTTTTTCATAACTTCTTTAACACACTACTTCTCTGCTGAGAAACGCGAGTATTTTGCTAATCCTCTTTAATAAAACCCCTGTGTGCGGTCCAGGTGTCTGTGTGTGTCTTCTGGTGAAGTGCGCATGCGCAGGGTCACACGGCACGTGTTCAGTCTCTTCCTGTGCATTCCCTGTGCAGACACACACACACAGGTGCATGAGAGACACACACACACACACAGGCGTGCGCGGGACGCACACACACACAGGCGCGCACGGGACGCACACACGCACACACACACAGGCATGCGCGGGACGCACACACACACAGGCGTGCACGGGACGCACACAAACACACAGGCGCGTGCGGGACGCACACACACAAACACTGGCGCGAGCGGGACGCACACACACAGGCGCGCACGGGATGCACACACACACACAGGTGTGCGTATGCATTGTTGCAATGTTACTTTTCTTGGTTGTTTATTAAATTTTCAAATGTTCATTTTTTTCCCTGTGCTTAAAAGTCATTTAAAAAAAGTGTTTTTAGCGAGCGGGTCGTAAGGCTATAGCGCGAACTCTTGCAGTGTTAGTTATCTTTGTTGTTCAAGGTTTTCTTAGTGGTATTCAATGTTTTTACATTTAGTTTACTATTACGCTGTGCATTCAGTGGTATAATTAACTATATTTGTGCTTAAAAACGTAAAAAAATATATATTTACATACAGTTTGTACGGTCTGGAACGGATTAATGGTATTTACAAATAATCCTATGGGGGAAATTACTTTGGTTCATGACCAAATCGGGTTACAACCAGAGTTTTGGAACAAATTATGGTTGTGAACCGAGGTTCCACTGTATTACTGTCAGACAAAATTACAGGCATTTTACGGAAATACAAACCAGTATTACTGCGAGAGAAAATTAAAGGCACACAATACAGTGACGCATATTACAGCCACATACAAGGTCCCTTGCCATTTAATATAGACTGTTCCTACTAATGTTTATGCACTACTGTTCTAGCGCTCGTTATTGTAACAGGCTTAATGTCTAGTATACATATATTTGATCTGTCAGTTTGGATCCTTTTTCTGTTGTAAATGAAACATGGGACAAAAATAAAGGGTTGGGGCACCCTCAGGCAAACCCTTATGTATTAAAGAGCAAAATAATAAACACAAGTTAACATGTATTGTGCATAGCATCTTCACAGATACAAGACTATCATTACACTTTGAGAAAGATGATGGTGGTGGTGCCGGTTATCAAGTTGCTGAAACTGAAGGGGCAAGTCCAGAGGTCCCGGATCTGGAACTGATGTCCTGTGCTGTCAAAATGTCAATTTCTGGATCTGGAGGGGCAAGGAGAGGAGGACCATTGTAATGCAGCGCCAACCCTTGGCTTATGGTGAAATTATAAGTTTACAAACTCTGAAGTGGTCCCTCAGGCATACATGTGCAAGAATGCCTTTAATATCTGTCTTCTTGCTGCTTCACAACTCATTATTGGTTTACTTAAATTACAGGTCTTAATGATGTGAGATGTAAGTGCCGCTGGTCTGTCATAATTAGGTGTGAAAAGGTGCCTGCCTTCTTCTCAAACAATTCAGCATGTTCTCCACCCTCCACCCTCCACCCTCCACCCTCCTTTGTTGTCTCCTCACTTTGTCACCTGTTATGGGCAGCCCATACTAATTGTCAGGGACGGATTTATCCCTGGCATACCATCTGAAGCAGTAGGAGTTGTTGATGTAGAAGGGAGGTGGGGTTGTTGGCTGGTCATTCAGAGAAGGTGGAGGTAGTGGAAAGAGGCAAAATCTGTTTAGAAATGGATTCGGGGCATTAGCTTTGTTCATATTCACTCCTAACACCTGAGCCCTGGAGTGCAGTAATAATGCTCAGTCTCTTTCAAACATCCATCATGTTATAACAAAAGGACATAAAAATTAATATCACACAAAAACAACAGCAACATTCAAAAAACAAATTAATGTTGTGTTCTGACAATGTGCAAGCAAATTTGAAAGAGAGTATCTTCTAAATAAATGAATGTAATCAAATGGAAAGGTAAGACTGGAATAACAGAAATGAACTCATTTGAAATGCTAATTTTATTATGTGTTGTTTACATGCATGGATACATTTCACAAGAAAAAGGGGTAAAAGTTTAATTGTATTCATGCATCACTGTTAATTGATTTTATCATTGGATTGCTACCCTTCCGCTTTTCTTTCCATTTAGATTGAAGACATAATTTACCGCCTACAGGATGAGAAGACAGGAGGAGTTCCTATCCGCACAGTGAAGAGTTTTCTCTCCAAGATTCCCAGTGTAGTCACAGGTGAAAATACAGCTAAACTTTGCATACTTACGGAATTTAACTTCACCATTGTGTTTTGAATTTATTTTTCACAGGTCATGAAATTATTTTTCAAGATTCCTTTTTCTCAAGCTAAGCATTACATAAAACAAAAATCTGTGGAGTACAAAATACAATATGCAATGTATGGCACTTGACACATAGTGGAAAGCTGGACTCAGGGATGACTGCACAGGGTGGCAGCAGTATTAAGTAGAGTAGAATCAGGAGACAAGACCTAACAGTAATAATGAGCCAAGGGGGGCAATATTCAAACAAACAATGTTCAGGATTTGAGATAAAAGCACAAATCTAGAGATGTAGCAAGAGAGTCATAAAAGAGAATATTTCACTTAGCTTAAGACAAAACACAAGATGAAAATCAAAGTCAATGAACAAACACCAATTCATAGCCAGGGAGATCTTTAACAATGACGATGCTAAAGTTTCAGGTTTTGAATTAGTCAGAAATTCAGACAGTATTGGAGCATATGATGCTGACTTATAAAACTTTGCAATTATGTGACACATCACACACTTTCTGAAGCTTTGCCCTTCAAAATCCTGGTAATCTTGTTATGCAAACAGCAAACAATGATGGCACCGATACTGAAAACAAAATGGTGCCTTGGGAAGACATATTTCAAAATTAACAGCTTCAAAAAGTCCTAAATCAAAAGGTAGACTGGACCATTCCATTCTGTGACCTCTAAAACACCTAAAACGCTAACTGAATTATTTTTAGAGGTTAAAGAAAAAGATACAATAAAATAAATTAACAAAATAAAAAAAATGTCCAAATAGTCATGACAGCCCCCCATTTGCCGTTAGATCTCACTGAATGTGTCTTGACACTCAGTTAAAAAGGTTCTAAGTAGATGGCAGTGTGAAACTGGATAATTTTAGCTACATTGTGTCCTGTGGTTGCTGGTGGTGGATTTCAATGCAGGATGCTTTTCTCCATCTTAACCCAGTGATGCTCAAGTTGATTTAAAGATAATAATTGGGGAGGCCACAGGTCTAGGCTGAATTCCTTAGTAAGTTCCTAAGCCATTCCAGGACTTTGATAATCTTATGTCATGTAACAATTTTCGTCCTGAAAAACCCCATTGCTAGATGGGTACATAATGCAAAGATATCCTGTGCGTCTTGATTGAGCAGACAATCCTATGCCATGATTATGACAAGGAGTGGAGCATTTGAAGGGGTGAGAAACTTCAAGGGGTAATCTAATAGGTCGTTAAATGTTAAATTCACTGAAGCAAGTCCAATTAAAAGAGATAAGAAAAAAATGTACATTTTTAAACATGCAAGAGATCAAAATTATAAAGAAAATCGGAAAAAAAATGAAGCTGGTCAAGAAGCAAATCTTCACAGAACAATCAGGTTTTGAAACTGTAAGGTAGGTGAAAAATAAGGTTAAAGTTTCACAAGGACAGGGAGATGTGAGAAAGAATGAAGTTAAAAAAGCAAGGGTCATAATACAGTCAGGCAAAAGAATACCAATTGTCACAGTCCTATATGTGTACAAGAAACAAAGGTGAATATTAAGAAAATGAGAAGGCCTGACTCGTTAAAAGATTTTGAAATAACGAAATGCACAGGAGTTAGTTATAGAAAATCCAGAAACTAGGGAGACGTGTGCCTACATCTCTATAAATATCTCATATATATTTCTTTTCGGGTTCGTCCTGCTTCCACCTCAAAACCGGTCCCGCCCACACACAACCTATACGGCATTTCTTGATTCCTATTTGTCCTTTTCCAAACCCCTCCCCATGCTGCCGGCGGCTCCTCTTCAAAACCGGTCCCGCCCACACGCGGCCGACACGGTATTTCTTGCCAAGCTTCTGAAGTACACTTATAAAATGAAGCAAACACCCCATGCAGCGAAAATTTACTTCTCCAGCTAGATTCCATGCTCAGCACCATCAAACCCTTTGCTAAATCATACAAACACATGCATGAAATCGCTCAGTTCAATCCAACAGCATCTGTACGAATGCTTTTCAAAGAAAACCCAAGGCAGGATTTATGACGATACAATGCCCCGACATGTCACACGAATGTTTTCGTCGGAGAAGATGGCGAACCGCCTGCCGAAAGGGACATTTGCATCTGTCCCATATAGGCAACTCCTGTAAATAGATTTCCACGCTCAATATGAATTGCGATCCTATGGTTTACCCACTTTTATTCCCTTACAGAAACATTGGTTGGCACAAAGATTTACAACATGTTCCCGATAAAAGAACCGCCAAGTGAATAACAACAACAACCACATTTATTTATATAGCACATTTCCATACAAAAAAATGTAGCTCAAAGTGTTTTACATAATGAAGAATAGAAAAATAAAAGACACAGTAAGAAAATAAAATAAGTCAACATTAATTAACATAGAATAAGAGTAAGGTCCGATGGCCAGGGAGGACAGAAAAAACAAAAAAAAAAAACTCCAGACGGCCAGAGATAAAAAAATAAAATCTGCAGGGATTTCAGACTATGAGACCGCCCAGTCCCCTTTGGGCATTCTACCTAACATAAATGAAACAGTCCTCTTTGTATTTAAATAAGGCTTACTCAATGCCAATTTTACGCGTACAGATTAGCAATGAGGAATACATTTAGTATTTTGCGCTTCAGCAGCAAACTATTCCAACAGTACATCATAGATGCGCATGTTAAAACATAGTGCGCGCGTCTCAACTATCTCAGATTAGATCAACAAGATTTGCGCGTGGAACAATACAATATGTGCGATATTGTGTGATACAATACAAGGACTGTCAGACGCACTGCAAGCAAACGCTGAACATAACAATGTACGTGTAGGCAAAATGATCATATTACTGTCCACATTTCCAGAAAGTCCAAGATACATGCAACAAAACTAGCAGGATGCTATGGCCATAGTACAATACTTAAATTCGGACAGCCTCATTTATTTATCACGTTCACGTGTAATCCTGCTTGGCCGGAAATTCTACATGCACTGTCGGATACCCAAAGACTGGAGCACAGACCTGATATTGTAGTACAAATCTTTTGGATTAAGCTGCAGGAATTACTTAGAGACATTCTACAACAACATCTTTTTCAGGTTGTTATTGATTATATTTACGTAATCGAATTTCAGAAGCGCGGCCTTTCTCATACCCACATGCTGTTTATTCTTCACAATAATTCTAACAACCAGTCTTCAGCCTTGGTTAGTTGTACGTGGCTTTTTCTTGGGTTAGATCTTTCGACTCATTATCTGTCGTCACCACCAAAACACCTATTCACAACTGCATCTTAAAAGAAGTATTTATTTCTTCTTGATTTCTGAATTCCTTGCTCACCGTTTTCCGTTCCTATTCTTACACCGCCGTATGCTACGGGGCTCCGGCTAGTATTATACACCTGTCTGTCAGTCTGTCTGTCCACTTTTCATGAGAGAACTACTTAATGAATTTAGAACAGGTTTTTTTCTATAATTTGCTTGAACATTCCGGTTGATTTTGCAACTTCTCTCATCATGCTAAGTATCAAAGTTCGCTTGCGGTACCAATTTATTTATGCAAATCCAAGATACATGCAGCTGTTCGTTTACCTCCTCACTCGCGCACCAGCCTCGGGGAGTGTTCCTTACCTCCGCTTAGCTAACAAACAAGAGAACTACTTAATGGATTTAGATTAGGTTTTTTTCCATAATTTGCTTGAACATTCCGGTTAATTTGCGACTTCTCTCATTGAGTTAAGAATCATAGTTCGCTTGCAGGAGCAATATATTCATCCTAATCTGAGACAGAGGCTGCGGGCCGAGGGGAGAGGGAAGCGTGACGTCAGGAGTAGGGAGCCAGGCAGGGCCCTCCTCACTGTCCTGTTTCACTACTACGTGGGCAGAGCCACTGGGGACAACTAGTCTTCTATAGGGGGAAGTATTGACACAAAGTATCACATTACTTCCTCGTTATGTGACTGGCAACAAGCAAATTAACCACAAACAACATATATCAGCCATGAAAAACCACACAAAGTTGCAACATTCACTGTTTGTTGTGGTAGGGTCCTAAGGTGACCCTATTTACCCTTTCAAACTCTTTATTACAGAGACCATATCAGAATGTCCCAAATCCCATTCTCTTACCATACTGTCAGAGCTGTCTGCAACTGTAGTTCAACATATTCCCAATTCTTTTACATGTGAAACTCCAGGGAATTATATCGCGCTCCATAAAAGGCAGGAGAGAATGTTACAAGGTTGTTTATGTATTATACAAACTATGCCCAAAATATAAGCAGGTTACAATGAGTTTTGATAAAATAATACAACCTGATAATATGCTACCAGGTGACTCTATGACTTTTTATGTTGATTCGTCTCTGATCCAATATGGACTGTAATGGCCTTTGATCCAAATGCTGCCTGCACAGATGTAACAGAGAACTGAGAGATGGACCATCCTGAAGGTGGAAAAATGGCAGCGAGAGAGAGAGTGAGAGAGACGCTTCTGCAATCCTCATTTATCCAATTGTAATGGTCCTTGACACAACTCTTGCACACCTGGTAGAGTGTAGTTTTTAATGACATCAGCTTAGGGAGATTCAACCCCAGTTCCAGTCCATACTTTCCCCCTGGAAGGGGAAAAAGGGTTCCATAAATTCTACCTATCATTTCCATGCCAACTTTTCTTCCTATAGGAAAGATCACATAGAATGCAAGGTGTCTCTGTTCATTAATATAAACTAACCTTGTGAAACTGGTCAATAACTAAATGGACATCTTCGGTTATGTTCTCTTTGACCCCAGCTGGTTTTTGACTTTTCCTCTCTCACTTTCCCTCTCTTTACTGTTCCTTAAATTTGAAAACTTTAGCTTGCTGTACATCAAAGGGCAAAGCAAACAAGATCTATTAAAGTCCATTCAGGTCAATTTTATGATTTAAAAAACGATTCTAAAGGGAAGACAGATACCATCAAAACATTACAAATCAAAAGACTGGTCAAGAAAATTGTTTCCGTAAATTTTACAACCAAGTAAGAACATGTTAAAAACTGTGCAGCCATCCTTTAAATGACTGTCATCATGTCAAATGCTGCACAGCTTGTTGCCTAGTCATCATGACCAGAACTCACAAAATGAAAGGGCCCATGAGTAATAAAAACACAAAATGTTATATCACTGAAGATGTGGTAAAAGTGTAATCAAAGAACTAAAACAAAAAGCAGAGCATGATTTACATAGTCGTGACACCAATAAAGTAAGCCTTTTAGGTGAGCCATGTTCACCTGTCCACTGTTTCCAAATAAACAACTTGGTTTGTCACCATCAGCACTCACATCCTAAATGGAAGATCACTACTTTGGTTTAATTTCAATAAAAATGAACTGCATAGTTCTTCAGTAGGATATGACTAGATAGGAAAATGTAAAGCTGACTGGAAATCTGAGGTTACCCTGTGCAGAAAGTGACAAAAAGTAAATGATTACCCATTTCCTTCACTTTTAGGTGCAGAGATTATTCAGTGGCTGATGAAAAATTTAAACATTGAAGATCCAGGTAAGCAAATAACGGGATTTGAGGCACATGTGCATACATATTAGTACAATGAACTATACAGATTTTCTTTTCCGATACATTAAAGAGGTAAAGCTTACAGTAATTGGTGACTATTAACTAGCCTTGTCTGGATTAGTGTCTTACCTGGCACTGTTTGGATTAGTGCCTCAGGCAGGGCTAGTTCCTGCCTAACAGTCTATATTGCCAAAAATGCTATTACACATCAATGGACTAAGTAGACTGAAATATTGCACAGCTGTATGTGCGCAATAATCAAACAATGACACGGAAGCCAAAGAATCAAAAGAAAGAAATGCACTTTAATAATCAAAAAGCAGAATCATACTCAGAAAACAAGTTACCTAGCAACTCAGGTGAGACTACTGAGATGTTTCTAAAACTTGATTGGAGCGCACCTGTGGCAAACTGAAATGATTGGACATTGTTTAGAAAAGCACACATGTACTTGTCTATAGAATTTAAGGATGAATGCAGTCAAATACAGATAGGTCCTTGAAGAAAACCTGCTCCAGAGTGTACACCACTTTAGACTGAGACAATGGTTTAGTTTTCAGTGTGACAATGACCAGAAGCATACAGCCAAGACAACACTGGAGTGGCTTCAATACAAGAGTGCCACAGATTTATACCCCACAGAGCATGTGTGGAGAGACCTGAAGGTGGCAGTTTACAGACACTGCCCATCCAACCTAATGGAGCTTGACAGAATCCGTCAGAAAGAATGGGATAAACTGCCCCAATCCTGGTGTGCACAGCGTGTAGGGACTTACCCTATTATACAGAAAGCTGGAATTGCTGCCAAAGGGGCTTCTACAAAGTACTGAATTAATGGTCTTAATACTTATATGAAGGTTCAGGTTTTGATTTTTAAGAAATTTTGAAACGTTTCTGAAGACATGTTTTCTCTTTGTCATTATGGGTCATTGTTTGTAGACTGATGGCTAAAAACAGCAAATGTATCAATTTAAAAAGAAATCTACAACACAGTAAAGTCTGCAGAAGCTCTTTCTGAATCCACTGCATACACTATGTAAATTATGCAGAAAGCTGCAGGTGACATTGGAAGTAGAAAGCTTCCTTTAAATATTATTATATTCTTTTATTAGCCTTTTTTATCAAATATACACAGTATACAACATATGCATGCTACCTTCAGGAAAATACATTGAAGGAAAGGGAACAAAGTCCACAATACACTTTCTCACCAGTAAGATTACACCTAAAGAGCATGTAATAGATGTTCCAGTGCTGCAATTTTTTTATCTTAAAGTATTCATGAAGTGATTGAACTTAACACTATTCAGATGACCCTGCATCCTGGGTTCAGATCACATGCCTGGATGTTGTGTGTGTAAAACTGATACATTCTTCCTCTGTCTAGATGAGTTTTGTTTTGGAAATTTTAGTTTTCCCCCATGTCACCTAAGATGTGCAGGATAGGGTATTGGTAAGTACAAACTGGCCCTGCATGTGTGACCACATTCTGCGGTGGATTTGCACCCTTGAATTGAGTTAAACAGGTTTTAGATTGTTATTTTATGTTATGGTCACATATTTGATTCTTTCTTAAGGAATTCATCATCTCCACTTTTTAAAAAAATGAATGACCCAAGCTAAGCAGCAATTATCTATTTTTCAGTGGTATAAAATGTCTGCCTCATGTCCAATGTGCTAACAGACATTCATTCTGCTATTTCAGGTGAAGCAGTCCATTTAGGTAGCCTCATTGCAGCTCACGGCTATCTCTTCCCAATATCTGACCACGTGCTGATGCTGAAGGATGATGGAACTTTTTACCGCTTCCAGGTCAGCCATCTGACCCTCTGGCTTCCTCACTGGGATACAGTGGGACTGAGAGGGTCAGTTGAATAAGTTTAGGGGTGGAGGGGTCACAAACTGCAATGTATTTTGAATTAGTTACTTCTGCAAATATAGAATATATGGCATCTTAATATTTTCAAAAGGAAAATGGAGTAACCATACCACTTACCAATTCCCAGCAACATCTGTAGATATCTATGCCAGTGAGGCTTTCATTCTTTCTACAAGGAGCGTGAAAAGGACAATGGAGATTAAAACTTGTTGCAGTAAGTGAAATCTGAGAAGCTCGGTGCACCTCACAGATTCACATTTTCAAGTGTGTTAAAATAATAGTTTATGACATCTCCTGATATGTCCACCATATTGTTATGATTTAACCCGTCGTGGAAGGCCAAAGCAGAAAAATCCTCAGAAATTGAGTTTTTTTTAAATAATGTATTATTTCAAAAATGGCAATTTATTCAATTAAAAAATAAGAAGTTAAATAATAATGAATTAAACGAAGACGTAACCACTAAACAATTAAATAAGTAATGAATAATTCATTGCATAAAAGAAAAGTAAAAAGGGGGTTGGAGCAAAAAAGTTAACTAATAGCAAAGACAAATCAATCTGCATCTCCAGTCCTGGAGTGCTACTGTGGCCAAAGAACACATTTACTGTACAATGAGCTAATGACACAGCAAAGAGTCTCTGGATACAAACCTCCTTCAATCACCCTAAGGCAGGGATCTCCCATTCTGGTCCTGCAGGTTTTCATTCTAACCCTTTTTTTAATTAGTGACAAGTTTTTTCTGCTAATTAACTATTTTGCCTTCACTTTCATTGATAGGACCAGAGATGGAAACCCCTACACATAGTGCTGAGTGGCATTCATTTTTTAAATCCACTTGTGAAGCCTAACTTGGTGGCATCCTGTGGAAGATGGGTACCATCTCTGGCTGATTAAATAGTCTGTTACTGGGCCCGCCCGCTTACCCAAACTCATTTATATTAAATCATTTTGATTTCACTAAGATTGTTTCTTAAATCAAAGAAAATACCAGAATAACAAGAGAAACCAAACAAAGACATTCACAGAGCCAGGAGTGGAATTTTAGACCGCAGAACTCTATGGAAACAAGGCACTTCTCCAACATGCCACCTTTGGAAGAATTTCACAATTAATTATTATTATAGGACATTAGTTTTTGTATTCCACTCACTGGAAAACCCCAAAGGTTAAATGTAGACAGGCAATCCATTACCTCCGCTCTTTCTTCATACACCTCTTCATATTTCAACCCAATTATCTGTATTAGGATTGCAAGACACCAAAGCCAAATCAGCATCAAAGGGCATGAGAGGGGAGTGCGCGGCAGAAGCTGTTTTCGTAAACTGTGCAGCTGTTGAGGACAGTGTGGCAGTAGTTTAGTGTAAAGCACAATTCATTTACCAAAGAGACATGGTTTATCCGCTGCTATCCGTAACGTTACAGCCTTAGACTTCTGTGAATATGAACAATGCTGATTATGTAATTAATTTAATTGAATACATAATTTATAAAATATTAAGTTTCTTACAATGTATTAAACAGGCAAATCCAATAGTAATATCAATAAACAATATAACTAATCATGGTAGCTCGTACAAACATTTAGATTGCTTATCATGCATAATATGGACATGGTTTTACAGTATTTTCTTTTCAAATATTCCATATAAAATCAAACCACTTAGTCTAATATTCATTTATGGTAGTCCAGTATCAAATTCAGTCTATCTCTTCACAGGCTCCCTATTTTTGGGCTTCAAATTGCTGGGATCCTGAGAACACAGACTATGGTAAGTGCTCCTTCATGCTTTTGCTCTGTTTAGCAAAGATTCACTTTGTTTAAAGGGGACAATTACTGACTTTGTTTTAATGCAAAATAATTAAAAGACATCATGCCTTTATTAGCAGAATGACCAGTATGTAAATGCATTTTTACATTAATCCAGAAAAGATGGCACCAAATTAAAATAGTGACTCTTCATCCTTGCATTCACAGTACTGTTCACTCCTGCTTTGATTTGTATTTAATGTTTATTTTTTCAATTTCTCAAACATATGCCTTACTCATTCATTTCTTAGCCAGTGTCTGTGATCGTTTTGCCTTGCTTTAAGTTATGAAGAAAATGGGTTTCCATGTGCTTTGATAGAACTACAGTAGATCTCCATGCCTAACCCTATCAGGATTCTTTGTTTTCTATCATTAAGATTTTATTTTTCAGAATTTTGTACATGCTACTTTGGTATTTATTGTCATTGAATGTTTTTCTTTTTTTGGTTGTATAGTGGTTAAGGGCTTGGATTATGAACGCTGAAGTTGTGGGTTCAAATCCCGCTGCTGATACTGTGTGACCATGACCAAGTCATGTCTCCTTCCTTGGATAAAGGTGTTGACCAAATAATAACTAATAATATTGGTAATGTTATTGTACTGCCATCTTGAGCTTTTGTTGATGACCATTGTCAGTCTGGTGGTCAACATCTGCTGCAACTGATATAAGACGCTACACATATAAAACACTGCGGCATGCCTGGGTTGGAATCCTAGCCAGAGTCAAGCTTCAAATCTTATACTGCTATCATAAACTGATATATTAGTTCTGTATTTCTTAATACAATTAAGTAATAGGGATATGCTATGGCTTCCCATGACAATAATTTGCTAAGTTATTATTATGCCTTCATGACACCAAACACAACCTTATTGTTGTGCAAATTAGAAGACACCTTGTTTAAAATTGGTTTGAATGATCTGAATTGCACTTGCAACTTGATTATCTTTAATTGCTTCTAATACTTACATTAGGACAAGCCTTTAAAAATTTGGTGGAGTCTGTGCAGTGTAATCTTATAACTGCATTAATGGAGGCAATCCAAACTCATGGAAGAGCATGGTTATGGGAGTACCTGGGCTTTCTTTGCACAGGAAACAGTCCTCTGTGTCATAAGCACATGCCTGATTTCAAGATTATTACTTTTTTATTGAATCAATTTTTGTTTTTGGAATATTTTTATTATCATTTAGTATTTATTTTATTACTTTTCATACAGCCATTTTGTTATCTTGAGTAATGCCCATTTTGCAGTGTTATTGTAGAGGTGTGGCTGTATTGTTTATAGTTAAGATGCCCATTGCCAGTTGTATGGGCATAGCATGTGGTGTCTTACAGATGGGAACAGGATGCTATCATGTTCACACGACTTGCCGGTTTTTGGATTCACTTGTTTGCTTAGTTTGTACTATCTTAATAAGCGAGTAAGGTATTTTTAGTGAAAGGACCAGTAGTAGGATTAGCTAAAGTTCATAAACTGGTAATCAAAACCCATTCTTTTTCATGCCAAAATACTTATCAAAAATTCAAAGTCAAAAGGACAGAAAAGTCTGAGTGTTGTAGAATCGCAATAAACTTGGATACAGTGGAAATTCTGACCTTTACATGTGTGTATTAATGATAGATAGATAGATAGATAGATAGATAGATAGATAGATAGATAGATAGATAGATAGATAGATACTCAACAATTCAAATACATCATAAACCATATCAAACAAGCGCATGAATTTTCCAAATCAAAACTTATTATTAAAAATTATTATGATGCTACACCACTCTTTTTAGGACAAATATTTTTGTATCATCCAAGACAATAGAAAATAATAATACTATTCAATGGCTTTGGCAACTCTCTTATTTTCAAAAAAAAAAATTAACATTGACTCATACATTAATTTTCAGTTCTATTTCGCCAATTTTATCCCTCCACATTTTTGAACACCTCTAATATATTCATCAGTTTATAATAAGTATATTCCATCATTATTGTGAAGTGCACAGTCATCTTAAAAATGTTTATTATTTCAACTTTTTAGAGTGACTAATTTTGCCTCACCTGATAAAAAGTTAAACAATATCATGAATATGATAATGTTAAATTTCCCAATAATTTTCTACATATATCACTAAAAAGGAGAACAAAATCCAAGTCTAATACACTGCAAGAACAAAAGGAACATTGTTTCTTTTTGCCCATAAAAATACATTTATCATTATTTTTATGATTAATTATGCTTATAAAGGAATTAGTAATGGCAATTCCTTGCAAAATTCTCCACTGCAGGTTGACTGTACTTTTCTTATTTGGGGACTTATATAGCTCCCTCCAAGCAGGTGCTGTCTTAAATTCCACCCTATAACAGTGTTCAGTGCAGAAATGTGTATACTTTTTACACAATATTTTTAATAGTCCACCTTCAACAGAGATTTTAACTGTCATGTTTAACTGCCACTTTATGAAAAGTTACAATTGTATGTTCTGTGAGAAAGAACAGATCAACCGCAGGACAACCTTCCGTCTCTGTTTCAGCAGCCCTGATGGAGTTATTCATCCTGTGCTGGTCTTTGGCAATGAATAATAAAAAACCCTGAATCACCCTGATTTACATGACCCCAAAAACTGAAGTTTAACACGTTTCTCCATGTTCTTGATGCAGAATTTATTTTAAAGTAACCAATGGAAACCACTGTACTAATTCCTTTCATAATTTTAAACACTTCAATCATGTCACCTATTAATCTCTAGTCGTTTAAACTGAAAACTTCAAGCTCTCCTCATTGCTCATACCTCTCAGCCCATGAATCACCCTAGTCGCTCTTCTTTGGATTTTCTCAAGTGCTGTGATTTACTGACATTGAATTTCATCTTCCACAAATCTTCCCAGCTGTGATACACATTAAGCCTTTTATACAATGGAATGATATTTGCTAGTCTCCAGGCTTCAGAAATTTCTTCAGTATACGAAGATTTTCTAAAAAATATTTACCAAGTTTAGATATGTACTCACTGACCTCTTTAGGCACTCAGGGGTAAATGTTATCTAGTCCTGGAAATTTGTTACATTTCAGTCACTCAGTCACCTAGTTAGCAGTCCCTCTAAATTTTAGATGGTTATCGATGTCTTCACACTTATAAACCTCAATAAAATAAAAGGTCAAAGAGTTTGCTGTTTCACGATCTGTATTTAGCTCACCTTTAATTCTCTTCTCCTAATCCATGACAATTCTTTTACAACTGAATTACTGAAAAAAATTCTTTGGATCATCTTTCACCTTTTTTGAAAATATTTCTCTCCATCTGCCTTTTTAGCCTTCCTAACATCTTTTTTAACCTGTGCTCTCATGCTTTAATATGTTTTATGGTTAGCAATGGACTTAATAGTTTTATGCACTTCATACAGCTGTTTTTTCCACTGTTTCCCTTAATTTATCACTGCTTCTAAATTTTAGAATACACGTATCCTACATAATATGTTGAACACTTAAACGTGCCCCACACCTTGTCAACTATTTACACGCTTGTAAGCTTATCCCATTTTATCTTGCTTTGGCTATGTTGCATCTTCTTAAAATCTGCTCTACTAAAATTAAATGTAACTGTTTTAAATCTATATATCAATAACATTAAATCTAGACAGGCTTCCTCCCTTGTTGGTGCTAACCTAACGTATTTCTTTTAGTAAAATACAGTTGTGTTGCAAGTGGTTGTAGATTATTTGTGCACAATTCAGCATCCCTACTCCATACCAGACAAGGTAATTTGAACACTATTGACTTAGATTTGACGTGATTTAATTTTTTAAAATTGTGAAAGGAAATGGCTTAAATAGCAGATTTAAGTTAAACTTAAACTTCTTTATAGGTTAAAGTTCTTTAGCGACAATACAGGGAGAAAGAAAATCTTTTTAAGAGTAAATTTCACACAAACATAATAAAGTTTGTCTTCATGCAGACAGCTCTGACACATGGAATAAATTATCAAGTAGTGTGGTAGACAGTAGAACTTAAGGGACCTTAAAATCAGAATTTGATCTTATTTTGCAGACATTAGGAGGATAGGATTGTCTGGATTTGTTGGAAGAGTGGACTGCATACCCCCAGTTTATACATGGTAGAATATAGAGACTCATCACATATAGTGAGAATTTCTCTCTCTCCTTGTTGGTAATCTCTTCTGTCTGACTTGTGCCATCCTCACAACTGGCTTTTTAAAAATTAGAAGCAATGACCAGAGTGAGTTATACAAATTTGCTGTCCAGTGACATGACACTCCCCATACAGGAGATGTCCTTTGGATTATGATGAAATGTTAAATACAGTTATTAAGTGGTCAGTCTTAAGTTTCAAGGATTTGAAGACACCTTGAGTCTCCTTGATACGTGATGGTTTGTAGAGAAAAAGGTCAGAAAAAATGTTGCAGGAAATCAATAAAACCACTTTGAAGATTATATTATGACACCATTGCAATGCCAGCTGTTACATCTGATAACTATATCATTATATTAATATGCTTATACACAACCTGCTGTCTCCTGTGCAGATTCTATGCCTTTGACTCAACAGATATTCTCTCTTAGTACAGGTGGGCCTCAGGTTATGAATGCACTGAAAAATTTCCATTAATGGAAAATCAGCAAAAAATACATAATACTTTATTGATTATTTAACAGAAAACTTTTCAAAACTTATCAATGAAATTGATAATGTACTTTAAATCACAAAATATTTTAAGGGATCCTCAGGTATGTACTGTATGGTGATCTTATGCTTTAATATTATTCAGTGTATTATACTGCAATAATAATAATAAACTATGTTTATATAACAGTTTTCTTGTAACTCAAAAATGCTTTACATAGACAGAGGGGAACCATTTCAACCACCACTAATGTGTAGTACCCACCTGGATGATGTGACAGCAGCCATTATTGCACCATTATGCTCACCACACATTAGCTGTAAGGTGGTGAAGGGGTGAGAGACATGGGATGATTAGGGGGCCAGAATGAACACGCCAGGACCAATTTAGATTGGGTATCAGGATAAACCCATCTCTTTTCAAAATATACCCAGGGATCTTTAATTACCACAGATAGCCAAGACTTCAGTTTTATGTCTCATTCAAAGGAGGGCACCATTTTTACAGCACAGTGTCCCCGTCATTGCACTGTGGCATTGGGATCCACACGCAAACCACAGGGTATGTGCCCCCTGATGGCTTCGTCATCACTTCTTACAGCAGCAACCCAAGATTTTCCTATATGGTCTTCCATCCAAGTACTGGCAAGGCCCAAACATGCTTAGCTTCTGGTGGATGACCTGTACTGAAGTGCAGGTGGTACGATGTTGTTAATGATACAGTATGTCCTAAAACTGGAAAAGCAGATCCTGCCTATTTCTTTGCTATACTGAAGTATGATTCAATGTGGCCTTTACTGTCTGCATGTTTTATGTTGTCCATTTTGTCCTCCAGATGTATTACTTTCTTAACAACACCAACACTTTTACTTCCACTGCATTCATGTTTTGGATGCAAACTGATGGCAAGAATATCCCCCACTAACTGGTGATTGTGACACATGCTAATGAAACCACAAAATGATTGAAAATGGTGACTAAGTACATGTTATGCTACATGACGGTCTTAGTGATGGATAATAAATTTTGATTGGTGTCAAAACTGCTTTGTTTAGTTCATAAGTAATAAATAAAGTTGCTGGTTAAAAATTTATCAAAATTAAGTAAAAATGATTAAGTTTTATGTGCTCGTTTGCATTAACAGATTGCTGTAATTTGAGACCACTGTAACCTAAGGACTGCTAGTATATGCGAGCAGGTACTTACCATGTGTAAAGCACAAATCCATTATGTTCTCCTGGTTCTTGATAAGGAGGTGATTGCCAGTAATTCAAGGTCTCATTCACTGTTTCAGGCTAAAAAAATAGAAAATGGGCAGATTTAAAGCAGGTTACTACTGATTATAAAAACAATCCACAGTTTGTGCTCTTTAAATGAACTGTTATCTTCACCAAAACAGTGAAACAGTGGGAAATGTTTGGCTTCTGTGGCCTTCTCTTGACACCTTTATGGTGCCCTGGTCAGGGAGGTAGGTGCCTCTGAATTGCTGGAATGTGAGTGCGTGTTTCCCCTTTTTATAGATGTTCTAGGTTTACTCCTGGAGAAGGTTATGGCTCCCCATGACTGAGAACTGAAAAAAAAGTTTTCAGATATTAATCTTTGGATGGAGAATATACATTTGTATTACCGTATTTACGCGTGTACCATGCGCACATTTTTTCCCAAAAATTAGCATTAGAAAACCAGGTGCGCGTCATACACAAGGAAATGTAATTCTGTAATGTTTACTTCTTCTGCTTGGGCTCACTCGCTCACTCTCTCACTTGCTTGCTTGTGCACTCGCACTCTCTCTCTCTCGCTTGCATGCTTGCGCACTCGCGCTCTCTCTCGCTCGCTTGTTCTCGCTTTTGCTTGACAGCGCTCACTCTCTCTAAACGCTTCCTAAACAATCACAACGCGCGTTGTACACGGGGCAAAACTTTATTCACGATTTTCTTTGTAAAAATTAGGGTGCGCGTCTTACACGAGGGGGCGTGGTACACGAGTAAATATGGTAATTATTGGTATGGTGCCTTCAGAAAGTATTCAGACCCTTCACTTTTTCACATTTTGTTATTTAAAGGAAATACTGACACAAGTATTCAAACTCTTTTCTATGATACTTGAAATCTGGCTAAATTGCATCCCATTCCATTGATCATCATTGAGATGTTTCAATAGCTTGTTTCATGTCTACCTGTGGTTAATTCAATTAATTGGACATTATAAGAAAAGACATATACACCCGTCTATAGAAAGTCGCAAAGCTGAATAAAAACAAAGCCATAAGGTTGAAGGAATTTCCTGCAGAGCTTAGAGACAGGATTGTTGAGGCACAGATCTGGGGAAGGCTACAAAAAATTGCAGCACTGAAGGTTCTCAAGAGCACAGTGGCCTCCATAATTCTTAAATGGAAGTTGTTTGGAACTGCCATGACTCTTCCTAGATCTGGCTGCATGGCCAAACTGAGCAATCAGAGGAGAAGGGATGTGTTAAGAGAGGTGACCAAGAATCCAATAGTCACTCTGGCTGAGCATCTGGGAACCTGTGTGGAAATAGGAGAAATTTCAGGAAGGACAATCACCACTGCAACACTCCACCAATCTGGACTTTATGGTAAAGTGGCCACACAGAAGCCTCTTCTCAGTAAAATGACGCATGGGTGCCCATTTGAACCTAAAAGATGCTCAGACTGTGAAAAATTATTCTCTAGTCTGATGAAACCAAGATTAATGTCATATCTAGAGGAAGCCAGGCACCGCTCATTGCCTCTGCAATACCATTCTTATGGTGAAGCATGGTGGTGGCAGCATCAAGCTGTGAGGTTGTTTTTTCAGTGGCAGGGATTATGAGACTAATTAAAATTACGGGAAAGCTGAATGGAGAAAAGTACACATACATCCTTAATGAAAACCTGCCCCAGAGCACTCTGGACCTCAGACTGAGCTGAAAGTAAAGACAAAGTAGGAGTAGCTTAGGGACAACTCTGGGAATGTCCTTCAGTCTGAACTTGAACCCCACTGAATACCCATGGAGAGAACTGAAAATATCTGTCTACCATTGGGCTCCATACAACCAGACAGAGCCTGAGAGGATCTGTACAAAAAACATGGCACAAAATCCCCAACTCCAGGTGAAGCTTGTCACATCAGACCCAAGGAGACTCCATGTTGGAATCACTGCCAAAGAAGCTTCAGTGAAGTACTGAGTAAAGGGTCTGAGCACTCATGTCAATGTGATATTTCACTTTTTGATTTTTAATTAATTTCAAAATATTTTTAAAATCCTGTTTTCACTTTGTCATTCTTGGGTACTGAGTGTTGTTTGATAGGAAGAAAAATAACTTTAAATGATTTTAGCACAAGGCTGCAACATAGCAAAATGTGACAAAAAGGAAAGTGGTCTGAGGATTTTCTGACTTCACTGTATATAATATAATAGGCAAGGCAGACGTTCCAAAGTAGGAGAGTTATACTAAATAAACAAGACAGAGGAGACTGGTGGCATGTTGATTAGCACATGCAAGTAAACATTTTACTGTAAGCTGTAAACATGACAATGATGACCTCACAGATGATGATGGTGATGAGGATGATGAGGAACCCTCTATTACAGCTAGGGCAGGTTCTAGCTAAAACCAAATTCAGAGCTGAAAAAAATGTAAACCTCATAATTTACAACTTTTGCCCTTTTTTAATTTTCACATTCAGTTAATGTTTTTAAATCATGAGAGAGCAGATCCTGTCCCAGCAGTAACATATGCTAGATGGTTCCAGACTTTAATGAATTACTTATAGAATTAAAGCTAATCTCAATAAACATCAATGTTATTCACAGTACAGATGTGGACTGATTGGTACTCATCGTTGTTAGGCCACTGAATCAAAATGTCTATCGTGTGTTTTAATGAGCTTTTGCCTACCCCAACTATTTCATATTTTTCTGACGTTCATTGCTAACTGTCTTTCTGTCTTTCTCTTCTTTTTCTTTCTAGCGATCTATCTCTGTAAGCGGACTATGCAGAACAAAGCCAGGCTTGAACTTGCAGATTATGAAGCTGTAAGTGTTCACCAAATTAAAAAAACATATGAGCAATTCACCGTTGATTGAATGTACTAATTCTGTCTGAGCTGCTTGTGAGTTTTAGTGTTCATAAATAGGTTTTCGGTGTCTACTTCCCTTAACGTCCTTACACACTTTTGAATAATGGCTTACCTGAGTACTGCCTATATCTGTTAGCTCAAGTGCAGCCACCAACTGGCCTGCTCTGTCATTTTTTTTTTCATTTAGTCCACAGCAGAACATTGACTATTTTAACCAAATGGTCTTAATAACAGTACACTTGATTTTGCTTTCCTTCTTCTTAAAAGACATGACATTTCCAGCATTTGTTTGCAAATTAGTAATTAATTAATTCTTTTCACAAACAATGCACACTTGTCTTATTCATAATCTGATATTGATGGCTACCTCTACAATAGTGATGAGTGAACCCCATGGAGTTTGCTTTGCTGCAAGTTCGCTGAAATCATGTGGTTAGGTATGTGAACTTTGACAAACAACGCAAAATGCATTGAAGTCAATGAGGAAGGAGGAACTGAACTAATTTTAGGTGGAGTATAATGCTATGCTATGCTAGACCTATTAAGGTTGCCAAATAGGTGATCTGACCAGTCTGGCAGTAGTGCTAACCACTGTGCCACCCATACCTCAAACAAGAAAAGATGGCGACTGAACAAATACCACAAATTAAATACAACAAACAGCCACAGACTAGCAATAATAAAATAAAATATAGATAATTACACTCACAGACTTCCATTCTTGGGGCACACATTGGCAGTGCCAGGAAGTGGTGATGTGGGACTGGCTCATTTCAATGTTTGAAGCCACGGGGTAGTGGGAGGGTTCCTTTCAGACTTGCTTTGGGATCACAGCTGGACTCTTGGTTAATTTCCAAGCATAATTTGCCATGTGGTGCTATGCTTCCAGCGCACAGGCTTCAGTCTTATATGTCCATTTGCAGTACATTATGGTCAGCTAATGTACTCCTCAAATGAAAATACTGCTAGTTTTTATTTTTTAAAAGCATATGGGAAGGAAATCTGGCACTGCTTTTCAACCTTTAAGGCTTCAGGACCCTTTTTTAACTTTCAAGTTCACTGATGACCCACATACAACAAGAGCTGCAAGTGGAAGAGATGGGTTTCCCCTTGGTGAAAGGAATGTGGTAAGACATGGGAAAAATATTGCTCAGCAGTGTCCAGCGCTTTGCTAGACAGTGAAGAGCGGTGGTTTCAGTGCATCTTAGTTGATGAAATGGATTTTTATTTTCCCCTCATGTAACTGTGACCCAGCGACAACCACATTGACAATGATCTTACAGTAAGCATGTGTGAAAGTTCTGGGCATGGCTGCTACAGTCTGTGATGTCACACTGGCCTCACAAAGTATCCCGAGGCCCTTGCAAAAAATGTTTGCTTAATCTGACTGTATGGTGAATATCTAGGAAATTATTTGGCAAACATGCGGCTGGTAAACACAGCATATTTTCTGTAAGCAAAAATTTAGCAAATTTTGCAGAACAACACAACTCAATAACACTATAATATTAAACAAGAAAGCCTGCCACCACTGTGAATGAGGATCAAAATGATCACTTCCATCATTTCTTCTTAACTTGCTTTGTCCATCATGTGGCCATGGAAGCTTTTGTCAAGAATTCAACCATAGATGGGAAGTCATTCCCTCAAAACCCACACTCACGCATACCAAGTCACTTTAGAAGGCACCTTTAGGATTTTGGGGAAAGCCATAAGGCCAGGAGAAAGCCAGCATGGATGCAAGGAAAAGGCGCACTAATTCACATTGTAACTAGACTGAAAATGTACAACACTGGACTACCAAAAAATACTTTTTATTGATTTTTTTTTGGTAAAAAGTGAAGCCTTTATCAAATCCGGATCACTGTGTGGAGTGTGCATATTGGTCTTGTATCAGCATGGTCTTTTTTGTGATTACTCAAGTTTGTGTATTGTATATAAGTATAAAGTATGGATATGTATACATTTTCCCTTATGTGTGTCCTGTGATGGACTGGTGCCCCATCTGGGGTTTGTTTCCTCCCAAAGCTGCTCTGGTTCCTGCATTATAGAATTGGCTTTGACAGATGGATGAAAGAGGGTAGTGTGGAAGCCAGCCCGGACACAGACAGGCGGACACGTTGATGTCACCCAACAAACGTTTATTGAACATATTTACAAGTGTCAGTGCACCTCAAAACCCCCAAAGTCCCCCAAAGTCCTGGCCACAACACCAATGCCTTTCTCTCTCTTCAGGCCACCTCCTCGTCTCCTCCCAGACCTTGTCTCCTTCTCCTCCCAACTCCAGGCATCATATGGAGGGAGGCAGCCCCTTTTATATGCACCCGGATGTGCTGCAGGTGCTCTCCGGCAATTTTCCACCGGCATTCCCCAGTGTGGCGGAAGTGCCGGCTGCCTACCTGGAAGCACTCCGGATGTCCCTACTTGTTTTCCACCCGGAAGTGGGGTCCAGGGCTCTTTAGGCACAGGGGGGCCCCTGGCAGTGACTACGGGCCCCTACAGGGTAGAGCTTCAAAGATCTGTACCCGTGGCCCCCACATGGTCTGGGGAGGACATAAGCCCTCTTCTGGTCTTCCTAGGCGTCCCAACCGGGTCACCACCCCAGTCACCTCCGACAGTAGGTTTAAAAAAAGAATATCTTGTTCAGTGTACTTGGATAGCCAGCAAAGAGTAAAAGTCAAGGTAATTGAAACAATGCAAAAAAACAACAACCAAATTTTAAATGTGACTTTAAAGGGTTGCTCGTGAGAGCCATCAACCTAGAATACAGCCAGAATAACAAATTTTTATAAAAATAAGACATATTATTACACAAGTTAAGATACAATATGTACAGTATATTCAGTATCAAATACATTGCATGTTTAATTGTTATGCAAGGCACAATTCTGATCTTATGATTATTTGCATGCACATTTTTCAACCTGAATGCTCACTGGATGCAGTCATTTTTCAGGTAATATGTAATTGTTTAATGAGAGAGGGTATGGCGTAAAGTGATTAACACCTTATGTTAAGATGTATAGAATTATTAGGCAACTTCATTACCTTAGGAAAAAAAGAGTCAAGAAAGAGATTTAGCTGATACTGAAAGAGGAAAAATTGTAATTGCTAAACTATTGAGAAGTAAACATTGGCCAATTAAATATTTTTTTGTGAATTGTAACCAGAGATGCAGAAAATGAAGAGCAGAAGAGAAGCAACAAATTAACTGCAATAGACCTCAGAAGAAATGAACAGGATGCCACCAAACATGCAGTAGCCTCCCATTCCATCACATTACAGAACAGCAACAACAAGAACGACAACATTTATTTGTATAGTACATTTTCATACAAATGATGTAGCTCAAAATTCTTTACAGGATAAAGAAAGAGAAAAAAGACAAAATATATAAAAAATAAAATTAGGCAATGCTAAAAACAAAAAAAAAACTCCAGAAAAAATAAACATCTGCAGGGGTTCCGAGGCCACGAGAC
The DNA here is from genome assembly GCF_016835505.1 of Polypterus senegalus. Lineage (NCBI taxonomy): Eukaryota > Metazoa > Chordata > Cladistia > Polypteriformes > Polypteridae > Polypterus > Polypterus senegalus. The sequence goes on along the minus strand of NC_053171.1, from coordinate 70,299,999 downwards.
CACCCAGCCCCCTCTACGCATTCTACCTCAATCAGTCCTCATGGTATTCAGGGTTCAATGGAAGAACTTGATGATGACGGTCATGTGGACTTCTGGCCTTTAATCCATCAATGTAGGGACATCAGGGTGCTTTGATCAGGTGGTGGTGGCGCAGATCGCCACCACAGAAGACCGGAAAAGAACAGAACAGAAAGTAGGGGTCAGTACGGATTACGGAGCCACCATGGATAATAATGATAATTAATTGAATATACAGAGCATCAGGATTAAACTAAGATGAAGCTATGAGAAAACCATGTTATAGTAATGTGTTTTCAGCAGTGTTTTAAAGTGCTCCACTGTATTAGCCTGGTGAATTCCTATTGGCAGGCTATTCCAGATTTTAGGTGCATAACAGCAGAAGGCCGCCTCACCACTTCTTTTAAGTTTTGCTCTTGGAATTCTAAGCAGACACTCATTTGAAGATCTAAGGTTATGATTTGGAATGTAAGGTGTAATAAATTCTTAAATATAAGATACAGTGAGATTATTTAAGGCTTTGTAAACCATAAGAAGTACTTCAAAGTCAATTCTAAATGGCACAGGTAACCAGTGTAGTGACATCAAAACTGGGATGATGTGCTCGGATTTTCTTTTCCTAGTTACGATTATAGCAGCTGCATTCTGCATGAGTTGCAATCGATTTATGTCTTTTTGGGTGGTCCTGAGAGGAGAGCGTTAAAGTAATCTAGTCAACTGAAAACAAAAGCGAGAACTAGTTTCCCAGCATCTTGCAATGATATAAGAGGTCTAACTTTACCTGTCCTAGTAATCTGATTAATACAGGCTCAAGGGTATAGTCCGCCCTAAGGCCTGTACAGGTGAGAGCGCAATGTGCCATTTTTGTATATGTTTTCAAGTGACACCCTATAGTGACTTTAGACAGAAAGTGCAGGAAATGCCTTGGTACTCACCAAGCTATGGTGCCCCTTCGGTAGTGTCTACCCTGCCTTAGCCTAGAGCTGGCCCTGACTACAACATACCTGGAGTGTCCAGAAGCACAAAGTGTCAAGTGTTCAGAGACATTGCTAAGGTAAAGAAGGCTGAAATGTGGCCACCACTGAACAGGATTCACAAGTTATGGTGTTTTATGGACAGAGTAACTCTTAACGGACCAGACAGGTGGACCCGTTGCTGCATCATTAATTGACAAAGAGCACCAGTAGCAGGAAGGGTACTACTGCCAGTGGGTATCATTAAGGATGAGCTAGTTGGACCTTTTGGAGTTGAAGATGAACTTAAAATCAACTCCTAAACCTGTTACCAGTTAGATACTTTCTTTAAGTATTAGCAGAGAAAGAAACCAGCAGCACTCTAAAAAGCCATGATTTTTATCCAGGACAATGCTTCATTGCATGAATCCATGCACTCCACTGCTTGCCTGGCCGGAAAAGACCTCAAAGATGACTGAACAATGACCTGGCTACCTTCTTCACCAGACTTATATCCTATTGAGAACTTGTGGACCCTTCTCAAACATGAAGATGTAAGAATAAATACAGCTGTAATGAGAGTGTGGTTGCTGCTTCAGTGAAAGCTCATCGCGAAAAGATCAAGAAACTGATCGTCTCAATGAATGAGAGGCTCATGGCAGTTATTGAACAGAAAAGACACTAAATATTTTTGAAAGGCTAAAAATGTTATTTGTTCATTCTTATATGCCATTTTTTGTTCCTTATTTGTTATACTTACTGTAAAACTTCATAATAAACAAGTGAATGAGGGAAAAAGATTGTAATTTAGTTACCTAATAATTGTGCACTGTGACTGATGGCAGGTGTGGATTAGCATCTCGGTCGGAAAAACCTTACCTGGCAGAAAGGCCAGTACAGAGGAAGAAGAATTAGCAGACTGCTCCATGGGCACAAAGATTCCCTCAGTGGACTTGCTGGTGTTGCTCTGCTGGCATTGCCCCAATTTGGGCTCCAACAGAGTTTCATGGGAGCTGTAGTCCAAAAGGACAGCCCTGTTGGGTGCTCCCAAGAACCACCAGGAGGCTCTGCCAAGGGAGGTCTCAATTACTTTATGATGGCCCTGCCTGATCTGGGAAGTGCTTCTGGAGAGCAATGCTATGGCACTGGAAGTACAAATGGGTCCAGCATAAAAGAAACCTCATTTGAGAAGTCGGACTCGGGAGGAGGTGGACAAGACTTGTCAGAGTGGAGTGGAAGGAGAAATGAATTAAAAGGAAAGGGTTATATGTTATTGTTTAATATTATGCTGTACTGGCCTGACGAAACAAAGCCTGCAAAGGTACTCTATAAAGTAACACAACCTTTGTTTAAACTCAGGACTGTGTCTTTGGCAGTTGTGTCTGGTGTTATCAACTGTTGGTTTGATGACTAAAGTTATTATTTATTTATCATGTATATTGGGGTTATTTAAACAAAAATGGGAATCATTTTTGGGGCCAAGGAATTCTTAAATCTTTTTTACTTTATAAATTAAAATTAGATTATTTGTTCATGATACAAAAATCTACCTTACGAAATGGATTTTAGGAATAGATTAGCTTTATAAAGCCGGGACCAACCTGCAATGCTACGCCCCTGACACTCAGAAAAACGTAGTGACATGAACACAATGAAGAGCACACTTTAAGAAATACTAAGGCACATTTTTTCTAGGGTTGCTTTTTTTATCTATCATTATCTTTTCTTCGTTCAAACCCATGTTCCACATGCTGCTATGCTTCATGAAGTTTTCTGCTACACAATGGCATCCACTACCACCAGAATATTTTCTGGTCATTTTGAATTTAGATCTAATTCACCATTTGGAGAAATCCAGTAACTCTGCAATAAGTTGGAGCAACAAATAGTGAATGATCGATGGTGCCACTTACGTGCACGATCAGGATAAATGAATTGTCAGATGGGATATGAAGAAACGCCAGTCAATGAAAATCAGAGTCCTGCATGCTTGTTCAGTCCCATGGCATTTATGCCACCTTATCATTTGAAACAATAAAGCAAAGAATGGTATATAAAAAAAAGTAATAATAAAGTTGATTACAACTAAATAAACATGAAATATTTTCTTTAGAGATGGGAGTATGCAGGTATATATTGTAGCCATTCTGCAGGATATATATCCTTATATTCCTAGACACCATGCTCAACTTTTTAAAATACTAATATATCTGAGATGCTTTAAATGAATTTATTCTTTTGTGTGAAAACTGATGTGTAGTGGAAAAACATGGAATTTTGACAATTGTACTTGGAAATCTAAGCATGTAAAAACAAAACATATGTATTCATCCTCATTGTTCATTAAGTTGCCTGAAGCACGCCTTATGTGGAAAGGCAGACAAGGCTAAATTCATAATGGCTAAAAGGATAAGGGCCCATCACAAAATATGGAAATGGTTGTGTTGTAAATATTATATGCAAAATCGTTTGAGAGTTTTTTCTGTGCATTAACCAAGAACCAACAAGTACAAATTTCCATAAAGAAACATATCACAGCTTTTAGCTTCCAAGTGGCAGAAAAATAAGCAGGGGTCAGTTGTTCAGCTTTTGTTAGGACACAAAGCAAGACTTGCAATCAAGAGAGTGATAATCGGGAACCTGAAATTCTTAAATAATTATTTTTGTTTCATGAGAGGGAGTGTCGCGAACACATTTGGTAATCTCAGAAATCATTTTTATTTGTTGCTGTTTTTATCTGTGTAAAATCTGAATGTTGTTTTGATGGTATCAGTTCTGTAACATTTTGTAATGAGTGTTTTCTATTGCCACAGCCATTCCCAGTATTATTTTCATGGTGAAGGCAATTTGTCAAACTTGAGATGTTTATTAAAATACTGACAATAATTTTCAAAAGAACTTCTAACGTTCTGAATGTTTTTGTTGCATTATATTTGTTCAAAAATTTGAATGAGCAGTGCTTACTATCATTACTCTATTTATATATCTATTTGTAGGAAAATCTTGCAAGACTCCAAAGGGCCTTTGCACGAAAATGGGAATTTATCTTCATGCAGGCAGAGGCGCAGGTCAAGTGAGTATTGGCAGAAGGAAAGTCATTTTCCTTTATGTATTCATTAAAATGTATAACATAGAATTCCAAATGTCTTCAGATATAACATTATTCGTATGGGTTGGACAATTGTTGAAGAGATTGTGAACTACCTCTGATTGTGAACTGACTCTGCATCCAGTCAACTCCGCAAATGTGTCTTCTCCAATCAGGATCTCCAAATGGCCACCAATAATAGGATTAATCGCATGGTTTGTATATCAATACTTCTTTAAGGATGCGAGTCCTGGACTCTCTACTCTAAGCAAAGCTGCATTCTAGAAGTGTTCCATATCTACTGCCTCCAGGAGATCCTGGGCATCACTGGCAGAACCAGATCCCAAACATTCAAATTCTGGAACACTGCTGGCTCATCCAGCAGCACTGAGGCCATGCGGCTCAGTGGTATCTTCTGTTGGACCAGGCACATTACCTGAAAGGATTAGTCTCAGTTTCCGTGGATGATCCTATATGGTAAATTAACCAAAGGATCCTGACCTTTGGGTGGCTCAAACAAACACTGGTAGGACCACTTGTAGCATTCACATAGGCAGCTCGAGACACCTGATTTGGAGGCAAATCACCTTCGAAGAAGTCACATCAATGAACCCATCAGCTGGAGTAGAAGAGAGTGACAAGACATCTCTATTGATGCCAATTTACTGCGCCTGGGGAGCAATTACCTTGCCCATCATATCCTCGGGTCTGCCTTTCCTGAGTTGTGCTGCTCTACCACCAGTATACACCATTACAAATCCTTTATGTGTCATTCTGTCAGACCTTTTCATATATATATATATATATATATATATATATATATATATATATATATATATATATATATATATATATATATATATATATATATTTCAAATATTTCCATAAAAACCATAAAAATGACAGCTACTGAAATTGTTTTGGGTGTTGGCCAACTTTTTCAAATGTTCTATATTCTAGCTAATCCTAGGATTGCTGCTGATATACTTAAGTTGATGTGCCTGGCCTCCACTACGATACCATGCTCAAAGTCACTTAAATCAATAGTCCGGTTTAGTCACCCTTGACATTGAATGTCTTAAATAGTATTCTCTGTATATCTGATGCAGTCACTTATTAAGCAGCTAGTATCAAAGGAAGGGCCAGTGTGTCTAATAAAGGGGATGCTCAGTGAATTTTATTTTTTTAAACATCTACTGTAGATTCTTGTTTAAAAGTAATCAGTAAAAAATAATTCTTATATTTCTTTTTGCACAGGATTGACAGAAAGAAGGACAAAACAGAGAGAAAAATCCTGGATAGCCAAGAAAGAGCATTCTGGGATGTACATCGGCCTGTTGTAAGTGTTCACAGGCATAATGGTCCCATCTAGCAATTGAAAAATAGTTTAGAAATGAGAATGCCTTAGTTTATATGCTGATCTTGACATTTTTGTATCTATTCCTGTTGATATGGGGTAGTTAGAATATTCTTCTTTCAAGAGTTTGCAGAGAAAATATGTGTGACTTTCCAACTTTTTAAATAGAGGTACAGATCTGTGGTTTAGGGTAAGAAGTTAAAGGATATTAAGGGGGTCAAATTTATAACTGGTGTTTTTAGGTCATGCTGATGAGTTCTTTGCTCCAAGGGATTCCCCACTTACAAAACTTGTCCCATTGGGCTTCTAGCCAGCTCCCTTTCTATCATACTGAATATAATCGGAAAAAGCTATGCTGGAACTTGAACGGTTTTCTAATGAGATTATGTTTGGGATAGCTCTGTCTGTGTACACTGGGAAGTGAAGTTTTCCAGGCATATTTGTAATGGAGAAGAGTTTAATTACAATCAAGATTTTAAGCAAAGGTTGTTTTTTAATGTTGATTTGTGAGAGGATGGCAGCTAACTTAAGGGAACAAATATGAATTTGTTTTGATCCTGATTAATTAACTGATCAATCCAATCAATTTCATTTTAGGATATAGTGTCAGATTATTTGTTAATTTGTTCATACTTGATTTTCCTACAAAACTTTGGGGAATGCCCAAGAGAAGATCTTAAACCGAAAGAACAACACAGAAGCCCAATGTGACTAAATAAAAGGGATGTATTAATGCACAAAGACATTATTACAGGAAAGAAAGGTTTATACGAAGGAGAGTATGACAACATAAACCAAAACCTCATGGTCTACCTAAAAATGAAGGAGCCTAACTACTACATGGTGTGACTAGTCTAGTTACCCACTGCTTCCTTCAGATTAGTCTCATCTCACCTCTGGCCTTTCTTCCATCCGTCAGTTGAGCCCGTGCCTACTACTACCCCCCCAAACCCCCCGCTCTAAACTTGTTGTCCAAAAGGAATTGTCATTCCTTAGGGGCCGCAGCAGCTGCAGGTTTTTGTTCCAACCCAGTTGCTTAATAAGAAGCACCTTATTCCCCTCGGGATTAATAAAGTATCTATCTATCTATCTATCTATCTATCTATCTATCTATCTATCTATCTATCTGTCTATCTATCTGTCTATCTATCTATCTATCTATCTAAAAGCATTCATTGATCAAGTAACTCTTCTGCTTCATTTTAGTTGTCTCGCTCATTAGGAGTTTGAACCCTTATTGCTTATTGTAGTCTTAAACAACTGTTCTCTTGGTTTTTAATGGCTTTTTATTAGCAATAAGATTCAAATGACAAAAGAAAGCAGCATTTCTTCATTTTGCTTGTTTCCATTTACACCTGTGTGTATTTACCGTGCACTATTTGGTTTAATTAAATACTTGGGAAGAAAGTGAAGAGAAAAAAGTGAAAGATTGAGTATTATTCATACATTTTAGACTTCATATAATTTCGATGATATCATTAGAAAGGAAATAAAATCTAGGATACAAGAATGGCCTGATATGGCAGCGTTAAAGCACTAACAAGCCATGAAATTGAATTATTGACGAGGATTGTTTTCTAATTAAGCAACTGGGTTGGAGCAAAAACCTGGGGCCACTGCGGCCCTCCAAGACTGGCTTTGCCCACCCCTGGTTTAAGCCCAGGCCCACTATCATTTTTATGTGAAACATATACTAAGCACTTCTGGGTCATGTGGTGCCAATCTAAAGTCCTAGTGTAGTATAAAGTGGTTGCGGGTGTGGACTATTGTGTATGTGAGAGTTGACAGGGAATGAGCACTTAATTGGAGGGGAAACAGCATATACAGCAATGCTTACAAATCGAGAACACTTAAATGACTACAAGAATACAAAGAAGTGTTTAGACTGTGCAAAAATAGAAGAGTCTCATTGAACCTTAGAGTCAGCACATACATCTATTTATATGAGAACAAATAGGCTGAAAGATTAGATTAGATTAGATTAGATTAGATTAGATTAGATTAGATTAGATTAGATTAGATTAGATTAGATTAGTCTAGATAAATGTTATTAATCCCATTGGGAACTGCATTTGAATTTAAACGAACTAGTAAGCGCACTAAGTTAATTATGGAAGTTCACATTGACTACTGCCATGACATGACATGGAATCATGATAAAAGGTTGTGAGAGAATCAAGTAGTCAGTCACCCCTTATGATTCTTAGTTGTATAGTTTGACACAATCTGAGGCACCAAGTAACTGCATCTGATAAATTTAACAAGCTCTCTGACTAAAAATTCTATCTTTAGAGTTAGAACTATGATCAGGTAGTTGAGGAGCTATTTAAAAGGGTAGTGCCTATGAAAATATATTTGAGGAGCAGATGCAACAGAGCCAAGAGGCATGTGAGTAAGAACTGACTGCAAGAGTTTAAGGATGTGTCACTGAATAGGTGGGTTTACACAGAGACCAAAGTAGTGAGGGCGAGGTATGAGATAGGGCACAGGTTAGACAAGTAACAGATAAAAAAACAAAGTAAAAGCCAGGTCACCAACAGAAAACATCAGAGTACAACACATGTTGTTAAGAATATAAAGATTTATAGCTATCTACAGTAAAAAAGAGCACAAGATATACTAAACACATCAAATAAATGGAGAAGTGAGCAAGCCACAATACCTCTACCAAACCACAAAAAAAGAAGCCAGCCGCCATAAACCAATGTTTTTATTAATATTATTATTTCCAGTTCTTTGTGTTTCACAACTCTTTTTTTAGTTGGTATTAAAACTATTTCAGCTCAAGAAGCCTCTTGAGAGAGAACATAGCTAAAGAGTTGGGTAGAAATGAATTTCAGGTTGTTCATGCCAGCTCAAAGGAAAATGTCTGGTATTTCTGCTAACCATGCCAAGGACACTGCTAACTGTGCATATTGCTGCTTGTTTTTGTAGATGGTAACATTAGGTGAGGGCTTTTCAGTATATTGTCTGATGGATTTAGTGATACTCCCAGTAGTACCTATGATGATAAGAGTGACTTCAGCATTTTTTTTCCAAAGTCTCATTCTAAGGCTAATGATAGTGCTCTAATGTATGCTGTTCTTTTGGACTGACGGTATAGCCTGATGGCACTGAGATACAGTATGTATTAAGTCAAATTTAATGGTAGACAAGTTCAAATAGATGATGTCTGGTTGGTTGGTTGGCATTAACCATGACATAGAAAGTTCCCAGATTATCTTGGATGAAATATTTTCCAAAATGTTATGCTCCTCAAAGCTCCATCTCCAGCATTAACATACCACTTGTCAAGTGTCAATAAGTGACGCCATAGATAGGGAGCATTGGCCAGTGTTTCACAAACCCCGAAGATGTGATGGACAGCCTACTCACATTTTCTACATAGGCAAAATCATTATTTTTATTATTTGTGATCTTAATATTTGAGTTAATAGTGTGCCTTAATTCCGCAGGATATGTATAAGATGACGTCCAAAAGTACAAGTTAAAGAAAAGATAAGTTATCTTGTCTGATGTTCTGACAAAATGCATTGTTCTGCTTACAGCCTGGATGTGTAAATACAACAGAAATGGACATCCGCAAGTGCCGAAGGATGAAGAATCCACAGATGGTCAAGAAGGTACAAGTTTAATGATGGCCAGATATCATTGATTTGTTTTCCTCTCAGACAAGCTGGGATAACAAGAAGGTCTGTCACTGCCAGACTGAGCTGGAGATGGTGCTTCTTTTTCCAAACTGCAATATCAGTAAGACATGTAGAGATTCTGGCCAAGTACAAGTACTTTGGGATAATGGTTTTAGAGTGAAGCTGAAGCTGAGGCTTTGACCTGCAAGTAACTCCTGAATTAGGATTGCTTTTTGCTAGGAATAGATAGAGTGTTTTTTCTCTCTGGGATTCTATTTTGCATTTTTTATTATGCTTATTTATTTTCTGGTACTATTTAATTTTTATTGTTATTATGGTGATGCCATTGATCCACTGTATATGTGCTTATTTTTCATTATCACAGCTACATTGTTTATGAGAATGACATCCATTCTCAAACATGTTACCTTTAAAAGATGCCAGCATGGTAACATGGACATCTACAGTATTTATTGTATGAAATCTGAGAAATTAAAGCAAAAGCTTTTTGAAGTTTAATTAGGATAAACGCAAATCAGGATGATGAGAGGTGCTTCTTGCTTTTTGACTTTTTGTTTTGTTCTTTATATTGGATTTTTGATGATTATTACTTTTGACTTCTCTTAGTTATTCTGACTCTTTTGACTGTTCCTGACCTCATGTCTGCTATGGTCTGTCTTTTGGTACCTCCCCAAGTGCTAGACAAAGCTGAAAGGTGAATCCAAGTTGACTTCAGCAATAGGACCTTAACCTTCTTTATTTATTAATACTTTGGTTTGTGTTTTTTGATAGTCATCTAGTGTTCCAAGACTGGATTTTGTCTGCTAGTCTTTGATTATTGCCTGTTCTCTTTGGTACCATCCCTCTATCAGAAAAACAAAAGTGGAAACCAAAAAGGTGCATATGGTTGTTTCCTCACCTAGTTTGCTTTAAGTCCTGCCATCCACACAGCACATGAAACATAGCAAAGGCAGCTTATATACAAAACCAAAAATAAAAATAAAACGCACAAAGAGCATAAAAAGAATCAAAAATGAACAGAAGAGACGAAAAACATGAATTTGAAGTCCAGTCAGGAGAGCAGCCCTGGCTGAGATGTGACCAGCAGACTTTATGGGAATGCTAGAAAACACAAAATGGGAAAGTAAAAACTCAGGATCTATAAATGAAATGTGGTGTCAGTTCACAGACATTCTCATCAAGACTAAAATAAATATCTTCCAAAAACCAATAAAGCAAAAAGATTAGAACATTGTTCAAAATGGATAAATATGGTCACAATAAAATGTAAAACAGAAAAGGTCACTGCTTAAGAAAATCAAAAAACAGCCAAATAATTCTGACATAGAGGAACAGAAAACACTGCATCCAGAGAACAAATGAAGCATTCAAAAGGTCAAAAGAGAAAATGAAAAGGCAGTAAAGCCAAAATAAACAGCAAGTATTTTTTGAGTATTACTCTAGTAAAAAGACAGTAAAACAGAATTTAAGAGATGCACAAGGAGAAATTCTTGCAAAATGAGCAGAAAATAAAGAATAAATAGATAATTATTTAATTCAAGTATTTGTCAATGAAGAAACAAATGTAATGCCTCAGGCAAAAGTAAAATCAAACTCTGAGTTTGTAAATTTTAAAATAGAAGAGTCAGATGTGCCCATAATATTGTCAATACTAATAAATCCATCCAGACTTGATGCGATTAAACCACTTGTACTGAAAGAAATGAAGAGCTTCATTTATTAACCTCTATTAGGCATATTGGAGCAGTCACTTCAGAAGGGAGAAGTACTTGATGACTGGTAAGTTGCAAATGTGACTCCAGTCTACAAGAAGGGAGATAAAATGGATCCTAGTAATTACAGACCAATGCCAAGGACTACAACATAAAATTATTTAAAACATAATAAGAGATAAACTAGAAAAGTATACTAAGAAAAGTACACTAAATAAAAGCCAGCATACATTTATGAAAGGAAAAGCATTCCAAACCAGTCTATTAGATTTTTTGAGTACACAACTGGAATAGGTAGAAGTTAAAGCATAAATGAAGGTGGCACAGTGGTAGCATTGCTGCCTCGCAGTAAGGAGACCTGGGTTCACTTCAGGGTCCTCCCTGCATGGAGTTTGCAAGTTCTGGGTGCTCTGGTTTCCTCCCACAGTCCAAAGACATGCAGGTTAGGTGCAATGGCATTCCTAAATTGTGCTTGATGTGTGTGTCTGCCGTGTGGTGGGCTGGCGCCCTGCCAGGGGTTTGTTTCCTGCCTTGCGCCCTGTGTTGGCTGGGATTGGCTCCAGCAGACCCCCATGACCTTGTAGTTAGGATATAGTGGGTTGGATAGTGGATGGATGGATGAAAGCATAAATGATTAACATAGAAATTCAAAAAGTCTTTAATGCAGTCCCACTCTGAAGATTAATTTTAAAAACAGAAGCTGTTGGCATCAGAGATAATAATAATAATAATTCATTACATTTATATAGAGAGGTAACTTGATAAATTAGATCTAAGTTTGGTTAACTGGAAGATATGAGGTGAATGCTCCATGTGGGGTGAGGGTCATCAGTGGAGTCCTTCAGAGGTCGGTCCTTGGTCCACTACTTTTTTCTAATTTATATTAATGACATAGATTCCAGTGTTGAACGTAAAAATATGAAATTCACAGATGATACTAAAATTGGAGGGTTAACAGATACTGAGAAGACAGCAAAAACAATTCCAAAACACTTGGACAGTCTTTAGAACTGCACCAATACCAGGAAAATTCAGTTAACAGACAAAAGTACAATGTTTACATGTGTGCGACAGAAACATCAGTTATAAATACAAGATGGAAGACACTATCCTACAGGAGGCAACTCTGAAAAGGATTTCAGGCTTACTGTAACTCTGACATGATAACTAAGGACAATAAAATGAAAGGTTATACAGTAAAATCTGTTGAATATAAATCGAGGGACATTATGTTATATTATAAAATGCACTACAGAGACCACATCTGGAGTACTGTGTGCAGTTCTGATCACCATGTTATAAAAAGACATAACAGCATTAGAAGATAGGCAGCAAGTATCAGCCAAGTACATCCTAGGTCTAAAGGACATGTCTTACTCTGACAGCCTCAGAATTAAACCTGTTTAGTCTCGATGGTAAAGACCATGTGGGAACCTAATCCAGGTCTTCAAAATTCTCAAAGACATCAACAAAGTAGATCTAACAGAATTCTTTTGAGTACATTGCAAATTGTATACTTGAGGACACCAGTGGAAATTTAGGGAAAGTACATTTAAGACTGAAGCCAGGAGCCTCTTTATCACACAAAGAATTGCAAGAATCTGGATCAAACTTCAACTATTCAACTAGTTGGAGCAGAAACCTTGACAACTTTTAAGAAGTATCTGAATGGGATAGTGGACAGTTTAGATGATATCAGCTAAACCGAGGAGCTTGATGGACTGAATGTTCTCCTCTCGATTGTCAAAGGTCTTGTGTTCTCATACAAAGAAAGGTCACTATGCTTTTTCATCCTCAAGTTTCACAGCCTAATTCTATTAAAGAATATTTTTCACACTTTCTTGTTCTTTCAAATGCAGGTCATAAAACAAAAAAAACCAAACATTTATATCAACTCTACTTAACCCAGAATTTCATTCACATACACCCTTCCTTTTTCTACTCTGAAACACTCATACTATATTACTATTTAAGTTAAATTAACAGAGGGTTCATGTGGTTTCTCTTGTCAAAGGGTAGAATAAAACTAATCTCTTTCTCTCTGTGCATAGTCAGTGTATGGAGTGACAGATGAATCACAGTCTCACAGTCCAGTGCACACACCGGCCCAGCCCATTCGGAAGACAACCAAAGACGATGTTCGAAAACAGGTAAAACCTTTGAATGTTGAGTCAGACAATGATGAATAAGTAGTTGGATACTCACAAAATATGAAAAATGTACAGTGAATGATGATCCACCCATCTCTTGTTGAAGGTCATGTTGTTTTCACATATAGTGGGATATATTAGATCTCCCTTTCTCTAACAACAGTTTATATTTTCTCCTATGGAAACAGTAGACGCCAGCCAAGACAACTATTAAATTCCTCTTGGTGATACAGGAGCTACTCTTGTTAAAATTAGAAAACTGTCTGATTCTGAGTGCAATTCAAATTACTTTAGTTGATTGCCTCTAATGATATGTATTTTATGGTAGACACAAGAGTCTTGCGCGATGTCATGACAAGTCAAATTAAATGCTATTGGATTCAATTGGAGGAGTTCAAGAACCACATGGTGTCACAAATAAGGGTAGAGATGATCATGAGATTAATGGGTGAACTGATGCAGCAGTGGAGGATTTGTAAACGCTGTGCTCAGCCATGTTACTAAAATGATAGATAGATAGATAGATAGATAGATAGATAGATAGATAGATAGATAGATAGATAGATAGATAGATAGATAGATAGATAGATAGATACTTTATTAATACCAAGGGGAAATTCACATAATCCAGCAGCAGTATACTGATACAAAAAACAATATTAAATTAAAGAGTAATAAAAATGCATGTAAAACAGACAATAACTTTGAGTAATGTTAGCATTTACTCTCCCGGATGGAACTGAAGAGTCGCATAATGTGGGGAAGGAACGATCTCCTCAGTCTGTCACTGAAGCTACTCCTCTGTCTGGAGATGACACTGTTCAGTGGATGCAGTGGATTATTCATGATTGACAGGAGTTTGCTTAATGCCCGTTGCTCTGCCACAGATGTTAAACTGTCCAACTTTATTCCTTCAATAGAGCCTGCCTTTTTAACAAGTTTGTCCAGGTGTGAGGCGTCTTTCATCTTTATGCTGCCACCCCAGCACACCACCGCGTAAATAGAGGGCACTTGCAATAACCGTCTGGTAGAACATCTGCAGCATCTTATTGCAGATGTTGAAGGACGCCAACCTTCTAAGAAAGTATAGTCTGCTCTGCTTTCTTACACAGAGCATCAGTATTGGCAGTCCAGTCCAATTTGTCATCCAGCTCCACTCCCAGATATTTATAGGTCTGCACCCTCTGCACACAGTCACCTCTGATGATCACGGGGTCCATGAGGGGCCTGGGCCTCCTAAAATCCACCACCAGCTCCTTGGTCTTGCTGGTGTTAAGGTGTAAGTAACTAAGCCCTCAGGAGAAGAATATTTCAATCTACACATATGTTTATGAGATCTGGATAATGACCAAGTAATACAATTGTGAATAAACAAGCTTCCTGCCCAGCTTTGCTGGGCTCTTTCTCAATGATAGGATAAGGAGCTCAGCAATACAGGAGGACTTCAGAGTAGAACTACTGATTGTACAGATCAAAAAAAGAGGGAGCCACTTAGGACGGTTTGGACAGGTAGCTAGGACTCAGAGCAAACCCAAAACATGCTCTAGGGATAATATCTTGTGTGAGACCACATTGAAATCCCCAAAGAAGTTCTAGAGAGAGGCCGTTGCTGAAGAAATGTGCCAGTTTGACCTGCTCATCCTTTGGTCACCATGAACAGTGGATTGAAAGTGGAATGAACTGAATGAAAGAGGATGTATTGAAGCCTTGATTTTCCATGGAAATATTTATTTTATGTAATGTATTGAATTACTTATTGCTGCCTGCTTCTGCAAAGAGTCACACTAAAGGCAGGAAAGATATAATAAATTAAAACTTGACAGACATATTGCAAAAGGGTTTTGTTCAAACAAGGTGTAAAAGTAGAACAGGATGACTAGAATGACTCCCATTTTGACTCTCCTGTAAACATTGTAATGGATGATTGTTGTCACTGGCAGCACAACACCCTATTACAGCACCTACTCAGCTCAGGACCTCAAGCACAAAATAAGGGGATGAGGACAGCTGCCATCTGTCCAGGACATTTAAAACTCACACTACCTTAGGAAGGCTAATATTATTATTAATAAAGACCTCAGCCATACAGCATGGTCATTTTTCTCTCTTCTCTATTCAGGAACATTAATTGTATGAGGGTTCCACATACATATAATATGCGTGTCTCCTATGTGGAAGTGAAGGTCTGTGATACGGTCTGCATATTTGTAGCTTGAGATCCACAAAAGGAGGAAACGAGTCACATGTTATAATAGTTTTTTTCCTAAGCTTTTGGCCACAAAAAAAGAATAGCATCCATATAATAAAAAGACTTTATGACAAACACCTTCCCAACCCCACCTTATTAATCCCCCCCCCTTACAATCCCCACTTCACCCCCACCATCACCCACTATATTTTGCCTTTGATTCCAATGTATAATCATTTTCCTGTGATGATGACACCTGGCATGTTGTCAAAAGCTTAGGAATAAAAAACTATTTTAAGATACATGACTCATTTGTATACTGTATATGGTGTCATAGGGGACAAGGGTTAGCTGGCATCCCGGTGCTGGTACACCCCCAAAAGGTATATATATATATATATATATATATATATATATATATATATATATATATATATATATATATATGGTACCTTGGTATACATCCTTAATCCGTTCCAGATCCTTGGACTTATACCAAACAGGACTTATACCAAACAAATTTTTCCCATAAGAAATAATGGGAAAATGATTAATTTGTTCCCATGAAAAAAATCCTATTGTTATTGGCATATTATACATTGATGGGGTTGTATAAAATAATTTAAACACTGCTTAATACTAAAATACATAAATACAAAAGCAATTAGATGAAATAAATAAAAATGACTTGTCCGATAACAATGAGTTTAATTTTACTGCACAACAAAGGAGAGCGTTACAGCTCTTACAAAGGAGCCTCTTCAGGCGATTGTGTAGCACTGCCGTTGTTCTTCTTCTGGCAGTCTTCAATCCAAATCCCTAAAGCAGATTCCATCCAGACTACTGCCTTATTACATCCACTTACAACTCGTTTTGCACCCTGGTTAAAAGGACACTGCGGCCATAGATCTTATATTCCTTTCCTACTTTTTAAATAAAAAGAATCGTAGCCTTCAACAAATCCAAAACGTTTACCTTTTCGGCAGTCGTTAACATCTTCCGTTTGCGCTTGGGCACGGCCCCTGAAGCAGTAGCAGATCGTTTTGGAGCCATAATGAAGGGCTTGACTATGCACAAAGATAAACACAAAAGAGCACAACTCTTTACACAGAGAAACACGTTGATGCTGAATGAGCGAGACGAGACTTCCTCGTTAACACTGCATTCAGCACGCAGGAACTTAACTGCGTGCTCTGATTGGTTACTTTCTCAGTCAGGAGAACTTAACTGCGTGCTCTGATTGGTTAGCTTCTCAGTCATCCTCCAATAGCATCCCTTGTATGAAATCAACTGGGCAAACCAACTGAGGAAGCATGTACAGGAAGTAAAAAAGACACATTGTCCGCAGAACCCGCGAAGAAGCGAAAAATCCGTGTTATACAGTATATTTAGTTATGCTTTAATATAAAATCCACGATAGAGTGAAGCTGCGAAAGTCGAAGCGCGATATAGCGAGGGATTACTGTACAGGTTAAAACTTGGCCCTTTTTTTTGAAGACGCGTGCCCGGTATACCACACGTGTTGTTCTAACACACAAGTCGTATTCCAAACAAAGGTCATATACCAAGCAAAATATTTCGCCTCTAAACAGGACGTATACCAAGTTGGACTTATTCCAAAGCAGATGTATACCGAGGTACCACTGTATATATATATATATATATATATATATATATATATATATATATATAATACATACTGTATATATTTAATATAACTATATATAGTAAAGGTCATACTAGATGTACTGACATCATCACTGATATGGATTATGGTCCCTTACCCAGCTGGGATGCCTTTATAGACCGACAATACAAGGTGGATGTGCAGTCTGGCCAGGGTGGTGCCCTTTTACTTTCCAGGTCATGGAGAAAATATAATGAATGGACTGGAGGTGTCAACATCAAATGGGCAGTCCTTTAGGGTGTACCTCCAGTTTGGATACCCAAAGGGCCACATGGGAAGTGTAGTTCAGGTATGCAGCCCTGTTGGGTTTAACAGGGGTAGTCAGGGGGCACTGCTGTGAGAAGACCGTCCTTTGAGGATCCCTTTGAGGATCTTCCACATGACCAAAAAGTGCTCCCCTGGTTCAATACTGTAGCAGCAGAAGTACTTCGGGTCCAGTTTAATAGGAGCTACCTCACCTCAACCTGACATTGGAGTCTTACCTGGGAAGTGTGGAAGGAAAGGGTAAGAGGTTATATTACTGTATATTGTGCTACAGTATCATGGACTGAGGAATTGGAAGCCTATTAAGGTATTGTTAAGAATAAAACAACCTTATTTGCACTTGTGTCTGTGTTTGTGTAGTTGCATCTCGGGTTTGGGAACTCTGCAGTGTCCCCTAGTGGTCACTATATACAATATATATGTTATTATTTTCACTGAACTTGTACTCATGGCCGGTTTGGGAGGCTGTGGGAGACATTCAAGTAACATTTTCATTGTATTATAGTTTAAGCAGAAGTAAGCCTTTCTAATTCAGCTTGTTCATCTTTCTGTTCATACGTTTAATGACTATCTGATTTGCAGTTTTGCGTCATGGGACACCAGTATTTATTCCAGTAACACTGGGTTCTAGACAGGATCCAGTCCTGGATGAAATGTCAGAATAATGCAGAGCATGCATACATACATACTGTCTAATTCAGACATCAGCTGAAATAACTTGCATGTGCTTGTGATGAGGAAGTAAACTAAAATAAAAGGAGAAAATCCATGAAGAAACAATTAGAACATGCAAAATCCACACAAACATTATAATGATAGGAAATTTAACCCTCACAATGAAGGATTGCATTTTTACACCTTTGCTGACTGGGACTATTTCCTACTAATTGAAATTAGACTATGCCACAAAAAATAATGAGACATTTGTTTCATCCCCAGACGATAAAAGGCTGAGGGACAAAGTTTTACAGTATTTCCTATAAACACTGAACACTACCAATTTAAGGAACAGTCATTACCATAATGTCCTTGTCAGTCACATTTTCCTCTTTGACTAATTATATGTTGTGTCTCTCAACCTTTAGATCACTTTCCTAAACATCCAGCTTGACAGACACTGCATGAAAATGTCTAAGGTAGCAGAAAGGTAAGACACTCTGTGTTTGACAATCATTTCATTATTACTTTGCTGCTGTGCTGCTTAGTAATTGAAAAGACCTCTGATTAATATAAAGCCAGTGTTAAATGTACAGTGTGGTTAGTGGTTAAGGCTTTTGACTTCAAACCATGAGGTTGTGGATTCAATTCCCACTACTAACTGTGTGACCACGAGCAAGTCATTTATCTTACCTGTGTTCCAATTGGAAAAAAAACTGGAACCAATTGTATCCCTCAAGTGTTGAAAGGCCACTTTGGATAAAGATGCTGGCCTACTAATAATTGTATGTTTAGGAACAGAGGCATGAAAAAGCCAAGGCATACCCCAGGAAGACTGGGATTGTGTCCTATGAACCTGTCAGTATGTAGTAAAAATGGTTTCATTTATGGTAATTGAACACTGTTAGAGGCGTTAAAGGATATGAACTGCCAAAATCTAAAGAGGTTGAAGGATGGGTACAGAATGGCAAAGGCAAGTCACCTATGGCTTACAATTATTTAGTAGATTTGATTATTTATTCGTATTTGATAGATAGATAGATAGATAGATAGATAGATAGATAGATAGATAGATAGATAGATAGATAGATAGATAGATAGATAGATAGATAGATAGATAGATAAGAAAAGGATTGGACCCCAGTGGGAAGACCAATTTAGTGCCTTTAGAGCATAAATGTAAAGTGGTGGCATGTACATAACACATGTACTCCTATCAGCAGTGATCGTGTCAAATGAAAAGACAGGGCTGTGTCAGTGGTAGTCTTAGAAGGGGCAGCCCATAGGATGAAGTTCTAGTGGTGCTATGGATCTCATTCTGAGTCATGAGCTTCCTGGTTATTGGTAAAAAAAGACAAGTAAAAAAGCTGCCTTTCACTAGTTTTCTCTATTAAAATTGTTCCCAGTAAAGACAGAAGTATAACCACATACAGTATGTTTAAATAAAAAGGTTTTTTGAAAGGGACTATATAAAGGATAAATATATTTGGAATGCACAATTTTATTGATACATAGATTTGAAAAACACTATATAATATATGTTAGATACAGATTACATGGGAAAGAAACAACTGACAAACCTGAGCAGAAAAGATCTGAAAAATTCAGCAGATATCCAAAATGTATTGTGAAGTTAAAAGAGGTGACTCTTGAGTCAGTGCTCATGGAGAGTGGCCTCAAACTTGATCCCTGATTTGTGTGCTGCTTACAGATGACTCTACCAATCATATGACTGCAACATACCTCAGACTGAGATCGGAAGAGCCAGGGGATCACAGCCCATGAAAGTAGAGTCTAAGTTTAGAGCTCAGCCCATGCTAACATTTTACAGTAAGCAAACAGAGTAGAGAAATTGGTCTAATACAATCTTGTGAAATATGTATCGAGAGAGTAGAAGACGTTAGACACTGGATTTTGGAATAGGAGAGGCTGTTGGAAAATGCTATTTTTTTTTCCTCTACAATGGCCTCTATTGTACTCAGATAGTCATTTTGGTGAAAATGGTTTTGATTTTATGTCTAGTGAGAGAATTGTTCATAGGCAAATTAGGGATTGGAAAGAACTAAGGATAGGGGTCTTTAAGCAATTGGTAAGAGTCACCAATCTTTCCAGTAAATTGTCACAATGATTATATAATGTTAATAAACATTCAGGGGAAAGCTATTTCACATTTTTAAATTAGCTCTGAAACTTGTGTTGGTATAATGAGAATGTGACCTTTCCGCCATTATGTGAATTTTCCCTTGGGATTAATAAAGTATCTATCTATCTATCTATCTATCTATCTATCTATCTATCTATCTATCTATCTATCTATCTATCTATCTGTCTATCTATCTAGCTAAAGGTAGAGTTAGACTCCAAATGTTGAAAGTGCTGCTTTCTTGTGCTTTCATTAACAACCAATGCACTTTGTAAAAAAAGTTTTCTTTTGTTTAAAACATTTTACAGTTTGATGAGCTACACAGAACAGTTCCTAGAATATGACCCCTTTGTGACTGTACCCGAACCCTCCAATCCATGGATTTCTGACGACACCACATTCTGGGACCTGGATTCCAGGTATCTGTTTTACTATTTGTTCCCCATAGAGATGCTCAAAACCTCATGTGCCACCAATCATTAAACAAGATTAGAAAAGAAATAAAAATATTTATTGATGCACAGGGAATAGCAAAACAAATTGTTGTAGGCTGACATCACTCTACACGACATAACTGACAGTCTTCAGTAGTAACCCTTCTTTACAAAGTCTTAATAGAAATTACAGTAATTGCTAGACAGTCATAGCATCCATCATTTACCATCTTTTTGTATTGTGGTCCACTCCAAGTGCTCTAAACAGCCACTACAGATCTCCCTGATTTACAACAAGAAAATCAAATCAGTGGAGTTAGCACTTACGTCTGCAAGAGGTTAGACCCATGCAGTGCTTTCTGGACACAATAGATGATTTTGGAATAGTGATGGAAAATCGTGAGGGGATTGTGTAATCAGTCATCCCTTGTAATTACAGGTCATATAATTTAACACCCTCAAAGGCTACAGGATTCAACAATTGCGGTCAGAAAATCTGACATCCTTTAAGACAAGAAGTCACATCGAGTCTTGTAGTGTAAAGCCTACCTGCACATAAGAGATTCATTTTTAAATGTCACTTGAGAAGCAGAGAAGAGGGTACAGGGACTCAGTGGCTACCACTGCTGCCTCACAGCTCCAGAATCCTCCCATATCTTAAAGATATGCATGTTAGGTTAATTGGTGACTCTAAATTGGTTTGGTATTTTCATGACCTTCAGTGTTTTTGGATGATGTTTTGATTGAGTGGAATATTTTTTCATCATCTGTTTTTTTTTTTTAAATATTGCTTTTATTTACATTTTATAATCTATTTGGAGCATTGTAGACTGTCCAAGGAGAAGCGCCAGCAGTGCATACATCAATTTGGTCATGTACTAGACACCATGTCACTCATGAGTGCTTAGCTCCAGTAACCTCTTGTTGACACTTCACCTAAATAAAAAGACTGCTGTTTTTCTCTCTTTCTCTCTCTTTATCGTGAACAAATTAAAAGTTTCACTTTGTTAAGAATTTCAAATGTGCAATTAAAGCACATGGTTGACTGTGATTCTTATTTCAAAAGTCTGCCTGATCAATCAAACTCCCTCTAGTCTTAAGGAGTCAGCTTGGACTTTGCAATATTTGCATTTTCATGAGGGTCATTCTCATTGGTCACAGGTTTGTGTAATTGTGCCCTGCCATTGTGTTGTCAGGTCTGTGGTTTATTCATTATTATTGATAATCTTCTGCAGGAAACAATTGGTTTTTGCTTGGTGCATTTTTTCAGCAGATTTTTTAAAAACAATACATTATTTTGGGCTATTTTCAACCCCCTCCATGAATGTTTACCATGCTTTTCATCCATCTGCCACCCCCTTTTTACTCTTTACAACATGTGGTATTTCTAAAAGAACATTCAAATATTCAGAGTTCAAAAGTATTAAAGATGAAGAGTAATGTGCATAGTCAGCCCACTCCTAACTACCTCATTGATTCTTAGGTCTTTGAATTCTTCCTCCACTTCAATACTTGGCCAATGACATCACTGGTCCGCTCATGCATTGTTTCATGCTATCATTTTTTTTAAAAAACTCCCACATGAAACATCCATCCATCCATTCTCTAACCCGCTGAATCCAAATACAGGGTCACGGGGGTCTGCTGGAGCCAATCCCAGCCAACACAGGGCACAAGGCAGGAACCAATCCTGGGCAGGGTGCCAACCCACCGCAGGACACACACAAACACACCCGGGCCAATTTAGAATCGCCAATCCACCTAACCTGCATGTCTTTGGATTGTGGGAGGAAACCCACGCAGACACAGGGAGAACATGCAAACTCCACGCAGGGTGGACCTGGGAAGCGAACCTAGGTCTCCTAACTGCGAGGCAGCAGCGCTACCACTGCACCACAGTGCCGCCCCACATGAAACAGTATGTAGTTTTATATCAGGTGAAAAACTGATTTTTGGGGGTATTTAACCATTTTTGTTTGCCTATTTTCACAAAGTTTTTCAAAATGTTCTTTTATTTATGCAATACAGGAGACATGTCACTTGACTGCGATTTGTGACATAAGCAGTTGTTAAGCTATAAATATGGTGGTGGTTCCATGTTTTGTTATCCCTTGGTTGGAAGATCTTCCATAATCGTTAGCAACAATTAGCTTGTCACACAAGTAGCCAACGTGTTAGGTTTCATTATGGTTTTTGATCACTTTTCCGACTTTGAATTTGATTTTTGGTTTGCCCCTGTGATGTGCTCACTCATGTTTCTTTTTAATTTTCCAGTTTCTACCTAGCTTGGCCCTAACTATGATTCTTGTCTTGCAATATTGTCTCCCGGTCTTTCCTTGTCTTCTGATTCCTTGGAGACATTGTCCCGTAACAGAGTACTTTTCACTATTAAAAAATAGAAAAGGTTAACTATTTAGCCCTCCTTCTACTATTTTAAGTTTGAGTTCAAGTCTATTGTCACATGAACAGGGTACAATGAAATTCATATTTGTATGTCTGACCAAGTTTGTCCCTTATTGTTGATGCTTCTCTTTTCTTGAAAGGTGTAAAGCAGGTCCTTTAAGTATTGTAAAGCAGTCTATAAAGTTTTTTATTTTACATTATAAATGAATTACACAGGCTTCTTGTGAACTTTCTAAGATTTAAAACTAATAGATAAAACTCAGTTTATAAAGCGTTTTGTAATGGTGCTCTGTAAAAGGTGCTCTACAATATTATAATGAATTGACTGACTGATTTTCTCAGACTCTAGAATATCAAAATATACTTTATATGTTGCAGCACCTTTACATAAACAAGATAATCTCAAGGTGCTTTTAAGGCACACTGCAACTCTTTCCATATTTTCCTGAAAGGCCAAGTGACTCATTACAGATTACCCAGCGGGGCTGTGATGGTGCTTGAACTTTTCCGTACTGTGATTCACAGACTAACATATACTGTAAAAGTTTATAAAATAGACCTGGAGGAATTCAGTCTTTATAAAATGTTTTAAATACCAAATAGTAAATCGTCTCTGTTTTCAGATGCCCCACAGTGTTTCAGAAGTGCATCACTATGTAAAGAGTTGGGAGCCTGCATTTGTCTATCCATTTTTATGCAGGTTTATTCTTTAAGCTCTTCTTTGCTACTAAAGTGTTCCCCTGCAACTCACACTTCTTCCTTCTGTTTTGTAAAGCAAGGATCCAAGCCAGCAGCGAGTGAAGAGGTGGAGCTTTTCCTTCAATGAAGTTCTTATGGATTCCATGGGACGAGACCTCTTTCTCAAGTTCCTAGAGTCGGAGTTCAGTTCAGAAAACCTCAGGTAAGTACAGACTCTGACATGCTACTTGGTTCAGTCAGCACTACTGCAAACATGGTGTTGAGACTCATTAGCCCACCTGTGGCATGACTACCCAAAAGAGGGGAGTTTCACAGGTATTGATATATTGATGAAGCCAAACTTGCTGCCTTACTTGTGTGATGACCTCACATACTAAGTGAGAAACATTAAATCTACCCTCAGATTGTTTGTACTACATCTGCCACCCCAACTGTGGTAAAGTGAGGTCCATGGCTGTTTGGAATTTTTAAGTAAATAATTGCCGCACTTGCATTTTTGTATGTGTGTTTGTGCATGACAGCATGGCGAGCGTTTCCCGTGTGTGATATCGGAGCGGACGGTTGTGCACAGGTGTAGGATAACCTATGACCCTAACTGATGCTGGCAGCTGCTCTTTACCACAGCTGTGCCACATCCCCAGTTTAAAAGGGTAGTGCAAGAAGGGGAGAATCGAGAAAGGAAAACAAGGAGAGAATGAATGGAGGTTAAAGAGAGAAGACGGCAGGAGGTGGAAGGAGCGAGCTGAAGAGAGTAGGCTCGAGGGACAGAAATCAGGCAGCTGGGAAGTGAGCCCCGAAGAGGAGTGTGTGGCCGACACTTGGGGGATGAGGGATATTGGTTGGAAAAGGTCACTCCGGCTGAGCTGCAATGAGGAGTGGGAGAGACTGGGAGATTAGATGACTCACTGCGGAAGATTGGGAAGGCAGCAGGGTTCACACTTTTGGAACATTTTGATTTGTTTTTAATAAAAGCACTGAGCACTTTGCACCTTCTCCTTGCTTCATGTGTGTTTTGTCCTTATCAGCCATGGTTATCCAATTATGTTATTGATGGTGTCGGGTTGAAGAGGCTCCCTAAAGAAAATAAAGAGGGAGCAAGGAGCCAACCCACACCATCACAGCAACACCCAGAGCATATGATGACTGCACACATTTATCATTTTTTGTACTGTTCCACTGAGAGGCCAGGTATTCATAGGAATACCTTTATATTTAAGATACATTGAAAATCAGATCAGACTGTAAACTTAGTAATTTAAACTTGAAACATGTTCTTCCTTTTTGAATAATTGAGATTAATACTAACAACATTTAAAATGAATGGCTATTTTATTTTTTAAATTAAGTTGTTGGGTGAAGTATAGCCATTGGCGCAGATCTTATTCCTGGTTAATTACTTCTTCACTGAAGAGAGCAGGAGCATTTCCAGAACTAGCAGGCATCATGGTCTTTGTGTGGGCTCTTATATATATATATATATATATATATATATATATATATAATATATTATATATACTATATATATATATATATATATATATATATATATATATATATATATATATACTGTATATAAACTGCTCAAAAAAATTAAAGGAACACTTTGAAAACACATCAGATCTCAATGGGAAAAAATCATGCTGGATATCTCTACTGATATGATACTGGGTAATGTGTTAGGAATGAAAGGATTCCACATCGTTTGATGGAAATGGAACTTGTCAACCTACAGAGGGCTGAATTCAAAGACACCCTGAAAATCAAAGTGAAAAAATGATGCGGCAGGCGAGTCCATTTTGCCGAAATTTCATTGCAGCAACTCAAAATCGTACTCAGTAGTTTGTATGGCCCCCACATGCTTGTATGCATGCCTGACAACGTCACTTCTAATGAGACGACAGATGGTGCCCTGGGGGATCTCCTCCCAGATCTGGACCAGGGCATCACTGAGCTCCTGGACAGTCTGAGGTGCAACCTGGCGGGGTCGACTGGACCAAAAACATAATGTCCCAGTGTCAATTGGATTTAGGTCAAGGGGAGCATGGGGGCCAGTCAATGATATCAATTCCTTCATCCTCCAGGAACTGCCTGCATACTCTCGCCACATGAGGCCGGGCATTGTTATGTACCAGGAGGAACCCAGGACCCACTGCACCAGCATAGGGTCTGACAATGGGTCCCATGATTTCATTCCAATACCTAATGGCAGCCAAGGTGCCATTGTCAGCCTGTAGAGATCTGTGTCTCCCTCCATGGATATGCCTCCCCAGACCATCACTGACACACCACAAAACCGGTCATGCTGAACGATGTTACAGGCAGTATAACATTCTCCATGGCTTTTCCAGACCCTTTCATGTCTGTCACATGTGCTCAGGTTGAACCTGCTTTCATCTGTGAAAAACACAGGGCACCAGTGGTGGACCTGCCAATTCTGATATTCTATGGCAAATGCCAATCAAGCCCCACGGTGACAGACAGTTAGCATCGGGCCCACTAGATGATGTCGGGCCCTCAGGCCACCCTCATGAAGTCTGTTTCTGAATGTTTGGTCAGAGACATTCACACCAGTGGCCTGCTGGAGGTAATTCTGTGGGGCTCTGGCAATCCTCATCTTGTTCCTCCTTGCCCAAAGGTACAGATACGGGTCCTGCTGATGGATTATGGACCTTCTATAGCTTTGTCCAACTCAACTAGAGTAACTGCCTGTCTCCTGGAATCTCCTCCATGCCCTTAAGATAGTACTGAGCGACACAGCAAACCTTCTGGTAATAGCACGTATTGATGTGCTATCCTGGAGAAGTTGGACTACCTGTGCAACATCTGTAGGGTCCAGGTATCTCCTCATGCTACCAGTAGTGACACTGACTATAGCCATATGCAAAACTAGTGAAAAAACAGTCAGAACAGATGAGGAGGGAAAAATGTCAGTGGCTTTCACCTGTTAAACCATTCCTGTTTTGGGGGTCATCTCATTGTTGCCCCTCTGGTGCATCTGTTGTGCATCATTAACACCAAAGCAGCTGAAACTGATTAACAACCCTTTCTGCTACTTAACTGACCAGATCAATAGCCCAGAAGTTTCATTGACTTGATGCTATATTCTAATTAAAAAGTGTTCCTTTAATTTTTTTGAGCAGTATATATATATATATCCAGTATATATATATATATATATATATATATATATATATATATATATATATATATATCCAGTATATATATATATATCTAGGAAGAGTCCCCTGTAGAGTGCAAGAGTAAATAAATAAAATCTGAAAGTTAAGTTGTAGCTACAACTTATAGAAGCTGATGCATTACAACATATTCACGATGGGTTTTGATTCATCATTTATTCATTTTAGTGATCTTACTTGTCAAGGTCCCCCACCCTTAATTGCTTATTTTTGTCTTAAACAGCTACAGTACTTTCACTGTTTTTAATGGCTCCTTAGCAATAACATGCAAATGACAAAGGAGCCAGCAGTTCTCCATCTAAGTTGTTTCCATTTACACCTGTGTGGATTTATCATCTGTGGTGGGCTGGCGCCCTGCCCGGGATTTGTTTACTGCATTGCACCCTGTGTTGGCTGGGATTGGCTCCAGCAGACCCCCATGACCCTGTAGTTAGGATATAGCAGGTTGGATAATGAATGGATGGATGGATTCATTATGCACTATTTGGTTTAATAAGACACTTAAGAGAAAAACGTTGACAGACTGATAATCCGTTTAGGTTTCAAATCATTTGGATTATATTCTTGGAAAGGAAAAAATGTACGATATAAGAACATAACATCGCAGACTAACAAACCATAAAATTAAATAAGGCCTGAGATTGGCAATCACTGGTTTCTAATTTAGCAATTGGGTTAGAAAGAAAAATTACAACCACTGCGGCCCTCAAGGACCAACATTGGAAACTCCTGGTCTAGTTGAAACCAAGGTCAAATGAACAAAGACGCTCTGCTGTGGGATTGCACCATTGTTGAATAACACGCCATACTGAGATTTCTTTAAGCAGACAGAGTGTAAACCTGCTGAGATTCACCAAAGGATGTTACGGAAGTGAAAACAGCATGACTCAAGGAAATGTTTATGAATAGGTAGAAAGTTTTAAAGAGGGAAGAAGAAGTTAACTCTTGAAGTCTGATCTGGTCGACCATCAACATCGCTCACACAAGCCCACATCGACATGATAAATGCCTTCATCAGAGAAAGCGAAGAGATTGCATTATCTGCTGTTGCTGCCCATTTGGATATCAGTCGTGGGTCTGTATGTACTAAAGTGCAGAATGACTTGTAGTACCATAAAGTTTGTGCAAGATGCATACCTAAACAGCTTACTAATCTGCAAAAGCTAATGTTACATGCAAAGTATTTAAAATATTATTTTTTAGGTGTATAAGTAGAACATTATAGTAAAAAATTGTTCTTTATGTTTTTTGATTGGTTAAACCATAACCTAACATGCTTTAATGATTTAATGTAATGACAGGCAGGCAGTGTGGCTACGTGGTTAAAACTTTGGACTTTACTGGGGTGTTATAAGTCGCACTTGATAGATGCGTCAGCCCAATAATAAATAACCTTATTTTACCTTAAACTTACTTTCTCAGCTCTAGCTGACCTTTGAAATTTTACTGAATTGGTACATCAATGTGGTACCTTCAGATGCCTTATAACTTTTTTATATACTTAATTCATCTGATTTTGTTGCATTTTTAAACAGGTTTTGGCTGGCTGTACAAGATTTGAAGCAGCGTCCTTTGCAGGCTGTCCCAGATCGAGTCTTAGAAATCTGGCAAGAGTTTTTGGCTCCAGGTGCTCCCAGTTCTATTAATTTGGACTCTCATACATTTGAAAAAACAAGTCAAAATGTAAAAGACCCAGGAAGATATACCTTTGAGGATGCACAGGTAAGTGGCTTCTTCGGAATGTGATAAGGCAGCACTTTAAATGAAATGTTGAGTAAGAAAATGTGCCAGTTTTCAGTTACACCAAATACCTTCTTTCTTAACTCAGTTCTGACCTGGCCTGGCCTTAAGGAACAGCGTGGATAAAGAAAAGAAGTAAATACTGAATTAACTTAGCATCAAATCCTTAAACCCACCTAACCTAAATCAGGGTTGTGGTGGCCAAAGCCGATGCCTTTATGAAAATCCCTACAAAAAGAAAAGAGCCTGCCATTGATTTATCCTTAATTTTTTGAGTGGCGCAGGCCAAAAATGCAAACCAGAATTCTGGTTGACTGGTCAGGTGAACTTTTGAAATGGAGGAAAACAAGAACTGCGGTCAACAGAATGATTTTTTAACCTCTGCCAGGTGCTATCCACAATATATTGGGTGATGCAATCCATAGATACAATGAAAAGGTGTATTTCATATGTGTAAATGAGAGAAAAACGTACTACATTCTTCAAAAAATATTTTAATAACATGAATCATGACACCTGGCAGCTCTGGGCAGAAGGTGGAAACCAAATCTAAACAAGATGCCACTCCATCACAGGGATATTATATTCCTAAATAAAAAGCCCAATCATTTATCTGCAGTAGGATTTGGTGTAAAACTCACAACAATACAGAGGGAGACAGAGCCTTGCACACAATGATCATTTTTGTCCAGGTATTAGTAGCATTAAAGAGCCTCTGTTTTACAGCAAATCAAGGGCTGTAATGTTGATTATTTGAGTTTCTGTGGCTGAAACTTTTCTTGAAAACTTCTTATGAGCTTTATACAGAGATAACACTGGTACAAAGGATACAGTTTTATTAACACTGTTACAGCCGTTGTAAGTGATGGCTTACATTGTTATCATACTGTTTGTCAGAAAATGAAAGGAGAAATATCAGTAAATATCTGAAGAAAGTCAAAGATGTTTGGTATATAAATTGTATAATTCTTTTGGCTTTTTATTTGTAACAGGGCCATTATGGTAATTACAAGAAATCAGATCTCTTACATTGAGGCAAATGGAGTCAGTCTCTTGTTGCGGACTGAGAAACACAATTCTTTCTTTCTCTTGCAGGAGCACATCTACAAGCTGATGAAAAGTGATAGCTATACCCGCTTCCTGCGCTCAAATGTCTACCAGGATTTACTGCTGTTAAAAAAGAAGGTGATTGTTTTTACAGTACCTCTAGTGTGTTTGTCTCCAATAGATTCAATAAAGGCCAAGGTGTTTGATTTAACCCTTCCTTAAATTACCAGTATACACACAAAATAGAAGGGGGCTGCCTGGTAATCAGTGTAACACGTTCTGATGCAAGTACTGTGATGGAAAGGGCTGAAAAAGTCATCACATGCAAGAATTTTGAAAAACAGTAGAGTGTGGAACAGAAACATGAAAGCAGTGAAATCAAGAAGGAGCCGAACACACTACCTGGCCATTTGACAACCGGTGAATGAAGGTGAATGAAGGTGAATGAAGGTGGCAGGGACTGAGGCCTACTCTGTTCAGCAGGAATTAGAGTGCTCAATTACAGAATTATACGACTGGAAACTGGGATCAAAGAAAAAACAGAAAGAGCCGTTCACATTCATTCATTCTTGGTTCCTCCTTTCTGTAATAATAGCAGTAATAAGAAGAAGACATTCAAAACAGATCATTCAAATGTTATCCCTGATTGAACAATAATAATAATAATAATAATAATACTAATTCACATTTTGTGTTCCCATGATAATTATAACAATGATATCAGTAAATTTAAATGAAATCAATCAAAATTTTTGCTGTCTTAATAATGATAATAATAATAATAATAATAATAAATACTTTTAAATTAGTTTAACCTAACATTTAAATTAGATAAGTAAAATTGCACAAATCCTCTATTTGTCTAATTAAAATATATATGATTATTATTATTATTTATAATATTAATACCAGTAATTATAATAATACATCCATATTTAATTATTCAAACATTCCTATAATAATAGTTATAGTGCAGTCATAACTCACATTTTGTGCCCTTGTGTCCAAAGGAAATGATAATAATAATAATAGTGCTATAACATTAGGTACATTCAAATATTGTAATCATAATAATAATAATAAAATAAGGTATTTAAATTATATAACTTAAATAAAATTTTGTTCCTGTTCTAATAATAATAAAGACAATAATTTAAAATTAGATCATTAACATGTGTGACTACATTAATAATTATTATAATAATACACTCAGATTAATAATGTTTTTGTCTTTTTTGTCTTTTCCAGTAATAAAAATAAAAATAGTTACTTTTAACCTAGGAAAGCCACAGTTTTGTTGCTTCTGTAATAATAACCATGCATTGAAATTAAATAAGCAAAATATTGTACATGTTATAGATAGATAGATAGATAGATAGATAGATAGATAGATAGATAGATAGATAGATAGATAGATAGATAGATAGATACTTTATTAATCCCAAGGGGAAATTCACATAATCCAGCAGCAGTATACTGATACAAAAAACAATATTAAATTAAATAGTAATAAAAATGAAAAGAATTAAAATAAAATTAATGTTAGCATTTACTCCCCCGGGTGGAATTGAAGAGTCGCATAGTGTGGGGAGAAACGATCTCCTCAGTCTGTCAGTGGAGCAGGACGGTGACAAAAGTCTGTCTCTGAAGCTACTCCTCTGTCTGGAGATGACACTGTTAAGTGGATGCAGTGGATTCTCCATGATTGACAGGAGTTTGCTTAGTGCCCGTCGCTCTGCCACAGATGTTAAACTGTCCAACTTTAATCCTACAATGGAGCCTGCCTTCTTAACAAGTTTGTCCAGGCGTGAGGCGTCTTTCATCTTTATGCTGCCACCCCAGCACACCACCGTAGAAGAGGGCACTCGCCACAACCGTCTGGTAGAACATCTGCAGCATCTTACTGCAGATGTTGAAGGATGCCAACCTTCTCAGAAAGTATATTCTGCTCTGAGCTTTCTTACATAGAGTATCAGTATTGGCAGTCCAGTCCAATTTGTCATCCAGCTGCACTCCCAGATATTTAAAGGTCTGCACCCTCTGCACAGTCACCTCTGATGATCACAGGGTCCATGAGGGGCCTGGGCCTCCTAAAATCCACCACCAGCTCCTTGGTCTTGCTGGTGTTAAGGTGTAAGTGGTTTGAGTCGCACCATTTAACAAAGTCTTTGATTAACTTTCTGTACTCCTCCTCCTGCCTACTGCTGATGCAGCCCACAATAGCAGTGTCATCAGCGAACTTTTGCACGTGGCAGGACTCCGAGTCATATTGGAAGTCTGATGTATGTAGATTGAACAGGACCGGAGAAAGTACAGTCCCCTGCAGCGCCCCTGTATTGCTGCACACGATGTCAGACCTGCAGTTCCCAAGACGCACATATTGAGGTCTGTCTGTAAGATAGTCCACAATCCATGCCACAAGGTGTGAATCTACTCCCATCTCAGTCAGCTTATCCCTAAGGAGCAAAGGTTGGATGGTGTTGAAGGCGCTAGAGAAGTCCAAAAACATAATTCTTACAGCACCACTGCCTCTGTCCAGGTGGGAGAGGGATCGATGAAGCATATAGATGATGATGATAATGTTAATAATATTAGTTCACTTTAATAAGATCATTTAAAATACTCCCCTTGCCTTGTTAATAACAATGCATTTAAATGGGATCATTCACATTTTGACTATCTTAATAATATGTTTAAATTAAATAAATTAATATGTATGTCTGCCCTAATAATTATAATAATGTACTGAGATAATTCAAATTTTGTGTCACTCAAATGACAAATCATATAGACCCTTTAATAATAATAATAATAATAATAATAATAGTTCATTAGATAGATACAAGAATAATTGGTAAAATTTTGTGTCTCTCCTAATAATAAAGTAATAACATTCAGCTTATATTATTCTAAGTTTATATCTGCTGTAATAATAATATGATAATATTAATACAGTAATGATTCTTGTCTTGCATCCTCTGCTGGACAGGCTTCAATCACCTGCATCCACCAAACAGACTTAGTGGGTGTCATAATGATTTGATTTTTAATTTTGATATACCTTGTTAATCCTTGACAGTGAAACTGTCTCTTTGCTTGACCTTTGGGTACATTATATTACATTAATAATAATAATAATAATAGTAAAAATAATGCACTCAAAATATATTAATTAAAATATTGTTCTTGCTATAGTAATAATAATATAACTAATAATAATACAATGAAGTTAGAATTCTTACAATTTAACACACTAAAATAGAAATAAAAATAGACTTGTTCTAGTTGTCAGTTAATCATTCTGAAGCTAGCTTAACCCAGTTCAGGGTCACAGTGGGCCTAGTGTGGCTGCAGTGGGTGACAGGCAGGAAACACCCCAAGGACAAGTTGCTAGTTCATTGCAGGATCCAGCCATACATTGACATACTCTTCCACATTCTGAGGGAGGAAGTGATCTCATTGATGCAATTAATGTACACAACACACAGATTAATACTTTAAGAAAAACTCTTACATAAAAAACAGCATACATCACCAATACACAAAGTATTAGTTCATGCAGACACATACTACACACCACTTAACCGCCATACCACAGGTGACATCACAGAGGACATAACAAGCATACAACTTAAAACATTGAATGGTAGACATCCTCATGAACTTGACTAGCCTTGTGTGGATACGACTGTGTCAAATAGCTGGCTAAGCTGTATTGATATCTTTGGCAATACAGAAGGGCTTATGCCAGCCATACAATAGTTATGCAAAAGTTAGAAACACAAGACAGAGAATTGATTATTAGGGACACTAACATTACAGAGAGTACAGCCAGATATGGCCACAAGACACAATCCAACACATCCCATCAGGCTGTAAACCACAGACAGGCAGACTGATGACATGTAAGACACAATCAAGTGGCAAACATTAGACATCAAGAACTGGCACTACAGTGTACAAACTATTTGACACATTAGAAATACTAGAAAATGGCATGTATAAACTAGACTGGAACAGATCTACACTGACAGACCTTGACAGATGACAAACAAAATAAAATAACAGATATTATTGACATGGCCAAACCATACACACATAGCTTACAAAATATACACACAAATAAAATTAAGAACACTTGTGGAGAGTAGACAAGGTGATCATTGTGTGTTGTGTTGGCCATTGGTGTTATCCCACATCAACTACACAAAAGCCTGCAGACATTACACATAAACAAATACACACACATAAAATGACAGAAAGCAGCCATTTTAAATACATGTCATATAGTGAGAAATTCCTTAACATAAACACAATCTCCTAATACATCTGCATGTGCACACACCACATAAAACTGCCCGGTATCTTTTCCTTGGCCAGATATAAAGAGTAGCAGTGGGACTATCCCAGGAAATACTTTAAATGGTGATAAAAATAATAATTCAAAATTTTTCTAATATCGTGGCTAGAATGCCAATCTACCACAGATACCTGTACTGGGAAAAAGTGAAAACCATCACACATGCAATGAGCAGGATATAAACATGTCATGTGGCAGAGGTCCACTAAGTGGCTTTGACTGAAGGTGCAAATATTACAGACTTAATGAATGCCCTGCAGGTCAGAGTACTCGATCCAAAGGCATTATATAAATAAAATGTATTATTATTATTCAGTTTGCATTGACCCCAGTTTCCAGATCAAACAGCTTTGGTGGAAGACTGACTGACTGGATCATAGTAAAGGAGTCAGTTACTTTCAACAGAGGTGCTAAAGTTCAGCCACTGTATGTGTTCATTGCCAAATAATTATTACAGTTAAGTGATTTTTACTTTTTTTGAACTTTGTAACAGACAATAGTGGAAACATCTAGCCAGGGAACATTTCAGATCTCAATGGTGAATAGAACAGATAAGCTGAATATTTCATGAGTTTGTGCATTGGTGTGAGTGATGGAGCAGCGCTGTCTGCAGGTTTCAATGTCTCTATGCCCTATCATGTGAGCTCCCATTAGGGGCTACTAAGGAGTCGTCTGCAAAGTAGAGCTTGTAACAACCATATAAAAGAAAAGCTGTTGGGGTTGCTTGACAGGTGAACCAAAAGAAAGGTCAGGCCCAGTGGGGCAACTGGTGATGTAGACTTTGGTGAACCTAGTTTAAGAGTGTCATTATCACTGTTGCACAGAGTTTTGACATACACCATTTCTATTTTTATACATATGATTAATATGTATTATTGTTACAATGGTGTGATCACAATGCTTTTGAATTATTTGATTTTCTTCTGGTCATCATCATTTTGTTGAATTGCAGCCGGCTCGCAGCCTTCTTATTTATTAACCATCTTTGTTGTGTGTTATACTACTGCAACACTGATACGGTATATAAGATGGTGCTGTGAAATGTGTGGTGCCCTAGTTTTGGGATTTAGCCTCCTTTAGCGTTATGTTTACCCGTGGAAAACAAGCCAAAAACATTGCAACAAGAAAAAATGTTATTATGTGTAACAGATACCAAAACATCAACATAATCACGGTAGGAAAGGTATGCCTAGTGTCCACTGCTGTACTTTTGCAGATTGCTATGCGGAAAATTGCTGATAAACTTTTAAACAGAAACCAGGAGATGAACATAAAAAAACAAAACAAAACAAAAAAGGATATAAAGAGAAACAAAACTGAAGCCCAGTACAAGAGACAATAACCATGGTCGAGAGAATAAGAGGGTCAAAACCAAAAGTACATGTGAGAAAAGAGCTCAAAGATAAACTTTGAATACTTCAGAGATTTGGGATCTACAGATAAAGATAAACACAGATAAAGGTTTGCACTCATAGCCATCTTTTTATCCCATCACATTGATTACACATCTGTCCCATCCTCAGAGGACTCACCCCTAGCAATGCTGAAAGTGGACCTAACAATGGAAATAAACACCCTTGACCCAAAATCATACCAAATTGTGACATGGATTTAGTACACATCCATCACGTGACATGTTTTGAGACGGTCACCAACATGCAGTTTAATGTCGCAATATAGACTGTACATGCATTTTCTTTGCACACTTTTCTTGTGCATGAGATGGTAGAACGTCAGTGTTTGATCTGTAAGATGAACATGTCCATTTTGGTATTGTAGGCTGCCATAGCACAAAGGCATAGTAACTTCTATATTTCCGCTGATACAAATGACTGTTGCCACATTGCGAACAGTGTTTAGGGGGCTAACATCTCTCTTTTCCTTTCACTTGATGGTAATCATTTTGCCTTTTTGCCACAAACCTACTTGCACCACAGTGAACCAAGCATAGACCAAATTCACCAGACATATCAGGGCATTTTGGTGTACAGCCCCATCAGTCACTCTCTGTGTCAACATCTGATGATTAATTTACATTGTCGCCACTAATATTTGATTCAACTGAATAAACTAAATTCAGTTTCAACTTGCTTTACAGCTGTTCATTTACATGCCATTATATTTTTTAACCAAATGCTAGGCCCCACTCAGTGGTATATTGATTAGTTACCATTGGGTAACAAAACATATAGAAATATTCATTACTAGCCAACGCCCACCATAGCATATGGCGGTGTAAGAATAGGAAACCAAGAAGAAAGAAATACTTCTTGAAAGATGCAGTTGTGAATAGGTGTTTTGCTGGAGACGATTTGTGTCAAGAAATATTCCACTGATAGGAACAGGCAGTTGCTGAATCCTGGAATAGAGATGACGTTGTACAAAAACCCCTCGACAGAGAAGATACTGTTGTTCATTTTATAACAAAGGCTTAGGAAACAACCGATGCAGTATAACAAAAATAGCAAGGAGCAAAACCAATGCCAATGGTCAAGAGAGTATCTTCCTGTAGCAGGCTATGGAAAAGACTCCCAGACGCACACATGGCCAAAGTGAAAGGTCACGCAGTCAGGCTAGATATAGAGCGGTGACATGACACCAATGGGGTCATGAGAGAGAAGCGGTGAACGTGGTATTCCGAAGGAGGAATAAGATTTGAGAAATGCGGCATGGGGGTGTAGGGGAGGCTGCAGGCAGCGTGGGGAAGGGTTTGGAAGAGGAGGAATAGGAATCGAGAAATGCTGTGTGCGTTGCATGTGGGGGGGACCAGTTTTGAAGAAGAAGGACAAACCAGAAGAGAAATATATATGAGATTCTTTTACAGCATAAGGTTATTTTATCCACTAGATGGCAGCAGAATGCTATTGGATGATTATCGCTTATCCAGAGCAACACTCAGGGTTAATCATTTTTACATAGAATTCCGAGCTGAGAGAGGCTCAGGATTAGCAGCAAGGCGGTTGAACTCTAAACTGAGAAGTGTGTGTCTAGAAATTGTGTTATTTTTCTGGGTGGTTTTGGTTTGTGAACTTCTTTCTTTGTTTTCTGTGTAAGATTTCTGATGAATATTTTTTGTATTTGCATTTCAAATTTCCTACTGGTTTTCAGACTTTTTGCATCTTCCCCAACTTCAGTTTATGCTTATTACTGCTTCTGAGCTATTCCTTTTGTTTAGTGGAGGTAATTCTTGTTTCCATCAAAACTCTGTCAAAATCAACATGCTCCAAAGTGTAGAGCACCCAGAAGGAAAACTGCCAACAAACTGGTGCCGAAGTGACGTAATTAAAATTATAATAAAATTATAGAAAAAGAACATGACTTTCAAACTAAAAATAACAAGAAATTGTGTGGCAAAGCGTGAACCAAAATGTGTTACATTAAGAATGGAGAGGGCCTTCATCCTGATGGATCTTATATGTTCCCTAAATTGACCTGCAAACCTTACCTTCATTTTGCCTGTGTAATTTGCAACATCACTTCAGTACAGTTTTACGAGTTAGTGGGGAACTTTATGTATTAAAACACAAAATGCAGCCATATTTTGAAAGACATTATTAAAAAGGAATATTTTAATCTTCAAAGAAACTGGTTTGTCATGTAATGCAGGTGACTTAGATACCTCTGTTCACTAACATGGTGACTGGGGGAGTTGCTGGTACACCATAACTATTTACTAACAAAAACCGGAGGAAGAACATGCATGGCCATCATGTCATTTGTATTCTTTCATATTTAAGACATATTTGTTATTTATTTATACTGTGATAAGACCCAGAGAAGATGAAAGAGGCTAGAAGTTGAGCTCATTACTGTAACAAAATAATGAAGGTGCAATGTTTTGCGTTTTGATTTCCTAGTTTTGTTGGGTGCCAGACAGCTTCCTTCTGACACATGTCTTCTAAGGTGTTCTTTTAGGACAGATACAATGTCCTAATTGTCAGTTTGTTTGAAGCAAACCCACAAATCATATTTGTTTTAAATGTTAGGTATCTCATGTAGTTTGTAGTGATGGCTGAGAAAAAATAGCCTCATGGTTTTATGTAGAACAGAGTTAACAAAGTTTATGCTTTAATGGAAGTGGACAATGGCTAATGCTGGACAACAGCAAATAATATCAAAATGTTACTTTTGTCAAATAATCCATGTCAAATCATCTTGTCTTTTACTGCCCTTAAAATATGCAAAAAACATGCATTTTTGCTAAAGTATTTTTAAATTGATTCTTCCAGTAAAATGAAAGCAACCCACAACCCGCAGCCCTTTCACACAGGTTGTGCTTTTGAATTGAAGGCAAGACTTGGCTAATGTATCAAGGACAGATGCAGGTGTTCAGTTCAAAAACATGACCCCCTGTGGGTTGTGAGCTTCTTTTGGTGTGTAACATTTAAAAATATATATATATCTCTGTGGTGTTATGGGTCCACAGCTCGTTGAGCAAAAGGCCATTCATTTTAAATAGATAACCACCGCACCCGAGGCGGCTTCGTGAGGGGGGGCGTTGTTGTAGCGAGCCGCGGGGCAGTCGTCGATGTGGGCGTTTCTCACCGTGTGCACAGGTGAGGAACTGCCCACATTCGTGATTGCTCCCGTGGCTAATGCTACAGCTGTAATGGCCCCTCACGTTTTAAAAAGAAGCGCGAGTCGGTGTGGAGGGAGAGAAAGAAACGATCGGAGAGAGAAAGGAAAGGAAAGGAAAGGAGAGGACGGAGGTTACCGGGAGCAGGAGAGGAAGCAGACGGTGCGTGAGTGTGGTGAGCGCGCGATCGAGCGCTCGTGGACAGCTGCATGGAAGCTGGGTGTTAGGCCGACACCCACGTGTTGGTGTTGATGTCGCTCCCGCTGAGCGATCAGGTAGCGGGAGTGACCAGGGAAGGCGACTGGCCGCGGAGAGGCCATGGAAAGGCAGCGGAAGTCGGGAGACTTGGTGGTGGGAATCCCCAACGTGAGCGACCTGGCCGTTGTGGGAAACCAAGTTCTCCGGGACTGGGATTAGTGCCATACCGAAGCCAGGGATCGGGAGGTCTCCAGTCTCGTGCGTGTGTTTCAGGAGGGCAGCTGCAGAGAGCGTCTTGCCTGCTGCGATGCCCAAACGGGATTAGCAGGTGTGACACTAACAGAAGAGCACCGGATTTGTTTGATGGTTTTTAAGACTGCTTCCTGATCATTTTAACCTCTGGTTTTAAAGGATTGTTTTTCTATTGATTTTAACCTCCTCGTTTTCATTTAATGGATTATTTATTTATTTATTGAAGAACTTGGAGTACTGCACTATTTATGGAACACTTGTTTTGATGGACAATTTTTAATAAAAGCACTGTTGCACTTTTTGTATACCTTCCCCTTGCTGGAATCATTTGCCTCCATTGACTAGCTCACTCAGTTACATTATCGACGGTGTTGGGTTCGAGTGCTTCCAATAGCAATGGGAGTGTGGAGCCAGAACCCACAACGTCACAATCTCTTTTGGGTGTATTGTTCCTTTAAGGTCTCTTTTTTTTTTCTAGGGATTTTCGAAAAGAATAATCAGGCATGAAAGTGAGTTTTTAGGCTTTCAACAAAGTTCAAAGGACAAACTAAACAAATTTTGACATGCTTGAAAGCAATAAAGCAAGCAGAACCTTAATGATAATATACATTTCCTTTCAACAATAACAAACTTTTAATAATCCAGCAGTTACCTTTTGAGATATTATGCTTATTTGAATTCTCATTTTTCTTTTTAGTTTTATTGATTGTTCTTAGATGAAATAATTTTCAGTGCATGTGCATTTGTCGCAACTGTAGAATAAACATATTATTCCAAATCTCCCCTTTGATGAACTGCACTTCCTTTTTCCAATAAGACTCCCTCCTATCCATAGCTTCTGACTCATCCCCTAATTTCAGCCTTATCTGCTTGCTGACTGAATCAACAGCAAAGTCGGTTCATGTCGACTTAGCAGCGCCTTGACCTTCTCACCAACTTGACCCTCCATTTGTTGTCTCTCCCTTAATTCCACCTCTCTGAAGCCTGAGAATGAACAGGGACGGCGTACATCATTAGAGAAGTTCACCCGCAGTGTGGTGAGTACTCTTTCCTTGTGAGCCTTCCTGATTAAAGCCAGGGTCCCATGTGGAGTGACGGCAGGGCAGCCTCTAATTTTACTGCTTAGCACATGTGCTCAGCTTCACCATTGTCTTATGAGCCATGGAAGTCTAGATTATTCTTGGGCTTGATTTGTGTTGCCCGCTTTTTGATATACTTTTTTGGTCCATTTAAAACAGAACTATAGTCGTATTTTTTTCATTATGTTCGGAATCAAATTAAAATAAATATAAATCCAGAACAGAAAAAAGGTGTGCCTAGCATGTAGAAGTGTGTGTGTGTGTGTGTGTGTGTGTGCATGAGTCAGTATCTTCAGGCATGTAGGTGTCCATATGTTTGTGTGCTTGGCTGTGCATGACGTGCGGATGTGCTTGCAGTTTATGTGCTTGCTTGCGTTTACATGCATGCAAGTTTGTGCATATGGACACGTTTGCAGCTGTGTTTTTGTGCATGACGCTGTGCACACAAAGCGGAAGTGGACCCAAATTTGTTGAAGATTGCTGAAGTTTACTTTTTGCTTAACAAAGCTGGTGTCAAACGTCACCAGGTTAGTGATGGACTGAAATTCTGCAAAAAAAGATATAGCAGCATAAAAAAATCATTACAGATCAGAGGATGGGAAAACAAGTGGTCCTTCAAACCCTGGTGTTGGAAGCAACATGTCTGGAGAATTTATTTTCAGCTCAATTGAGCTACTCTTTGTCTCAAAAATGTGCCATTTGGAAGATATTGCAAATGCATTTCAAGACATTTTTAACAGTTTCTTTTTTTAGACATTATTTGTGTTGAAATTTTATGTTCGCCATGTGTCCATAGAGGTTTTCCTACCACATCCCGAAAGATGTGCCAGTTAGTTTAATTTGTGATTCCAAACTAGCCCTTGTGGGATTCTGAATATAGATATGAGTGTGTGTCTGGGTGTTTCTGAATGGGCCTTGGGATGAACTTCAGTTCTGTCTTCAGCTGCTTTCTGCCTTGTGCCCAATGATGCCATCACAGGCCCTGGCCACCTCCACAACCCTTAATTGAATTAAGCAGATTTGAGAATGTTAATTTGTGTTATTCAAGTTTTTAGGATGAAAAACAGAGCTCCTGTGCAGACACAGAGAGGTGACAGATTTGAAATTAGGACACTGGATCACATCACAGTGCCACTCTGTTTGTCTTTACTGCATGAGCCGATTTGAATATTGCTTCTCATAATCCTTTATCTTTAATTTTAGAAAGTCTGTTGTGACAGTCAGTACATTGCATTGAAGGAACTATATAAATTTATGACAACCTTCAGTCACAAATTAACCTTTAAGCATCTGAACGTTTGAGCCTTTATGATGTGGAGAAAAATCCATTCAGACTCTGAGAGCACATAGGCACTAGCAGCAGAAACTGCAGCAGAAACTGTCCAGATAGATCAACTGTATTGGGTTATTTTCATTTAGATGTTGTAAGCAACAATTTTAATATCAATATCAGTCTCATCATTCAATTGATTACATAGTTTTATATTCAGACTATTAGTATACCTACTAAACATAAATATAGCAAATTTCTCCTGCATATTCTGGACTGTTTCTTCTGCAAGATTTGTTCATGGACGTTGATTATAGCTTACTGGGCTGAAAGGTGCCATCTGGTGGACATTTGTAACATATCATAACACAATAATACCAAACCATGTAATCTAATTCTGGGGGCTGAGAGCTGGAGCCTTTCCTGGCATAAATATAAATGGAAATAGAAATATACATAGGTTATGGACATCTACATACTGTATGTGTATGTCCTATATACATAGATCCTGTATATATGAAGGGCATATACTGTATATAAAACAAATGTATATATGACACACACACATACTTTTTCACTGAAATGATGGTACACATACCTTTACTACAGTACTAACAAACATTTTCCTATATTCATCTTTTAAGGTCACAGGATGTATTCTGCAAAAATGACTATTGTATGCTTTACAGTGTTTGTCAAACACAACTTCATTTTGAGACAATTTTTGTCTATTGTTGCTAAGCCATTGCTAGGTAAGCTCAATTTGAAGTATATGGCGTATGACATCACTGGGTCAAAGGTATAATAGGTCAGTATCATGCACTTCCAAGTTGTCTAAGTTTATGGATTCTATCAAAAGACCTAGTGTTATTACTGCTTGTTAAAAGGTTCTCTGGTTACAAATTTTGCTTGTTTTGACTACAATTTTTGTCTTTGGTTCTGGTTGCATGAATTTCTAGTTATTGTCCCTGTTGCTCCATTTCTTACAGTGTTTTCTGTCTCACATCCCTGGCTTTATTTATTTACTCTTTAATCACTTGGTTACAATTTTGGCTAGTTAACCACTACTACAATCTGTATCCCTATTTCAGATTATTTTTTAACTGCTGACATCCAGTGCAGTCCAGTACATATAGTAAATACAAAGTTATATAACTTAATATTCTCAAACCTCTTTAATATAACTCATGGTACTGGGGGAGTGGGGCTGCAATCTATCTCAGCAGCTTTGAGGACAAGGCAGGAACCAGTCCTGGTTGAGAAGCCCAATCACAGTAGAGCCCAGTATGGCTGTACACATCCTCGCAGGAACAGATTGCAATGACCAATTAGCTAACATCCACATATACTGTATGAGGATATGTGAAGAAAAACAGAATACCTGCAGAAAAATCCAAATAGATGCAGGAACAAAATGCAAACTTCATATAAATGCTGGATTTAAAAACAGGATGTTTTATGTATGAGACAGCTGGGCTACCATGTAAATACAATATATTCCACCCACTGTCTTTTTATTTATTTCCTTCTCTTATATTTAAAACTGAGCTTAATGAAAAATTTGACTTGTTCAACATCATTAGTAAATGATACAAATGTATCTTGGTCTGGTTTTAGAACGTAAGTGAGCTTTGCTCAGTGCAGGCATTGATCTACCACAGTTCAGCCTTAAAATCAAC
The DNA here is from genome assembly GCF_016835505.1 of Polypterus senegalus. Classification (NCBI taxonomy): domain Eukaryota; kingdom Metazoa; phylum Chordata; class Cladistia; order Polypteriformes; family Polypteridae; genus Polypterus; species Polypterus senegalus. Next base: position 70,257,198 of record NC_053171.1, on the reverse strand, counting down.
GCTGTAAAGGTTGTAAATGGTGGTAATAATTTATGGATTTGATTGAAGAAATCGTTTATCTAACCATAAGCTTCTACAACTGGATATGTTCCTTCCTCTTCATTACCTTCTAGCAATTTTCTCTTTCTTTTCCTTCTATTCTACTGACTGTGATGCTCTTTATCGTCTTGCTCTTCTTAAAGGAATACTGTACCCAAAATATTTTTTAAATGTTACTTACCCCAGGTAGCTTGTAGTGATGGCCAAGAAAAACTGTTAATCTCAAATTTTCATGTAGAATGGAAACATTTTATATATATATATATATATATATATATATATATATATATATATATATACATATATATACATACACATATATATATATATACATACACACATATATATATACATATATATATATATATATACACATACATATATATATATATATATATATATATATATATATATATATATATATATACATATACACATACATACATACATACATACATACACATATATATATATATATATATATATTGTGAACTTTGCCCGGACACAGACAGGCGGACATCTTGTTTCAAACCACCACACGTTTATTTACACTATTTACAATTAATACAATGGTCACAAAGACCCAGTCCAATGGTCACACAGACCTTAATCACGTGCACAAACCCCAAACCAATCACAGTCCTGGCCACAATGCCTTGTCTTCGGGCCGCCTCCACAGCTCCTCTTGCCTCGTCCTCCTTCCACCCGACTCTAGCCTCGAATGAATGGAGACGGCCCCTTTTATAGAGGACCCGGATGAGCCCCAGGTGTTCCCGGCAATCTTCTGGCCACGCCCTAGCGTGGCGGAAGTGCCGGCTGTCCTCCGGCTGCTCTCCGGGCGCCGTCATAAATCTTCCCCCCAGCACTTTCTGGTGTGGCGGAAGTGCTGGGGTAACAGGTCCCCAAGGCACTGGGGCGCCTCCTGGCGGTGACCACGGGCCCCTACAGGGAAAGGCTTCCATGCCCTTGACCCGTGGCCCCCAAAGCAACCCGAAAGGCAAACCCCACGTAAATTCCATGGTGACCAATACTGTACAATGACAAAAGATGTGAAAAATGTCCATTGAAAAAAAAAATTAAATAAATAAAATCTCACATTACTAGTTTCCTATTATCAACATGTCCATTATCCAGTCGTATGTTCAAATCATGCAAAGCACATGCATTTTTTTTACTAAAATATTTGAAAATACATACTTCTGGAAATTATGGTGCACATCATAAAGAGGAAATAATAATAATACTGCCCTTCTGAATTAAAGACAGGAATGCTGACCAATGAATGAAGGGGATTTGGGGATCTTCAGTTCAAAACTGCAGTATTATGGGAACACATTTCTTATTTTCATTTTTATTTTTTCCTTGTACTTTTTCACATTGTTTCTCGCTGTGCAGCATTGGTTGCTATTTGCTTCTATTAAATCATAAACATTTTACTTTCATTCTGCACTACAGCCCCAAAAAAATACAAGTATTTTCTCATCCATCACTAAAACATTCATGGGGTATATAACTCATAAAAAGCACACTTTTTTGGCAGATAATTCCTTTAACAGCAGCCTTTTAAGTACAGTACAATGAACTCATGCTCCATGTGTACACTTTACCTTTGTGTCATTTGGGAAATTCTGCATTATGTACCTTGACAACTTATGCATTGTTTCAAATATTTTAAAGGCAATGATGGCACAGACAAGGTTGTTTTATACTCTCCTTTCCAAGTGAATTAATTTGCTTTTTTCCTTTTAAATTGTGCCTACTGCCAACTACACTCATCCACTTTTTTAAGCAGCATCAAATGTACATCACTTAGAAGTTTGACTCCAACAATTCACCTATAGTTTAACCTTTAGAATCTGAATTGGCCTTTGTTAACATATAGTATTACACACTGTCTTTCTTTATTAAACTTAATCAGAGTAAGTAGTTTTCTTCTCATTTATTTATTCACCAGACAGTTTTACGAGGCACTAAATGATTCTAAAATGCCAAGTGTTATTGGTCTACCAAAGAAAATGGTAGAATCTTTTGAATTATAAATCTAAAAACAAAATAGAATCACAGCATTATACAGACAATGGTCTGACACCAGGAAATCAGCTAACACCAAAGCTAAAATGCCAGCTAGTCATAGTCAAATGAAAGTTGAGTTTAAACTCCAAACAGACAAAGAAAAAACACAATGACAAATGATTTGTTTGGAATATAGAATCTTTCACAAAGAGGTCTAGTGCATCTGGATCTAAATAGTTTTGACGTTTTGTCAAAAACGTCCATTGTGTTATATCTGGTTCATGCTGACTAACACCTGGAGCTGTTACTAGTAAAAAATTGACACATAAATGTGAAAAATAAACAAAATAATGGTAAAGATTCTGCTGTTTGAAGAAGGTTGATCAAGCACTTCAACCCCACATAGAAGCTGGAAAAGGTGAAGAGGAAGAAGAAGACTAAAAAAAGACATCTCAAAATGCAAAAACAAATGCAGTAAAGATTTTACCAAATATTAAAGTCCTGAAATTCATAACAGCTGTGGCCAATTATCTCTTTATCTGGCTCTGTTACATTTCTTTTAACAATCCCCTTCGAAGGTTATTTAAATTGCACTGTGTTTTTTAGCCTGGGGAATGTGAATTTTCCAGGTTCTCTTGACTCTTTCATCTTGAAACCTGTGATGCTTACAGTCCAGCAATTCACCTCTAGATGTTTTGTTTGCTGCTTCAGACCCCCCAACCCCTTTATCAGTTGATCCTCTGAGTATAACAACCCATCATGTCTTAGTCAATAAAAGCTAGCTGAAGTAGTAAGTAAAAGCTATGTAACATGTAACACAACGTTTCAAGCAATTGTTAGTCGTACCCTTCACTTGCATAAGCTTAGCAAGATGGAGGCAGTCACATAACGTGATATGACCAGCAAATCACTCCAACTAATCCAAGACCGATTTCAACAAAATCTAACAATTCTTATTTTGTCTTTAGTCCTACAGACGGGCTCTATGCACATAACAATCAAAGAATGCTCATCTGGAAGTACAATGCATGTAATGCAGCAACAAAGAATTAGGAATATGAGTGTTTTGGACCTCACAAACAAAAGAGAAGCTCATTTGTGTAATATCTACATAATGTTTTACATACCACTATAGAAAGGGAAAAGGTAAACGAGCATATATATTATGGCTGAACTCACCATACATTAAACCTTTGTAAAGCACCAGTGCCTTCAGGCAGCTCATAATTTTCAGATGCTCATAAATTTATGGCACCCCTTGCCGCAAACTTTTACTCATGATGATATTTTGTTGTTTTCTGATACTAACACTAAAGCTTCATCACATTAATAAAAATCATGATAATAATATTCAAAGTAGTACAATATAATTGTTGGCAATTCACAACAACATCATGAAATGGAAAATGGAAAGACTGAGACACACCGAATGAGAGTAAAGCCCAATGATGTGCATATTTATTTAAAAGTGAATGAGCCACAGCCGTACTTTCAGAAGAATCATCTTCCTACTGTTATAGACACAGGAAACACCTCGTAAAGTAAGTTACTGAAACTAACTACAGCTATAAGTCGCATTTGCTCAGTGTCTCAAATTATTTTCCATCTTTGTGCATGACACTATTTATCTAATGCCCCAGGAGTCTTCACCTGCCTTCCTGAACATTCCCAATTCTGTAAAGTGCTCCAGGGGCTCACAGTGGCATAACTGGCGGGGACGAGGAGGGACATCTGTCCCTGGGCAAAGCACCCAGTGGGCGCCAAATTGATGTTACGAAATTTTAGAATGAAATATTTTCCATTCTTAAATGCACTAAAAAGCTAATAAAAAACATTTGCATACTCAGTCCATCACTCCATCAGTATGAGAATACCTTTTTCTTATGTTTTTTGTCTCTTTCTGATTTCGAAGCACGTATTAGTTCTATATACCCAACAGACAATAATTTATCCCCTCCACTACTCTAACATGCTTGACTCCCACCCAGAAACATTTTTGACGTTATTAAACAGGTCGCGCGACTGACATGAGCCATTAGTGTATCATTGTCTAAGTTGTTACAAACGCCATTTCTGTGTGCCAAGTGATTTGTGTTTATGTGTCTGATAGAAAATTGATTGGGCTGTGGTGAAGTATTCTAGTAGATGGCTGCAAAAGTCTAGATGTTTCCCCATCATATTTTCGTATGAATGAATTGTAAGTAATGCAGTTTTTATAAATATATAATTATTTTGCTTTATAATTTGCTATATACTTTCTTTCAAATCATTTTTAAATGCAGAAAACGAATTTTCTCTTACAAAAACTAATGACGGATTTAGATTTTAAAGAACACGAGGCGCCGTTATCATTTTCGGAGACTTTTTATTTACAGTATTAAATTATACAAACACGTACAAACATTTGACTTTTTAATTGCAATAAAATAATCAGGATCTGAGATTAGTAATCGATAAATTTGCAGCAGCAAAGGCTAGGAAAATTTCTCTTTGAAGTTAATAATTACATTTAAAGCATTATACATCAAACTATTTTTTTTTACTTTATACTAACTTCATTTTCAAGTTATTATATCCAATGTAATCAAACTATTTTTTTTTACTTTATACTAACTTCATTTTCAAGTTATTATATCCAATGTAATGTTTAAGTTTTTGCAATGTTATATTTGAATAATATTTTAAAATAATTATATTTTCAAACTACCATTGTTGTCTTAATTATTTTACTTTGTTCTATCTTTATAAATTTAGCGAAACCTTGAAAATATACACATAAAAGTGCTTTAAAAAATTTAAATATTTAAAAATGTAAAACTATTTAAAATAAAAAATATGACTTTTTTTTATTAAAATACTGTTTTCTTAAATACATTTTTTAAAATTTTCTTTCCCTTCCCCATTGCATTTTGGCAAACAGGAGGGGGCGTAAAATCTTCAGTTGTCCCCGGGCGTTGAAAACCCTAGCTACGCCTCTGGGAGCTCATGGACTTCAGAGCTCAGCATACTGTACCGGGGTGGCATTTCTCTGTCAATCACCCATCCAGCCACGCTTATCTTCAGGTTATTATGCTGGCTATACGATACAGTTTATATTCACAACCACTGGTGTGTTGATACTGTGATATCACTTGAAATTCACATATGGATATATGTAGCTTGCTTTAACATTACTTCACATAGACTCATGGTGAAAAAGTATAAAAATGCATTTTACTTAAGGGCATTCAAAGTGGGTGCAAATTTTGTGAAATGCTTGGTTGCGACAGACCCAAATCATTGCTATTGCAAAGCTGCTTTTTCTATGTAATGTTACCAACACTTTCATTACAGCTGACAGCATGTGGCTTAAGTGCCTCAAGTATGGGAAAGGCACTATATAAATGTATTATTATTATATCTCCACGTAGATGGGTCAATTACTGTGTATAACATGTAAGATTTGTCATTAATATCATTCCATTTCTGTCAATATCTTTTTAGGAGTTCATTGTTGTCCAGCATTTGAAAAAGATTCAGCCTTTTCTGGGATCACTGCCTGAATGTCATCCTCTGGCAGCACCTAGTGAGTTAGGAAAGCATATGAGATCATCTAAATACTGATGAAATCAGGAGTAGTTTCCTAAACTAGGAACATTAATAAAATGCTACTACTCCTACTCCCAAGAGTAGGACCAGAGTTGCATCACTCTGAGATTTGTAAGTCAGTTAGGACCCTTTTCCTATTCTGAGACTCTTGGGCCCTGATCTGCTACTGTACTAACAGGAGTTGTCCTTTACCTCCATTGGTGGTTGAATGTGATGTTCTTCAATCCAAAGGTCCCAAGTTGGAGTCCAGAAAATGTCATCTCAGGAAGGATAAGCCAAAGAGAGGGGGCATCACCCTAAATGAATTCCTGAGCAGAGACAGGTGTTTATTGTTTTGTGAGCTGTTTTGTTACCAAATTTTGTTACTCTTGATGCATCTGTATAAACAGAACCCCACACAGCTTACTCACAGTATGAAGTCTCATAAAAACTGCCTTCATATTTTTGAAAAGGTTGTATATAAATATGTGATTGAAGGTTTGGGTTCTAACAGCTGTTTCTCCTTTTCTTGCAGGGCAAATCCTTGACAAGCAAGCGCTTGACAGGACTGATGCAGTCATCCTGAGAAAGCAGTCATGCCACACGTCTACAGAGAGGTCCTGCCTAGAACGTTCCCCTTCAGAGAGAGTCCGTGTCATCAAGCCAGGCCCGTGGATGAGCTGAACTTGTGCAAGAGGACCAGTTTGCATTGAATCTGCCGGCCTCCCGTACAGACTTCATATGATCCCTGGAGAATGTTAAGGAACAGGGCCACAAACTAGAAGGTTTATCCCAGGCGGCCCTTTCCACGCAATACTATTTTAGCTGCACGTAGCTGAAATCCTAGCAAAATATCATAGTGTTTATAGTCCCAAATATACTTAAAAATAAAATTTAAAAAAGCATGTGACTGGTAAAACTTGAAGTTGAACGGACACAAATGCCCCTGTTGCTCTTAGGCAGTTTCATAATGCTTCCAAATGGACTGCTTCTTATATACCTGCAGAGAAAACAAATAAAAGGTGTGAGGTGAAGCACAGGGGCACACCGGTGTCGCTGGAGTTTTTCTAAAACAAACATTTTATACAGATCTCGAGGACTGTTCTGAGCACTGCAGAAGAGTGTAGTGCAATCAAAAATAAAAATAAAAATACACACAACTGCATCTGTCTCTGTTAGACACTTGACTGTCTCAAAAGTGAAATGAAATGCACAAAACTTTTTTGCCTCACAGCTGCTTAGCCTTATTATGTCTAGAGTGCTTGACTTTCTCAAGTAGGGGAAGGAAGAACTTGCATTCACAGCTGATGGGCACACTTCACATTTTAAGGCTGATTCTCTAAAATTGCTCAGGAATCTTGTAAAGATTCTTGCACATGCAGTCATCAGCCATGATGTGTAAGGACACTCATAGCACTTGGTAAAGGAACTTGCCTTACAGAGTCTCATTGTTGGTTTACTCTTCAAGGTGCAGAACATGACTTTCACCCTGCTGCTTGCTCCTGTGAAAGGTGCTACATGAAGGTGCAGCATGATTTGAGTGGGCAAAATTAGCTTTCATTGATGCCATTCATTGTTCTTTCTTCACTCTGGCAGATTACATCAAAATTAAATGCATAATCTTGAATTTCTTACAGAGTTTAGACATAGAATCTTGTTTAATTTAGAATATTTATACACTGAACACCAGCTCAAGCACAGAGCTATGCTACATGTATATTTTGTGCAGAATGTGCATTAATTCAATGCCTGGCCTCTCCGGCAAGCTTGAAGACAATTAAATCTGTGCCAGCCACCATACCTATGCTAGCTGCCTAGCTAGCCATGAGATTTGTGCATCATGGTCCATTTGGCAAGGACACGGGAAAAGACAGAATATGTGGGGAAAGGAATGTTGCCCATCATTGTACATTTGTTACCTTTTTTGTGATATTTATTGGCACTGCTGGGTAAGACAAGAACACTAGAAAACTGCTTCCATGTTTAATAAAATGCTAAAAAATGTATTTAATATTCCAGTGTCAGCCTATAGCAAGAAACCAACACAATTCAATTTTATGTGGTCTGCCTAGAGAGCGTCAGGAACCAGTTTCATTTTCTTGTATGACTTTATTTTTATTAGTGTTGTGTTAGTTGTTCATTTTTGTGAAATCATAACATTCTCTTGTTCATTCTTTTACATTGGCACCACTATATTGTTAAAGGCAGAGTTGGGGGTAAAGTGTGAAAAGTAATGTGTGTTACATAGTCATTACTTTTTAAAATAAAGAATAGTGTAACACAATACTTACTTTATTAAAGCAACAATGCCAGTGTTACTAAAAAAACAGATACACGTTATTACATACGTTACTATGGGAGCTTATTCCTTCCACTCAAAAAAAAAAAAAAGTTTCATTTTGTGGTATTGTGGTTTTTTACAAAGACGCTGTCTGCTTTTGTTGGTGTAACATCATGCATGCATGTGTTCCAGAGGTCTGGTGATGGCTGGCGAGAAAGAGGTTAAGCACATGCACAGTGTGCAATCAAATGACAAGAACTGAATAAAAGTTATACGCATACTTTTAATCCTGCATATGCTGAGGGGACTAGTTTAGGGTCAGAGGGAACTGGTGATTGTCATGGCAAGGCAAGAAGCAAATGTGGTATGCAGGTCCTTTGCAGGGTTCAATCACACAGTAATTCCAAAAAGAGAAGGCTGTGAGCAATCCTGTTGCAGACATACAGCCTATTGTATAATTAAAGTATCAGTTTAAATTGAATCCAGTTATTTGCTATTGAAATGTTGAAACAGTGTGATCTGTTGGCGCTTAGGATTTAATAACAAATGCTGGCTAGTTTTCCATATAAAAGAAGAAAAAGTAACACACCATTTGTAAGGCGTTACATATAATAAGTAACTATATAACATATTTTTTTGTGTAAGTAATGAGTAATGTAACTAAGTTACCTTTAAAAGTAATGTGTTCCAACACTGGTTGTTGGAAACAACACCTAATGATGGAAACTGAACACATGATGTCATCAAACAACCCGTTATAATACAGTATGCTTGATTCTATTATGATCAACAAGTTTAAAGAGGAGTTTAAAGAGAGTGACTAGGAAATAGTAGGAATAAAAGGGAAAGAAAGGCATAAATGTTCGAGTGCTGCACTTTCAAATAAGCACTTGCTGGGCAAACTGGTGACTCTCAGTGTGAATGAAGGTGGACGTACATGCAAGAATGTGCCATGAGAATGACTGCCATTCTTCTTTGTGTCTTGGGCTGCTGGGACATACTTCATCTCATCCTTCATTGAAAAAGGGCTAATTTACTGGTAATATCATCAATTTGACTGGAAGAGCATTTCAGTCGAACTGGATTTAATCAAAGTGTTGCAGAGATAAGCGCACATCTTTTTAAGGAATCATTTGGGAACAGGCAGCAGTTAGTAATAGGTGAATTCAATCATCTTCACAAACGATTAATTAGAATACAAACTCTTCAAAACCTTAACAGTACCCTCATTGCTTCGTTGTTCTCATAACTGAGTTGTTCTTAATGTGCAGATGGTCCACCTAACACACAAATATCTTTTATAATGAAAACATAATATGATTATGTGCAACAAAGAAAATAAGCAACAAACACCACCCCAATGAATGCCATGGTTATGTCCATCAGAAAGCAAAACAGCAATTTGATTATGTCACCACCACAGTGATAAAATATTGTGAAAAATAAATGATGTTCAAAAACAAAAGTAAAAGAATCACTCAGATGTCTGATGCATTCCTACCAAATGACTGATGGATAGGCACAAGAAATGTATTAATGTAATGTGAAATTATGCATGCTGTAGATGTAAACCTAAACATTTTGCAAAATTCTGTTTCAACTATGAGCCTAAAATTAATTTTAATACAGCCAACAATGTATTTGGGAGCCGCTATCCCAATGAAGTAACATGCCTATTTGACTATATTTACTGTAATAAGACTTGATAAGGGACCTCCTCTCTGTAATGAAACAGACTTTGAATAAGTTCATACACTTTCCATTATAAAAATCATCAAGTGATCACCCATCTCCCATGAAGATAAGTTCAGCATCAAAATACCACTTAGATTTTGTACCAGGATCAATCAAATTCTTAAATTCTCACTGATGTTATGCAGAAATCAAAAATATATGGTCTTAGCTGTACAGGTAGACATTTACAGAAACACTGGGAAAAATTGTATTGGTGTCTGATGTTTAATATTTTTGAGTTAATTAAAAAATGTATAAATATTATTTATCAGTTACAGTACTCTTAGAGTGAATAGCATGTCCTACTCTGACAGCTTAAGAGAATTAAGTATCTATATTACTCAACATGGAAACCTGTTTCAGATCTTCAAAATTACAGAGTGTAAAGATAGATTTATAGATTACTACTGCATGTGTTCAGAGTGCAGTGAAATTCTTACTTGCATGTGCTAATCAACATGCAACACGTCACCACTCTCCGGCACCATACTTAGTAAATAGACCTACCTTACCTCAAACTCTCTGTCTTCCATACCTGAAACAAATTCTGAGAATTACTATGATTTCAATTAAAACTTAGGAAAGTTATCAACAAAGCTGACCCAGAAGAACTATTTCAGTTAAATAGTGAATCATGTACTTGAAGCTACCTAATGAAGACTAATAGAAGCCAGAAAGCCCATATTTTTGTGGGGTTCTTCAACTATTTGTGAAATTGAAAACTTTTTTTAAAAACAAAAAGATGAACCACTGAGACAATTTATCTCTTAGTTAACTAAACTAGCTTGATACTTTGTATGGTCCCTTGTTTGTAAAATTTAAATTTTCACAGAAGGTAATGGGGGCCCATCTACTATTGGTGGTAGTCACAAAGTGTACAGAAGGACAGTAGGCAAGCAAGGTGCCTCAAAATGGCTGAAAAGCAGGCAATAAAGAGAAGGAGCGTCGAACAAGAGAGGCTGAGACACACTGAGGAAAAGCATATGAAGAACACTGAGGGAACACGTAAAGCAAGGGATATCAAATATTTGTAAATTTGACAGGTAACGTAGGCAGTTCATAATAAATATTATTTTTGTCTTTTAAAAGGTGTCAGAGATTAGAACACACTAAACAAAATGTGTAACCATGTGATAAGTCGGGGGTCATTCAATTGGGTGAACTTTTCTATAAGAGTGAACTAGATATTATAGCAAGATTGTTTAATTAGTAACCTGAAATTCTTAAAACCAAAATTTAAAAGTTGTTGTGTTGACGAAATCAACAAAGTAACTGTAAAGAACATAAACAATAATAAAATTAATTAAAAAAAACAAAATGTGTGACTTTTTTTTCAAAAGAAACAAAAATAAATTTAACACACAGAAGATTCAGACTAATATTTTCAATGTCCACAAGAAGTGTGAGATTTAAGGTCTTTGCACATGATATTTGTCTTGAGAAACCAAATGCAATGTGTCGTAATGTACATTCTGGACCACCAACACAAACAAAAAAAAAAACCAAGTTCGAACAGAAGACCCATTCTGTAAAAAGTGTCTGAAATAACTGTAGTAGGATCATTAGAAACAACCTGCCTTGCTTTGGAAAATCCTCCAAAATCAATTTCCATTACCCTGATGCTGTGGCAGAAGCACATGACTGTAGTTTTAGTGATGCTTATTCATCCTGCTTTCTTCATAAAACTGGATTTTTCCCAGATCAGTTACATGACCTTTTATTTTCATTAATACTGCCCTTTTCCCATCTGTTCTTTCTTGCTTCCTCCTGTCCCTCTGTTTACTTCCTACTGGAAGTTTCTTCTTTGTCCTAAATTTTCACATTGTTCTGGCTTAGTCTCAAACTCCCTTTCTACTGCCACATTTTATTATGTTCCTTTGTGAAGTATAAACATAATTCATTTTCTTCTTGTATATACCCTATGACTTTATCGTGTTTCACAGTTGCTGTCCAAGCTGTTCTTTTTGTTTTTTAGCCTATCACATATATATTAACATTATTTTCAGTAATTAGATTCACAAATTTGCACCTTGTATGTTCTCTATAGTTGTCCTCTGTTGCTCCTCCTTTGCTGAAACAAAAGGTAACACCATGTTCTTACTGTCTTTGTACATTTTCTTTTATTCTAAAGCATTGCATCACTGGCAGATTCAATTACTTTTTTTGTTGCTTGTCTCAGTGTGAATGTAGCCTTTGTTGCATGGTGTGTTTTGATGGAAAGCTAGCCACTCCAAACAGGAAACTACGGGCTCTGTGTTACTGATCTCATACATTGTTTCTCCCACAAGAACTTTCATTAAATTGGTGTTGGAAGCAAGTCTACAACAGAAACATTTTTCAATCATGATGTCTCCCATTAATAGTTACATATGGTGATTCCAGGCAATGGCAATCAAACCACAGTAACCTGTGATAACTATGGCAGATTTATAAAGCCTCTTCTCACTGATGTTGTGCTCATGCAGATTTGTCCATGGAACAAGCAATCCAGCAGTGTGTCTGCTTGTCAAGATCACATACTGTATGTATGGGTCTGTGATGTGTAATTTATTTTATACTTTCACTTCAGTTGTTTTTGATGCTACCAGCTGACATTTCAGCACACCCAGATTAATTCAATTTAATTTGAGCAATTATTACTATAGTCCTTTTATAATAAGTTTTTATCATTACGTTTCATTAATATTGACATATTGTTGACTGTAACAGCCATGAGAACCAACAAACCTGAAGACTAATGGTAGCACGCCGCTGTAGATGATAGTGGTGCACACAACCTTACATCTGATCGATGTGAGAAAAGACAAATGTTCTTACTTGTTCTGGAAAAAGCTTTTTTTGAAACTTTTGCAGCAATTGTTATGATTACGAGTTCCAAAGCATTTAAGTAACAAAACAACTTCCAAAATGCCCACTAGAGGGGAAATCCTGTCAAAAATCCTGGCTAGTTACAAAATGGGCCATATAGAATCTTTATAAAATAAAAAAAATATTATCACAAACGGCCTGTACACTGGTACTCTGAGTGCTGTGCAGAATGGAGGCAGGATGTCTGCATTTTTCCCAGTTGGTTCTGGGGGTTCGTCAGAGGTGTGTTCTTGCTCCTGCTCTGTTCAATGCTTGGATGAACTGGGTGTTGAGCAAGGTCATGGGGTACATCAGCTGTGGGGCATCTGTTGGTGAAGAAAGATTCACGGATCTTGACTTTGCTGATGAAGCTGTGATCTTCATGGAGTCAATGGAGGCTCTGATCGGGGCGCTTGAGAGACTGAGTAAGGAGTCTGAGTGTCTGGGCTTGTGATAAAAACCAAGATCCAGGCCTTTAATGACCTCTTGGGCACAGCCATTAGCAGTGTGTCTGTTTGCGGAGAGAGTGTGTTGACCTTGTTGAGAGGTTTACTTACCTTTGGAGTGACATTCATGTCTCTGGTGACTCTTCCTGTGAAGTCAGTAGACGGATTGGGAGAGCATGGGGAGTCATGAGGTCGCGGGAGAGGGGTGTGTGGCGCTGTCTATGCAAAAGGACGAAGGTCCAAGTTGCTAGAGTCCTGGTGCTTCCTGTCTTGCTATATGGTTGTGAGACATGGACGCTATCCAGTGACCTGAGACAAAGACTGGACTCCTTTGGTACTATGTCTCTCCAGAAAATTCTTGGGTACCGTTGGTTTGATTTTGTGTCGAATGAGCGGTTGCTCGTGGAGTCCCGAATGAGGCACATTACCTGCATTGTGAAGGAGCGTCAGTTACGGCACTACGGCCATGTGGCACGTTTCCCTGACGGTGATCCGGTTCATAAGATCTTCATTGTTGGGGACCCAAGTGGCTGGACCAGGCCAAGGGGTCGCCCACGTAACACCTGGCTGCGGAAGATAGAGGGTCATTTCCGGAGAGTAGGACTGGGCCGCGTGTCTGCCTAGGGGGTTGCCAACTGGGAACCCAAGCTATTTCGACGTGTAGTGGGTGCGGCAACGCATTGTACCAGTGCATGCTCCCCAACTTCACTTGACTTGATTATCACAAAAATGTCCTGTAAGTACATGAAGCTTTGTAGAACACACAAGGCAAAAAAGAATTGGCACAAAAGTCCCAAGATACAATCCAATGGCAAAATCAAAAAACAGAGCAAAATTGTCAAAAATATGCAGTAATATGAAAAAGCATAGCAAAACACAAATAAACCCACTGACTCCCTAAAACGTTTGAAATGAACTGCCAGGAACTGTGCATTTAAGACTGATGCTCGGAAGCACCTCTTTACACAAAAAGTGGTGGGAATCTGAAACAAACTACAGAGATTTGTCATTTGAGCAGAAACCTTGAAAACCTTCAAAAAGGATCACATAGTGGGACAGCTTAGCTATTAGCTAAAAAGACAAGCTTGATGGACTGAAAAGTCTCCTCTCATTTATGATATTTCTTATGTTTCCCAATACTGTATGTAACCAAAAATCTTGAAGTCGAGGGAAATACTCAACTTATCTTTCTACCAGAAGATTCATAAACTAACTCTTTTGCAAAGATTTTATTTACCCAAAGACTTGGACATGACTATCAGCATGTAACCAATTTAAATACTGACCTATAATTTATTTCATGCAAAACAATTTCCAGTGTTCACAAGGTAGCAACAGCTCACCATTGCTATCAACAAAACAGTAAAAAATTTGATGCCCATGAAACAGAGAAGTGACATGGAAACATCAATAAAAAATGATAAAAATTAAAAAAGAATGCAAAACGTTACGGCAGAAATATATTCAGCAAGTACAAAAATATTGACATGTTTCTTGGCAAGTGACATCACAATGGGTCCATTACGAAAGCTAGAGGAAACAACCAACCCATAAGACCATCTTATTGGAATGACTTGCATTTCAAAATACACAATAATTTAAGGACCTCTCATTTTGCTTTTCTTACATTGATTAATGGTTACAGTTTTGATTTTGACAAAAGCTTGTTTTGACTACACCAGTAACAGATACAGTATCTGCTTGTTTACTAACTACTCCTTTACCTGTTCCACTAAGAAATATAGAATTTAATCTCTTCCACCCTAAAATAAATGTTTTTTTCAATTGGATCATTACGCCTTTTCAAATTGGACTAATGAAAGAATGGGTCCAGAATGACCACAAAACAAAGGCTAATTTAGGAAGACCATCTGATTTTGAATCTATTTTTTTATTTGAATTAAATATATTTTTTTGGTTTTGATGAATGGTTAGTTGACCCCTACTCACTTACTGACCATTCCCTGGCCTGCCCCATTAAGAAAGTGATGCTGCAAAACAATTCTATCCATCTATTACATTAACCATTCTGTTTAAAGTGAACCTAAAAAGTAAATCTTTGTTATGCATGAGATGCAAGAGGAGGTGAAAGGCCATAGATTAGTGTAACCTACTCTTAAGGGTGAAAGGAGGTTAAGGTTAAATTCTGCACCCATTTTATTAAATGGTTCTTCATAAAGAGAACTGTACAAGTTACTAAGTCACATACCTGAAATTAGTATGCCGGAGGCTTTTAAATCTTGAATTCACACTATGTTTGAAATGGAATTGACAAAATATGTTGGGCTGAAGGGCCTGCTATGAACAAAACCATAATGATATTTTGATATGCATCATTGGCACCTTACATTAGACATTTTTAATTCAAATAAATAGAACAGGCAACAGGAACAAACTGCCTTCAAACTTTTTAACTTTTTAGTCACCTGCAGGCATCAGGGAGCTACTCCTTCACTTCAGGACACTCCCTTGAATGGTTCCTTGACTCTTTTATTGACCACAGGGCACAAATTGGACTTGTATTACTGAGAGGGAGGCAAAAATTATCTTTACTTTCACAGTCTGGAACAATGAAACAGTCTAGTGCTATTGAACAGTCATTTATGAACATTACAAAATAGTTTTTATAAGAACTTTTTTCCTTAAAAATAATTATTAAAAAAAAGTTACATAAAATGTACTTCAAAGAAAAAAATCACAAAATAAAAGATACGTCAAGCTGTTCTCGTGCTGGCTGATGCACATTTCAAAAAATAAATTTTAAATAGCTAAAATATTAAAAGTTACACAGGTCATAATTAATGCTAATTATTATTTGTTATTTTTGTGATTATATTATAATTCTGACCAAGTCCTGAAATTAGCAGCCCAGTTCAACTGGGGGTTTTCCATTCTGGAGCAGACATAGTGCATACAAGATATTGGTATTGCATGTGCTCAGCTTCATGCGTGCTGTGGCTTCAGGAGGTCCTCAGGTTTAAAGGGGAGAGGAGAAAGGAGCCACACCTGCCAGCTGGCTCAGAACTCAGAGCTGCTTGGATCCTGCGAAGAGAAGGAGAGCACAAGATAGATGAGTGCACACGCACAACAGTGCAGCATTTCTAGGTGATGCACCATCTAACTCCCACAAAGCAACATGCTTAACGTTTTACTTCTTTAAATCTCTACATGTCACATATTTCTTGCAAAATGAAGTAGTACTTATTTATTAGGGAAAGGGGTACAAAACTGATTAAAATACCTGAGGAATATGTACCCTTAGAAAAATTTTAATAAACTTTTGCATCTACTATTGCACAGTAAAGAAACATCTGCTCCCCACTTGAGTGTTTGTACAGCAGGTGTGTGCACTGCCACAGGCTCTGAGGACTCTAGCCTATCAGTTTCAGTTTTTAATTGAAGAAATGAAGGGATGTCTTGAGAGATGACAACAACATGCCGGCTGTCCTGTTCGAGTATGATAATTCCTAATAAAACCTGACATACACTACAGATACACACCAATGATATGTTTTTTATTGTCACTGACATGCCACACAAACACTTCAGTCAAACCATGGCACATATTTTCTTCTTTTGAAAGCGTATGGATATAAAGCACAGCAACTGTGTACTACCAACAGCACCCCTGTCTGTCTGTGCCACTAGTGATGAGAAGAGCAACTTTCAACAGCACCTAGCAAGACATAGTGTAGAAATATGCTCTGGCCATCACATAGTTGTGGAATTTGTAAAGGGTGTCACTACCTACATTAAAGGAGCACAGTCTTCTAAGAAAATAGTCTCCTTTGATTTTTCCTATTGTAAAGGATTGCCCGGCCACAGACAGACATGACAACACAGTGTCCACCACACACACGTTTATTTAACATCCACTATATACAATACTAACAAAATACCCGCGCTTCGCAGCAGAGAAGAAGTGTGTTAAGAAATTATGAAAAAGAAAAGGAAACATTTTAAAAATAGTGTAACATTTGCTTTCTATTCGTTTGCATAAGCACAGTCTGTCACCAGCAATTATTTAATGTTAGCTCAGACCCGGCACTTCAAATTTTCTGTTGCACTTTTGCTGAGTTTGTGCCAAACACTATTCTATCCCTGACCATCTCATTTTCGTTTGCTTAAGCACAGTTCTTCACCAGCAATTTTAAAAACTCCAGCGGCAGCGTGTCTATAAACTTAATTTAAACTTACGGTTTACACCGTGCTTTGTTTCCGCAGTAGCTGCACTTATGAATATGCTTGTATACGTCACTCGCTTCATATTCTTTTGCTGCCTTCTCAATTGCGTAATGCGTTTTTTGTTCAGCGCTCTTTGGAGCTCTTCCTTGTTCTCTACGTACTGCGTTCACAGTCAGTTCATGTGAGCCGCTCTCTTGTGTGATCTTGCAATGTCCACAGCTTTATTTAATACTAGCAAAATACCCGGGCTTCGCAGCGGAGAAGTAGTGTGTTAAAGAAGCAATGAAAAGAAAAGGAAACATTTTGAAAATAACGTAACCTGATTGTCAATGTAATTGTTTTGTCACTGTTGTGAGTGATGAGTGTTGTTGTCATATATATATATATACATATCTATACATATACACATATATACATACATATATATCTACATATATACACACATATACATACATACACACACATATATACACACAAATACATATATATATATATACATACATACACACACACATATATAAACATATATATACATATACATACATATCTACATATATACACACACAGCTATTTCAGATCAGTGCAATACGCTGTTTGTTAAAACGGTTGACTCCGCCTTACGCAATAACAAATCAAATCATTCAGTTGTCTTTGCTCATATGTCATTTTAGAGCTGGACGCCTGGCATCTTTTTTGGCCACAAGTTCGTTTCTGTTTGGTGTGAGGTTCTGTGTTGTGGAGATTCTCAGGATGGATTGCAGGTGCTCATCAGTGAGGCGACTCCTGTGTGCTGTTTTGTTAGTCTTTATCACTGAGAAGAGCTTCTCACACAGATATGTGCTACCAAACATGCACAAGGTTCGAGCCGCATGTAGACGGACTTTTTGTTCTTCAAAGTCACCAAAGCGCCGCAAACTCAGTGCGCAATAACTGTAGTAAGCGGTAAGTGTTGGCAAGGCAGCTGAAGCGCTGCATTATGGGATCTGTAGTTTATTGTGTTACCAGCGCTTCATATACCCGGCTTTAATAACAATAATACAGTATATAAAATGATCTCGGGCGGATATAATTACACGCCGGGCCGGATGTGGCCCGCGGCCCTTGAGTTTGACACATATGGACTAAATAGAACTTGAAAAGATATATTTTTTTCAAATGTGATCGCGCAATTCAGATAGAGTTGACGCAAGACTACAGCCTGCATGCCTCAATGAGTCATCCTCCCTCGCTCTTACTTTTTACCGTTCATCTAATGAATACACTGAGTATGGCTTTACCAAAACAATCATTGATGGCTAATAAAGTATCCATTATTCGAGTATGTAGATCGGGATATATATATATACATATATATATACCCGCGATTGCAGCGAGAAGTAGTGTGTTAAAAAGGTAGAAAAAGAAAAGGGAACATTTTAAAAATAACGTAACATGACTGTCAATATACAGTATTTGTTTTGTGAGTGTTACTGAGTGTTGCTGTCATCAAGGATTTGATTATCATTATTTCTTTCAATCAGGTTCGTATTTGTAGGATGTGTTGTGTTCAAGTTACATTCCGTGTTTGTCAATCGCTGTAAAGATGACAGGTTTCATTCATCGATTCGCTTCTTACTGCATCAATAAACAGCTCGCCTTCTTCTTTATCTGAGACCTGACACACTGCATGCACGGGTTTTTTACACTGTCTTCCTTTAGCGGACATTGACTTTTTCCACCGTGTGCTTTGTTTCCACAGTAGCTGCATTTATGAATATGCTTATCAGACGCTTCATACTTTTTGCTGCCTTTTCAATTGTGTAATTCGGTTTTGTTCAGCCTTTTGGAACTGTTGCTTTTATCTGTGCACTGCGCCAGTTCACGTGAGCCACTCGTGTACTTGCATCAAGGTTCCCAGCTGTGCTGGTGCCATCTCGTGCTATGTCCATAGCTTTATTTAATGTTACCTTAGTCCTGGCACTTAAAACTTTCTCTCGCAGTTTCGCTGAGTTTGTGTCAAACACCACCCTGACCATCTCATCTTCCTCTCCATAAGCACAGTCCTTCACCCGTGAATATTTACCCGTGGCAGTTTGCTATTGATTGCCGCTGACGGACGGCCTTATATGGGCAGGCACTAAATTACAAACGCCAGCGGCAGCCTGTCTATGAACTTAATTTAAAGTGTAGGTTTACATCGTGCTTTGTTTCCGAAGTAGCAGAACTCATGAATATGGTTGTATATGTCACTCGCTCGCTTCTTATTGTTTCGCTGCCTTCTCAATTATATAATGCATGTTTTCTTCAGCGCTTTTTCGAGGTCTTCCTGGTTTTCTATGTACTGCGTGATTACGTGGGAGGCGTGATGATGTCACACGAAACTCCGCCCCACGGCGTTGAAGCTCATCTCCATTACAGTAAATGGAGAAAAACTGCTTCCAGTTATGACCATTACGCGTAGAATTTCGATATAAAACCTGCCCAACTTTTGTAAGGAAGCTGTAAGGAATGAACCTGCCAAATTTCAGCCTTCCACCCACACGGGAAGTTGGAGAATTAGTGATGAGTCAGTGAGTGAGTGAGTCAGTGAGTGAGTGAGTGAGTGAGTGAGTGAGGGCTTTGCCTTTTATTAGTATAGTTTAGCTAAGACTCGGCACTTAAAAGTTTCTCTTGCACTTTCGCTGAGTTTGTGCCAAACACTAGACCATCTCATCTTCGTTTACATAAGCACAGTCCTTCACCTGCGAATATTTACCTTATATGGGTAGGCACTCAATTACGTGAGAGGTGTGATGATGCGGAACGCAACTCCGCCTCACACGGTGACCGAGCAGCAGGCTATGGCCGTATATATGGTCGAAAGTAGGTTCCAGTTATGACCATTACGCGTAGAATTTTGAGATGAAACCTGCCTAACTTTTGTAAGTAAGCTGTAAGGAATGAGCCTGCCAAATGTCAGCCTTCCACTTACACGGGAAGTTGGAGAATTAGCGATGAGTTAGTGAGTGAGTGAGAGAGTGAGTCAGTCAGTCAGTCAGTCAGTCAGTGAGGGCTTTGCCTTTTATTAGTATAGATTTACAAATATGCAGTCCTTGGTTCTCTTGGCTGCCTCCACTCCTGACACGCAAGCTCCGTCCTTCTTCCACCCGACTCCGGCTCTCTGATTGGAGTGAGGTGGCCCCTTTTATCTCGTCCCGGATGTGCTCCAGGTGGCTGACGATGTACTTCCGGCAGCACTCCCCAGTGTGGCGGACGTGCTGCTCTTGCACCCGGAAGCACTCCGGGTATAAACCATCCCTGGTCTGTCAGCACTTCCTGGTGTCCCGGAAGTGCTGTCCCCCAGGGAGCAAGGACCGGCCAAGTGCCCAGGGAAAAGAAGCATCGCTTTCCTGGTTCCTCCTTCCTCCAGGCATCCCGGCGGGGCAGGGTTCCTGGCTATCTATCACACTATATAGTTCCTCAATGTTATGAGACCAGTCTAGTCTGTCTTTGATGTGGGTCCCCAAGTACCTCTATGCCCACTCCCTTAATAGTTTGCCAGGTATAGAAGTTCCTTGAGTCGGCAACAGTCAGAAACCTTTTCCTTGGTTTTGCTGATATTAGCGTTGCAGACAATTCTCTTCACAACAAGAAAAAAACTCCTATACTCTGTTTCATCACCATTATTAATACACAATATTGCAAAATATAATTATTGCAATTAAAGTGCATGCTGTATACTGTATATTGTAGAGCTGTAGGTCAGAAAGAGCTGCAAGCCAGAACATATGTCAGGCAGGATGCAAAGTCAATAGGCCCTCGGTTTGGTATAAACTATGAATGAGCAGTACTTCTACAGATATCACATTTCTTTGTTGCAGTGGTTCATGTTCCCACAGAGGCAATTGGTTGTTGTAGTGTTTGCATGAGTCTCTGATGTAGCCCAAAAGTGCCTACTAGTAGGTGTCAGAAGTTACATAATAGTGAATAGTATCATTAGGACATCTATCTCATCAGTCAGAATAGCTTGTAGTTGGCAGAGGGTTCACCTGGTGAGGAGGAGGAGGAGGAGGAAGAAGAAAGGGAGTCCAGGGTACTGAGTAAAAGAAAGGTTGGAATGTAAGAAGGGGCTTGGGTATTGTAGTTGGGCATTTCACCAAGAAGACATCATGAAAGCTCTTAGGGCATAACCATTATTGTTCTGTTTCTGTTTTTTTGTATTGTGTTCATCCCTTTTGATTTTTGTTAGCAAATATACTTCCTAATTTTGGGGACTTTATGTGTGTTTTTCTGGGTATTCTCCAGCTCACCCCATCAACATTTACATTTACATTTATTTGCTTAGCTGATGCTTTAGCCAAAGTGAATTACAAAACTGGTAAACAATTGAGGAAAATATCAGTCTGTGGCACAGTTTAGGACAAGGGTACAAAACTAACCATTACAAGTGAACAGCTGGTCACAATGTACAGTTACATATTGTGGCAGAAGGCTGGGGCCCATGCCTGGCCAGGATGCTCCTGCAGCATATGTTCTGTGAGAGCAAGCATGGGAGACCCAATTCCTCCTCCTTGATACTAGTTGGCAGCTTCCCTGGGTTGCAGCGGTGCCTCAGACTCCCGGAGGGCTTCATGAGAGTTGGAGTATGGTGTAACCCTGTTGGGTTGCACAGGCGCCACCAGGGGGTGCTGGGGAACCACTGGGCCCTTGTGGGCAGTAGTTTCGCCATACCGGAAGTGCAGCCGGGTGTTGGCAATCAAGCACCTGGAGCACTTCCGGGTGCCTAATAAAAGGAGCCAGCAACCACCACTCAGGAGGGGAAGGGAGAAGATGAAGCTGCCTAGGAGGAGTGGATGATATTTTACATCTTTATTGGGGTTTTGGTGTGCGCTGTTCTTGGGACTGTGTACTGCCTGTGGGACACGAGGAAGATGTGCGCTCACAAGTGAAGAAAAATAAATAGTGATTTTATTTTACGTGTGCCTCCGTGTCCAGTCTGTGTCGGGTTGGGCACCTATATAGTGCCTTTCACAATATTTTGAGATAAAGAGAAAGGGTTCACACTCTACAATTGTTCACTTGTGCAATAATGTGTCAATATATGCCTTTCTGAAAATACTCGAATGATGTTAAGAAGCAACACTAATGTCTCACAGTAAAATGCATTTAAAAATTGTTTTTGGGCTTTACTACCCAGAAGAAAATTCAGTCTTCCTTTGTCCAATTCTGTCCCATGAGGGCAGGGTGGCATTCAGATAACGAAAGGTATTTGCAATCATGTACAAATTTATGTCTATGAGGGTAAATCAAAAAGTAAAAAAAATTGAAAATGATGTGGTAACAAATAGACACTCATGCAATACCGCGTGTTTGTGATGGCTTATGCGTAGTTTGAACATGCACAGTGTAAGGCTGTGCCGTTAGTCTAGTTGAATCTAAGGTCAAATGAAAATAGATTGCACCTTTGTTGAATATCACACAGTAGTGAGATTTCTTTGGGCAGAGGGAGTGAAACCTGTTGCAATTCACCAAAGGATGTTAGATCAGTATGGAAATGAAAACAGCATGACTCAAAGAAAAATTTATGAAGGGGTAGAAAGGTTTAAAGAGGGACCATCAACATCGTGCACACAAGCCCACATCGACATGGCAAATGCTTTCATCAGAAAAGACTGACAGGCTATGTTGTCCACTATTTCTGCACACTTGGATATCAGCTATGGGTCTGCATGTGCCATAAAATTTACATAAGATGGGTACCCAAACAGCTTACTAATCTGCATGAGCCAACATCCTTTCCCTCTGTCCTAAAGACATCTCACTATGGTGCATTGTTCAACAATGCTGCAATCCCGCAGCGGAGCTACCATGTTCATCTGACCTTGTATTCAACTAGACTAATGGCACAGCACTGCACTGTTGTCTAGATTCAGTTATTCAGTTCTATTTCCTAGGTTAAGGGATGTGAGATGGGGAGGTAATGGTAATCTTAGGGCCCTTTAAGGTTCACCCTGCAGTTCCAGATCTCTGGTCCTAGCACCTGTTGTTGATTATCTGTTGCAGGCCATTGTGTCACATACCTGTATATAACATCCCTAACCCTGCTTAGCCCTTCAATGAAACCCCTAAGGTTATAAACCTGAACCTGTGAAACCAGAAAAATACAACAATCTAGAAAAAATGAATATAAAAAGCGTTTAGCATGTTTATTAATTTAGTGACTGGGGTCACAGAATCCAGTATGGTCTTAGTGCCAGTCCCAAGACCAGGTAAATTGGGGAGGGTGGCTTCAGGAAGGGCATCAGGCATAAAGCCTGTGCCAAATCAAACATGTGGATGAGAAATAGAACGTTCATATTGTATCAGTCGAGGCCCAGGCTACAAACAATAATCAGAGAGATGATGAAAGCAGACTGGTGTACAAAGAGATGCGGTGAAAAGTGAAGAGAGAGATGGTGAAGGTTAAGGAAAAAGCGTATGCCAAGCTATATGAGAAGCTGATACAAAAAAGGTAGAAAAGCACTTGTACAGATTGGCCAGACAGAGGGAAGGACATGCTGCAGGTAAGGGTGATAAAGGATGCAGATGGAAATTTACTAGAAAGTGGGGAGAAAAAATGGAAAGAGTACTTTGAAGGACCTAGGAATACATAAAATGAGAGTATAGGTTGGATGAAGTGGAGACAGTAAATCACTAAGTACCATGGATCAGCAATGCTGAAGTGAAGGAAGCTATGAATAGGAAGAAAAGTGGAAAAGTAGTTGATATCCTAGTGAAGGCATCAAGATGTTAAGGTGAGATGGCAATAGAGCTTTTAATTACCTTACTGGTCAAAAGCTTTTTCAGTTTTTATGGAAATGCTTTCAGTTTAATGTCTTAAAGTTTTAATGAAATCAAGGCATAGAATAAATAAACAATGGTAAATAAAAAATAAGTCAAGGAAACAATGTCTACAAAATGATATAACAACCATACACACATGCCATTCTTTTTATGTGGAAAATCAAATATTAGTCAGAAACATCTTCCTAACACTTCTGCAGAAGCTCCCACAAATGAGTTGAACTTTTAGGTTGCTTTCCTTTCACCCTTCTGTACAGATCATCCCAAACTAACTTAATGGGGTTTAAGTTGTGAGACTGTGCTGGTCAGTCCATGTTTTGAAGTGTACCTACTTGTTCTTTTCTTTTAATGTAGTTCTGACATAGCCTGGAGGTATGTTTTGGGTCACTGTCTCGTTGTAAAATGAACCCCTGACCTACTAGATGCAGACCAGAACATATTGTGATGTGCTAAAAACTGCTGTGACAAACCACTTGATTCTTAATGCCAGTCACTCTGTGCAAGTCACCAACTCTGCTTTCCAGCATAAGAACCCCAGACCATCACACTTCCTCCTCCATGTTTGACAGCTGGTGTCACACACTGAGAAACCATCCTTTCATTAACTCGATGTGTGATGAACCAAAGCTTTCACATTTTGATTCATCAGTCCATAAGACTTTCTTCCAGTCTGCAGTAGTCCACAGGCAGTATTTCAAGGCCCTATTTTGTCTGTTAAGGAATGGCCTTCTTACTGCCACTCACCCTGTCAAACCTGCAGCGCAAAGCCTCCTCTTCACAGTAGAAACTGACACTTGCTTTTTTGACCTGCACTGTTAAGCTGTGTTAAAGCTGTTGTGCTGTGAAGTGTCTATCACGCAAGATGGTGACCCTTAGGAACTTTTCTTCAGATTGGGATGTGACTTTCGGTCTGCCAGATCTCTTGCTATCAGAGTATCTTCCAGTTTGCCGTTGCCTTTGGGTTGTGTAGGACACCACTGCACTCACTGACACTTTGATTTTTTTGCAATTTTTCTAAATGAAAGGCTTACACTTCTAAGGGTAATAATGGTTTGTCTCATTTCATTTGTTAATTGCCATTTTGTTGCCATTATCACTGGAATATTGTCCAACTCTGCTTTAAGACAGACAGAGGGATTTTAAGGAATCAACAGAAGTTGAGACACCTGTGCCAATTGTTTGCTTCACCTTGCAAGGCTTCATTTACTTTCATTGCTGCAGGACATCTATAGGTTGTAACATACTAGTTGTACCCTGAAGAAGGCCCATTTGTTTTACAGTTTTTGTTAACCCAAACTTTAAATTTAAACCTATGACTGTCATTGCATTTGAGCTGATTAAATTTGAAATATATATATGTATAAATATAAATATATGGAAGCGAAGGTCTGTGACACTGTTTGCACATCTGTAGGTAGAAATCCACAAAGGGAGAAAATGAATCACGTATCTTAAAATTTTTTTTTATTTCTAAACTTTCGACTCTTACCAGGAATCATCATCAGAGAAACATGATTAGACTTACAGGAATCCAAGACAATATATTGCAAATAAGGAGAGGAGGGTAAGTGGATGTGGTGGGGGGATGAAATTGATGAGGTGGGGTTTGGAGGGTGTTGGTCATAAAAATTGTATTTATTATTTGCATTTTCTCCTTTTCAAGCCTGCATATGCAGGGTTTGTGTCCAAATGTCTGTTAATGGTGTTTTCATTGGATAGCCACGTTTCAGCCCGTTCTCTGGCACTGTTAGTATTAGCCTTGAATTTTACTTGTACTGAGAATCATTTAAATATGTGTCTGGTTGAACTTGCATGAGTGTAAATCACAGACCATAGGTCCTTTCTTCTGACCGCATTGCGATGTTCCTGTATTTGTGTTGCGAGTGTTTTTGATGTTTGCCCCACGTATACCATTGGACAGCCATTACATGTTATGCTGTAAGCCATGTTCTGTGTCTCTGCTGCTGATTTCTTGCATTTAGCATTAAAAAGGACTGTGCTCAGAGTTTTTGTAGGCTTGTGCGCTACTTTGATACCTGATCTACATAGGATACGTGCTGTACCTTGTGATACCCCGTGATGATAAGGAAGTGTGTGCCAGGTGTGATGGTGGATTAGGTTGGCATTGGTTGTTTGCTGGGATCTCTGGCGTCTCTTATGTAAGCATTGTCTGATGAATGTCTTTGGGTAGCCATTTGATGTGAACAGTTGGTAAAGATAGCGCCTTTTATTCTTTTTAGTCTTCTTGGTATTATAATGTCTATGAACTCTTCTTTTTTTATTATTTTTTAATTGATTTTATTGAAATCACACAACATTCCATACAAATAGATCAATTTTACAAGAATAGGATTGAAAACAAATCAACCCCACCCCTGAGAAAGGGAGCATGGGCAGCAGAATAAAACTTAAACCTAGTAAAAATAAGTAAATAGATAAATTAATAATTGAATATAGATGAATAGAGAAGAAAAGGAAAGAAAAAAAGGAATAAGGAGAGAATCTGCTTCCTCAGTGCTTTAAAAGCTTATTCTAAATTGTTATTGATTTGATCCTGCCAGGTTTTGAAAACTTTCTGCACAGATCCTCTAAATGAGAATTAGATTTTTTCCAATTTCAAATAGTATATAACATCAGTTACCCAATAACTTAAAAGGGGAGAGTTAGGATTCTTCCAGTTTAGCAAAAAAAGTCTACGTGCCAATAGTGTAGTAAAGTCAATCACAGTTTGTTTGTCCTTCTCCGCTTTAAAACCATCTGGAAGAACACCAAACACAGCTGTTAGTGGGTTAGAAGGCATTGTGACACCAAGGCTGTCTAAAAGGCATTTAAATATTTTGGTCCAGAATGATGTTAATTTGGTGCAGGCCCAAAACATGTGACCCAGTGAGGCTAGGACTTGATTGCAGAGTTTGCAGGTTTTTACCCTGGAAACATTTTTGACAATTTTAAACAAGACAGATGTGTTCGATATATAATTTTGAGTTGAATAATTGTATGCTTTGCGCATATGGAACTCGAATGAATTCTCTGAATTGCCACCTTCCACTCCTTTTCTGATATGTTGAGTGAGAGATCCTTTTCCCATGGTCCTCTTGGATCTTTGAAAGGAAGGGGCTGTAAAATGGTTTTATACATTACAGAGATGCTGTCTGAGTCCTCGAAACTGATCAATATTTTTTCTAGCATAGAGGGAGGTGGGAGGTGAAGAAAATTAGGCAGGTTCTGTTTATAAAGTTTCTAATTTGAAGATAGTGAAAGAAATGTGTTGCTATGTTATGTGTTAAATTTAGAATATAATTGTTCTTAGGTTGCAAAGATATTGTCTATGTACAGATCTATAAGTGATTTAATCCCAAATGTTTTCCAGACATTAAAAACTGCATATGTTTGCAAGGGTTGAAAAAGGTGGTTCTCGTGCAGAGGTGCTACCGATAAAAGATTCTCTATCTTAAAATCCTTCCTACACTGGTTCCATATTCTGAGTGAGTGACGCACAATTAGGTTGTTAGTATATTGCAGATGATTTGCATTTATTGGGGCGCAAAGCAAGGAATATAAAGTGGAACTGCAGGATTTTATTTCTATTGTAGACCAAGCCTGTGTATGTTCATCTATTTGTGTCCATGTCCAGGTTTTTATATGTTGTATGTTTGCTACCCAGTAGTAAAATTGAAAGTTAGGTAGGGCCATGCCACCTTCTGCCTTTGGCCTTTGTATGGTCACTCTTTGGATACGTGGATGTTTTGAATTCCAAATAAATGTGATTATGGTTAAATCTAATTTCTTAAAGAACGATTTATTGATATATATTAGAATATTTTGAAATAAAAAGAGAAGCTTGGGGAGGATATTCATCTTAACAATGTTAATTCTTCCAGCTAAAGTGAGATGAAGGGTTGACCATCTATACAGGTCTTGCTTGATTTTTTTCCATACAGACAGCGAAATTTTGTTAATAAAGAGCTTTATGTTTACTTGTGATGTTAACCCCTAGGTATTTAAACTGATCTGCAATGATAAAAGGGAAGGTGTGCAATCTAATATTATATGCTTGGGAATTCACCGGAAAGAGCACACTTTTATTCAAATTAATTCTGAGATCAGAGATCTTTTGAAATTCTGGCAGGCACAGTATTTTGTGGGTCTGATATATACAATACCATATCATCTGCATATAGAAAAATTTTCTGTTCTAGTTGTTCTCTGATAATCCCCTTTATCTCATAAGCATTTCAACAATGAACTGCCAGTGGCTCAATGGCAATTGCAAAAAGTAGTGGTGACAAGGGGCATCCTTGTCTGGTACTACATTCTAGTTTAAAGTAGTCTGAATTAATGCTGTTAATACAAACTGAAGCTTCTGGATTAGTATACAGTAGTTTGATCCATGCACAAATGTTCGTGCCAAACCCAAATTTCCCCAATGTGGTGAAAAGGTAGTTCCATTCAATCATATCAAATGCTTTTTCTGCATCCAAGAATAATAAAATCTCTGGGATGTTTGACTTTGCAGGTGATTATATTACATTAAACAGGCGTCGAAGATTGGACGCTAAGTGTCTGCCTTTAATAAATCCAGTATGATCTTGTGATATTACTGAAGGCAGTACTTTCTCCATCCTTCCAGCTAAGACTTTGGAGAGTATCTTAACATCGTTATTCAGAAGTGAAATTGGTCTGTATACTGCACATTGTAATACACCCTTATTTTGTTTAGGAAAGACGGTAATTAATGCTTGACGAAAAGTTTGAGGTAGAATTTTATTGTCTCTATCTTTTGTGAGTGTTACTAATAGGAGGGGAGCTAGCTGAGTGGAGAATTTCTTATAAAATTCGAAAGGGTAGTCATCGGGGCCTGCTGCTTTCCCACTCTGAAGTAACTTTATAGCATCTAATAATTCTGATAGTGTCAATGATTTCTGCACTAAGAGTATCTATTTTTGGTATCTCTAATGCATCCAGAAATGCATTAGATT
Organism: Polypterus senegalus; assembly: GCF_016835505.1. Lineage (NCBI taxonomy): Eukaryota > Metazoa > Chordata > Cladistia > Polypteriformes > Polypteridae > Polypterus > Polypterus senegalus. The sequence continues at coordinate 70,228,306 of NC_053171.1, read as the reverse complement.
GTGTCTTGTCTTCTTTAAAATCAGTAGAATATAAGGATTTATAGTAGTCTCTAAATGTGTGCATTATATTTTTATGGTCAATGATTTTGTCTCCGTTTGTGTTGGTAATTGCTGGCATTGCGAACTTCTTGCTTGTGGATTTGTTGAGCTAAGAGCTTATTAGCTTTCTGTCCATGTTCATAGTAATGATATCTTGATTTAAAAATTAGTTGTTCAGTTCCTTTAGTTGTCAAGAGGTTGAGTTCTGAATGCAGAGCCTGCCTTTCCCTATGAAGAGCCTCACTTGGACACCTGGCATGTTCTTGATCTATTCTAGTAATTTCATTGGTTAGCTTTGATACCTGCTTGGTTTCCAATTTATTTCTGTGGGAAAGATATGAGATAATCTGTCCTCTTAAGAAGGCCTTCAGGGTTTCCCAGAGTATTCCTGCAGAGACCTCTCAGGATATATTTGTCTATAGAAAAAACTGATTTGTTTTGATATAAATTCTGTAATGTTCTCGTCTGCTAATAAAAATGGGTTAAGATGTCATCTGCGAGATGAGTATGTGGGACATAATAGCTTCAGCTCCAAGATCAGAGGGGCATAGCCGGAAATAACAATAGGGTTGTACTTGCAAGATTTAATCGTAGGCAAGAAATTATTATCTATAAAGAAATAATCAATTCTTGAGTAGCAATGATTCACTGGTGAGTAAAAGGAATATGTTCTTGAGTTTGGGTTTAGAAATCTCCAGGGGTCTAATAAGTTGTGGTCAGTTACAAACTGTGTAATTGTCTTTGCAGTGTTAGATGTCATCGCCCCTGTGACAGGAGACCTATCTAGGTCTGGATTTAAAACACAATTCAAGTCCCCAGCCATTATAATTTTAAGAGTGTTCACATTGGGAATGGATACAAATGCATTTTGGATGAATTCCCCATCATCCACATTGGGTGCATAATCATTTATCAAAATCACTTTACAATTAAATAAATTACCCATAACAATCACATATCTCCCTTCAGGATCAGATACTACATCTGATACTACAAATGAGACTGTTCTATGTATGAGAATTCCCACACCTCTAGTATGTTTTTTAAAGCTGGAATGGAACATTTGGCCAGTCCAGCCTTTTTGCAGCCAGAACTGATCCTTGCTTAATAAGTGGGTCTCCTGTAAAAATACTATTTTAGCATTTAGACTTGTTAGGTGAAAGAGTACTTTCTTTCGTTTTAATTCGTGATTCAGGCCTTTAACATTCCAGCTCACAAAATTAACTGTCCCGTCTTGTAGACATTGATTCTGAATTTTTGATGTCATTTTGTAGTCTTAACTGAAAGTGAGACAGCTTTGACCTTAATTTCCAATTTTCCCAGGGGTTATTGCCATGCAGGCTATTGTTACATTGGTAATTATAATTATAAGGATTAAAAAGATAGATTAGAGATAGCTTGCTCTCTTTCTTCCCCTCCCTAGTGACTTTGCCTCCCCACTTGAGGCTGAACCCCGCTTCACAAAGTCCTGGTCCTCTGACATACCTAGAGACAGAGCACGTACAAAACAAAACAAGCCCCCAGCAGCGGTGTATGTGAATTAAAACTGAGATATCTGTTGCCGATACAGTCTAAATACTATAAGCATACCAAAAAAAACAAAAAAAAGAGAAAAAAAAGAAAAGAAAATCTTCAACATTCTTGAAATGTTAAGATAGTAAACCCAGGGAATGGTGTCAAATAATGGTCCTGAATAAGCATAGTAAACCCTAGTGCAATAATAACAACAACAATAAACCAAGGATATGATGTTTAACAGTCTCCTTTAGAATAACAATAATAATAAAAAAAGGGTTACTAATTTAATTTCTTCCACACTTACATACATAAACATGTAAAACTGTATTTAAAACAAAAACAGATAGTGACCGAGAATGGAAAAGTATGTATAATTATGGTACCAGTTGTCATTGCAAGCGGATCAGACAGCCGGTGATACCTTCTTTAAGATGCCATGACAAGATGCGACTCACGGTCGTATTTCTGAATAGTGTCTTAACACAGCTCTGTTTATGTGATTGCTAGAAAAATTGAATATTTTATCTGCATAACATTTCTTACGATAAACACCTGTAATCAGGGTGGCATCATTACCTCTTTCAATAGATATGCCCAAGAAATTGATACGTTGTTTTATTTCTTTTCCCATAGTAAACTGGATCACAGGGAATATTGCGTTGATGTGGTTATGGAAATCACTCAGCCGGTCACTTCATCAATGTAGTGTATCCAAAGTTTCTGTGTGTAGTGAGTTAGAGCCACGTTTTAAAATTGCTAAGAGTCCTGATAATTGTGATCTCTTTCGCATGCCTTTTTTTTTGTCTGTATTATCTATACTAATAAAAGGCAAAGCCCTCACTCACTCACTGACTCACTCACTGACTCACTCACTGACTCATCACTAATTCTCCAACTTCCCGTGTGGGTGGAAGGCTGAAATTTGGCAGGTTCATTCCTTACAGCTTCCTTACAAAAGTTGGGCAGGTTTTATATCGAAATTCTACGCGTAATGGTCATAACTTGAAGCAGTTTTTCTCCATTTACTGTAATGGAGATGAGCTTCAACGCCGTGGGGGCGGAGTTTCGTGTGACATCATCACGCCTCCCACGTAATCACGCAGCACATAGAAAATCAGGAAGACCTCAAAAAAGCGCTGAAGAAAACATGCATTATATAATTGAGAAGGCAGCGAAACAATAAGAAGCGAGCGAGTGACATATACAACCATATTCATGAGTTCTGCTACTCGGAAACAAAGCACGATGTAAACCTACACTTTAAATTAAGTTCATAGACAGGCTGCCGCGGCGTTTGTAATTTAGTGCCTGCCCATATAAGGCCGTCCGTCAGCGGCAATCCAATAGCAAACTGCCACGGGTAAATATTCATGGGTTAAGGACTGTGCTTATGGAGAGGAAGATGAGATGGTCAGGGTGGTGTTTGACACAAACTCAGCGAAACTGCGAGAGAAAGTTTTAAGTGCCAGGACTAAGGTAACATTAAATAAAGCTATGGACATAGCACGAGATGGCACCAGCACAGCTGGGAACCTTCGATGCAAGTACACCGAGTGGCTCACGTGAACTGACGCAGTGCACAGATAAAAAGCAACAGTTCCAAAGAGCGCTGAACAAAAACCGAATTACACAATTGAAAAGGCAGCAAAAAATATGAAGCGTCTGATAAGCATATTCATAAATGCAGCTACTGTGGAAACAAAGCACACGGTGGAAAAAGTCAATGTCCCGCTAAAGGAAGACAGTGTAAAAAAAACCCGTGCATGCAGTGTGTCAGGTCTCAGATAAAGAAGAAGGCGAGCTGTTTATTGATGCAGTAAGAAACGAATCGATGAATGAAACCTGTCATCTTTACAGCGATTGACAAACACGGAATGTAACTTGAACACAACACATCCTACAAATCGAACCTGATTGAAAGAAATAATGATAATCAAATCCTTGATGACAGCAACACTCAGTAACACTCACAAAACAAATACTGTATATTGACAGTCATGTTACGTTATTTTTAAAATGTTCCCTTTTCTTTTTCTACCTTTTTTAACACACTACTTCTCCGCTGCGATACGCGGGTATATATATATGTATATATATATATCCGCTCTACATACTCGAATAATGGATACTTTATTCGCCATCAATGATTGTTTTGGTAAAGCCATACTCAGTGTATTCATTAGATGAGCGGTAAAAAAGTAAGAGCGAGGGGAGGATGACTCATTGAGGCATGCAGGCTGTAGTGCGCGTCAACTCTATCTGAATTGCGCGATCACATTTGAAAAAATATATCTTTTCAAGTTCTATTTAGTCCATATGTGTCAAACTCAAGGGCAGCGGGCCACATCCGACCGGCGTAATTATATCCGCCCCGAGATCATTTTATATACTGTATTATTGTTATTAAAGCCGGGTATATGAAGCGCTGGTAACACAATAAACTACAGATCCCATAATGCAGCGCTTCAGCTGCCTTGCCAACACTTACCGCTTACTAGAGTTATTGCACTGAGTTTGCACGGCGCTTTGGTGACTTTGAAGAACAAAAAGTCCGTCTACATGCTCGAACCTTGTGCATGTTTGGTAGCACATATCTGTGTGAGAAGCTCTTTCAGTGATAAAGAATAACAAAACAGCACACAGGAGTCGCCTCACTGATGAGCACCTGCAATCCATCCTGAGAATCTCCACAACACAGAACCTCACACCAAACAGAAACGAACTTGTGGCCAAAAAAGATGCCAGGCGTCCAGCTCTAAAATGACATATGAGCAAAGACAACTGAATGATTTGATTTTTATTGCACGTAAGAGCGGGAGTCAACCGTTTTAACAAACAGCGTATTGCACTGATACGAAATAGCTGTGTGTGTATATATGTAGATATGTATGTATATGTATATATATGTGTGTGTGTGTATATATGTAGATATATATGTATGTATATATGTGTATATGTATAGATATGTATATATATATATGTTTATGTGTGTGTGTGTAAATATATATATATATATATATATATATATATATATATATATATATATATATATATATATGACAACAACACTCATCACTCACAACAGTGACAAAACAATTACATTGACAATCAGGTTACGTTATTTTCAAAATGTTTCCTTTTCTTTTCATTGCTTCTTTAACACACTACTTCTCCGCTGCGAAGCGCGGGTATTTTGCTAGTTTCTTATTAAAATGAAAGTGAGTTTTCTGGCAAAGTGAAACTAAAGTTGTGCTTGAAAGTTTGTGAACCCTTTAGAATTTTCTATATTTCTGCGTAAATATGACCTAAAACATCATCAGATTTTCACTCCCCAGGAGTGGGCAACCAACAAAGATCACTCCAAGAGCAAGGTGTGTAATAGTCGACGAGGTCACAAAGGACCCCAGGGTAACTTCTAAGCAACTGAAGGCCTCTCTCACATTGGCTAATGTTCATGTTCATGAGTCCACCATCAGGAGAACACTGAACAACAATGGTGTGCATGGCAGAGTTGCAAGGAGAAAACCACTGCTCTCTAAAAAAAAAACATTGCTGCTCGTCTGCAGTTTGCTAAAGATCACGTGGACAAACCAGAAGGCTATTGGAAGAATGTTTTGTGGATGGATGAGACCGAAATAGAACTTTTTGGTTTAAATGAAAAGCGTTATGTTTGGAGAAAGGAAAACACTGCATTCCAGCATAAGAACCTTATCCCATCTGTGAAACATGGTGGTGGTAGTATCATGGTTTGGGCATGTTTGGCTGCATCTGGGCCAGGACGGCGTGCCTTTATTGATGGAACAATGAATTCTGAATTATATCAGAGAATTCTAAAGGAAAATGTCAGGACATCTGTCCATGAACTGAATCTCAAGAGAAGGTGGGTCAGGCAGCAAGACAACGACCCTAAGCACACACGTCGTTCTACCAAAGAAAGGTTAAAGAAGAATAAAGTTAATGTTTTGGAATGGCCAAGTCAAAGTCCTGACCTTAATCCAATCGACATGTTGTGGAAGGACCTGAAGCGGGCAGTTAATGTGAGGAAACCCACCAACATCCCAGAGTTGAAGCTGTTCTGTACGGAGGAATGGGATAAAATTCCTCCAAGCCATTGTGATGGAATGATCAGAAATTACCGGAAACGTTTAGTTGCAGTTATTGCTGCAAAGGGGGGTCACAGCAGATACTGAAAGCAAAGGTTCACATACTTTTGACACTCACAAATATGTAATATTCGATCATTTTCCTCAATAAATAAATGACCAAGTATAATATTTTTGTCTCATTTGTTTAACTGGTTTTCACTTTACCTACTTTTAGGACTTGAGTGAAAATCTGTTGATGTTTTAGGTCATATTTATACAGAAACTAGCAAAATACCCGCGCTTCGCAGCGGAGAAGTAGTGTGTTAAAGAAGCAATGAAAAGAAAAGGAAACATTTTGAAAATAACGTAACCTGATTGTCAATGTAATTGTTTTGTCACTGTTGTGAGTGATGAGTGTTGTTGTCATATATATATATATATATATATATATATATATATATATATATATATATTTACACACACACACATAAACATATATATATACATATCTATACATATACACATATATACATACATATATATCTACATATATACACACACACATATATAAACATATATATACATATACATACATATCTACATATATACACACACAGCTATTTCGTGATCAGTGCAATACGCTGTTTGTTAAAACGGTTGACTCCCGCTCTTACGTGCAATAAAAAATCAAATCATTCAGTTGTCTTTGCTCATATGTCATATTAGAGCTGGACGCCTGGCATCTTTTTTTGGCCACAAGTTCGTTTCTGTTTGGTGTGAGGTTCTGTGTTGTGGAGATTCTCAGGATGGATTGCAGATGCTCATCAGTGAGGCGACTCCTGTGTGCTGTTTTGTTATTCTTTATCACTGGAAAGAGCTTCTCACACAGATATGTGCTACCAAACATGCACAAGCTTCAAGACGCATGTAGACGGACTTTTTTTGTTCTTCAAAGTCACCAAAGCGCCGTGCAAACTCAGTGCGCAATAACTCTAGTAAGCGGTAAGTGTTAAAGCAAGGCAGCTGAAGCGCTGCATTATGGGATCTGTAGTTTATTGTGTTACCAGCGCTTCATATACCGGGCTTTAATAACAATAATACAGTATATAAAATGATCTCGGGGTCGGATATAATTACACGCCGGTCGGATGTGGCCCTGCATGCCCTTGAGTTTGACACATATGGACTAAATAGAACTTGAAAAGATATATTTTTTCAAATGTGATCGCGCAATTCAGATAGAGTTGACGCGCGACTACAGCCTGCATGCCTCAATGAGTCATCCTCCCTCGCTCTTACTTTTTACCGTTCATCTAATGAATACACTGAGTATGGCTTTACCAAAACAATCATTGATGGCGAATAAAGTATCCATTATTCGAGTATGTAGAGCGGGATATATATATATACATATATATATACCTATCGAGCGGAGAAGTAGTGTGTTAAAAAGGTAGAAAAAGAAAAGGAACATTTTAAAAATAACGAACATGACTGTCAATATACAGTATTTGTTTTGTGAGTGTTACTGAGTGTTGCTGTCATCAAGGATTTGATTATCATTATTTCTTTCAATCAGGTTCGTATTTGTAGGATGTGTTGTGTTCAAGTTACATTCCGTGTTTGTCAATCGTTGTAAAGATGACAGGTTTCATTCATCGATTCGTTTCTTACTGCATCAATAAACAGCTCGTCTTCTTCTTTATCTGAGACCTGACACACTGCATGCACGGGTTTTTTTACACTGTCTTCCTTTAGCGGACATTGACTTTTTCCACCGTGTGCTTTGTTTCCACAGTAGCTGCATTTATGAATATGCTTATCAGACGCTTCATATTTTTTGCTGCCTTTCCATTGTGTAATTCGGGTTTTGTTCACGGCTCTTTGGAACTGTTGCTTTTATCTGTGCACTGCGCCAGTTCACGTGAGCCACTCGGTGTACTTGCATCGAAGGTTCCCAGCTGTGCTGGTGCCATCACTATTTTAGCATTTAGACTTGTTAGGTGAGAAAGTACTTTCTTTCGCTTTTAATTGTGATTCAGGCCTTTAACATTCCAGCTCACAAAATTAACTGTCCGTCTTGTAGACATTGATTCTGAATTTTGATGTTATTTTGTAGTCTTAACTGAAAGTGAGACAGCTTTGACCTTAATTTCCAAATTTTCCCAAGGGTTCTTGCCATGCATTCCTATTGTTACGTTGGTAATTTTACTTATAAGGATTAAAAGATAGATTAGAAATAGGTTGCTCCCTGTCTTCCCCTCCCTAGTTCCCCCCACTTTGCCTCCCCACTTGAGGCTGAACCCCGCTTCAAAAGTCCGTCCTCTGACATACCTAGAGACAGAGCACGTCCAAAACAAAACAAGCCCCCAGCAGTGGTGTATGTGAGTTAAAATTGAGATATCTGTTGCGAGACAGTCTAAATACTATAAGCATAACAAAAAACAAAAAAAGAGAAAAAAAAGAAAAGAAAATCTTCAACATTCTTGAAATGTTAAGATAGTAAACCCAGGTAATGGTGTTAAATAATGGTCCTGATTAAGCATTGTAAACCATAGTACAATAATAACAACAACAATAAACCAAGGATATGATGTTTAACAGTCTCCTTTAGAATAATAATAATAATAAAATAAGGGTTACTAATTTAATTTCTTCCACACTTACATACATAAACATGTAAAACTGTATTTAAAACAAAACAGATAGAATTCTAAAGGAAAATGTCAGGACATCTGTCCATGAACTGAATCTCAAGAGAAGGTGGGTAATGCGTGAGACAACGACCCTAAGCACACAAGTCGCTCAACCAAAGAATGGTTAAAGAAGAATAAAGTTAATGTTTTGGGATGGCCAAGTCAAAGTCCTGACCTTAATCCAATCGAAATGTTGTGGAAGGACCTGAAGCGAGCAGTTAATGTGAGGAAACCCACCAACATCCCAGAGTTGAAGCTGTTCTGTACAGAGGAGTGGGATAAAATTCCTCCAAGCCATTGTGATGGAATGATCAGAAGTTACCGAAACGTTTAGTTGCAGTTATTGCTGCAAAGGGGTGGGGGTGGGGTGGTATTGGCTGGGTCACACCAGATACTGAAAGCAAAGGTTCACATACTTTAGACACTCACAAATATGTAATATTCGATCATTTTCCTCAATAAATAAATGACCAAGTATAATATTTTTGTCTCATTTGTTTATCTGGTTTCTCTTTATCTACTTTTAGGACTTGAGTGAAAATCTGTTGATGTTTTAGGTCATATTTATACAGAAATATAGAAAATTCTAAAGGGTTCACAAACTTTCAAGCACAACTGTAGGTGCATTATTTTATTTGTGGTCAGCGTTTTTCGTGTCATTATGGTGGGGTCATTATTTAGCTTTGTTTGTGGAGTTTCTGTGGCCAAATGAATTGGAATCACAGTGTACAGTGACATGATATCTAATAAGACCATGATCTCATTCTCAGCAATGAACACATTTTTAGACACTGTAATGTCATCTTGGCAGTTTTAATAGAATATTATGAATAATATGTTAAATGTTTGAGCATTTCAAAAAGTTCTTTAGATAAGTTATAAGTTGGACCACCTTTTAGGCTGACAACCGGTCTGAATTTTAGAGGAGTTTTATGTAGTTTTGGGAGGCCATAGAATTCATATACTCAAAAAAAGATTTTTTGGATTTACTGAACTGTGTTATGTAGTTCAACAAACTAAACTACTGTAACTAACACAACTCCAACATTGTTTTACTTTACTGGAATTACTGACTCCAATACATATAATTGAATAGACTTACATAAAAGATACATCACAACATTTTGTCTTTACTTTGCTACAGACAGCAGTACAAATGATACAAATGGATTGCATCTTGTGTAATAAATATTCAAACCATATTAATACTGTTCAACTTATTAAGTGTGTAGTAATTTGCTTATTGCTCTATAAGGTAATCAAGTTATATTTTGGTTGATTGCATTTTTCATGTAATCTTAACATTTATTAAATTGCTGATTTAGAAACAAAGTAAAAGATGCATTTCTGTTGTACAGTGGACAATGTGTACCAAAATAAAGTCTCTACAACCTTCTACAAACTCACAAAATTCACAAAATTGGGAAAAAATGTATTTACTAAAAGTCCTTAATTTTCTTTCCAACTGCAGAAATGTTTGAGGATCCCTTAGAATGTGTTGCCAAAAAAAGGTGAAAAATATCACTGTATTCAACTACAGTATAGTCATGTACACAAAACGTTTAAGTTAAAATGAATTCATTTAACTGTTTATAGGATAAAGTGGGAAAACTATGTTTTTGAGGATTAGAAAAGTATTAATATTTAGTAAAATTAACATAAAATGAGTGAGGAATGAAAACAGTAATACTGTAATTCGATTGCTTTGTTTCAACATAAATTAATTGTTTCAGCCTGACATCAAAGTTAAAGCAACTTAAATTACATACATAAAGGAATATTCCCAATAGTTCAATTTTTTGAATGCGTGTGTACAGTGTGTGCATATATATATATATATATATATATATATATATATATATATATATATATATATATATATATATATATATATATACACACATATATACTGTATATATATTGGATATATTGGATATATATTGTGAGCAGGGGGGCTGAACACACCCCTAGAAGACACAGACACTCCTGATAAAACCTTCACATTGCTCCCTTACTTGTTGGGGTTACTTGTGGCTGCTCTGTCGTGTGATATGTTTCTCATGCGGCGGTACGCATACTTAAAAGTCCTTTTGGCTGATTGCTTTGCTTCTCTCTCCTCCCACAGACATCCTCTGCTCCTGTTGCGGGTCCCACTCATGTTGTGCTCCCCTATGATGTTTGTCTATTCTTTTAAACAAGAACTAACTGCATACGGAGCTCGTTTTACTTCTGAAAGAGACATGTTTGGTTGAAGTGTTTGAATAAAGTTCCTGTCTCTACAGTCTCCTGTGTTTCTGTGCAATTTTGTGACCTAAACGTGACAAATGGTACCAGGAGTGGGGTTGTGACCCAAGCGTGACAATATATAATGTTAGACTGTAATTTAGATCGGTGTTGTAACTGTGGGAAGTGAAATAGAGCAGTTCCCACAAGGAAGAGTGATAAAATCGCGTGCTGTGTGGTGAAATCCTGTGTCTCTGCCTGTCTGTACTGGGTTATGGTGGCACTACGCACTCCTGGTTTACATCCTGCATACATCACTCTGTAAGTAGCACAGGCAGCATGAAGTGAGACAAGATACTGCAACTAAAAAAATATTAATAATATAGGCTTATTAGGTCATTACTGTCATGTACTAAGTACACTGAAATTCTTTCTTGCATATACTGATCGACACGGGACACATCACCACTCTCCAACATCATGATTAGTTGAGAACATTTATCCATCCTATTTCATCTCTTACACAAGCCAGGTACAAAGCTCAAGTAAGAGATTTCATCCATCCAACTATGATGATGAGATAGCTGTATCCCAACTGGATATTCCTGATGACTCTGTTGATTTGGTGAAAACACTGCCATTAAAAAAGCAAGAATTGAGCATTAGTGCCAAACTGCAAGTCTGTTAAGACCGTTATGACAGAGTCACATAAGTTACTTTATTAAAGGGCATATCAGAATGTGAACGAACCTATATAATGCAGAGTAAGAGTGCATAAAGAAATGGTGCCCATGGTGAAGGTGAAAAACCTGGCACCCAAACACTTGTAAGCTTTCCAACACAATTTTCTTCTACCTGAAATGAGGACCAAAACAAGCAATGGCATTGAGAAGAATGAAGTGGAATTTTAAGATAAGGAGAATGACATTATGGGAAAATTCTTTTTTGTTAATGGAAAGAGAAATGATTGAGAAAATCTCCTGCTGGTTTATACATCCACACTAGAGAACTATATTGAGGTCTCTACCTCTTTACACCTCCCTTGATTATAGCAGACCTGATCTGTGTGCTTGAGCTCTATCAGGAGGATTAAAAGATGCTTTTCAAAGAGAAACTGAAAAAGGCAAACTCACTTGCACATATTACACCAGCTCTGAATGATCAACTAACCTTTTATCTGCTCTCTTCAGATGGCTGCACTTTCACATAGCTGTCTTTAGTACTTGATATCCTTTTCATCTCTTCTAGGCCTTGTCCCCCAAACCAATTTCCTACAACTCTCTTACCTGTAAATGTTCACATCTTATGGCACTCAAATTCATCAGTTAAAATGCTGAGGTTCTAAACGTCTATGAATTTTTTTCAGTATAGTAATGCATTTCACATCTGTAGTCAGTCAGTCAACCCGCTATATCCTAACACAGGGACACGGGGGTCTGCTGGAGCCAATCCCAGCCAGCACAGAGCGCAAGGCAGGAACAAACCCCGGGCAGGGCGCCAGCCCACCGCAGCATCTACAGTCTATTTTTACAAATATGAATATTTTAGGTTTAGAGATAGATTTAGATATGTAATCATCATGAGGCCTTTTACATCAAGTGTATATATACAATGGATCCAGAAAGTATTGACACCCCTTCACTTTTTCACATTTTGTTATGCTGTAGCCTTTTTCTAAAATTATTTCAATTCATTTTTCTCCATCAACTAACACTCAATACCTAACAATGACAGAGCGAAAAGTGGAATTTAGGAATTTTTGAAAAAATTTCTTTTAAATTAGGAACTGAAATGTCACATCTGATGCAAGTATTCAGACCATTTATATAGTTTGAGCCCCTTTGGCAGTGATTACACTCTGGAGTCTTCTTAGGTTTAATGTGACAAGCTTGACACACTTGGATTTTCTGCCATACTTCTCTGCAGATCCTTTCAAGCTCTGGATGGAGCTGACTGGATGAAGAGAGTCAATGGATAGCTATTTTTTGGTCTCTGCAGAGAAGTTCACCTAGGTTCAAGTCCAGGCTTTGGCTTGATATTCCCAGAGTTGTCCCAAAGATACTCCTGTGTTGTCCTTCCTTTGTACTTAGGCCCATTGTCCTGTTGGCCTGGTGAACTTTTGGCCTAGTCTGAGGTCCAAAGTACTCTGGAGCAGGTTTTCATTACAGATATCTCTGTACTGAATTGACCACAGATGTACTCTGAACAAAGTGTAGAAACATCTCAGTAAGGATCAATAGAATGGTATTCAAGTGTCACAGCTAAGAGTCTGAATACTAATGCCAATGTGATATTTCAGTTTAAATTTTTAATAAACTGGGGGCTTTGCCCCTTCTCGCTTTGCTCGCCCACCCCTGGGTTTGGTTTACCGGATAAACAATTTAAAGAGATTGTTGGTTTCATGGGAATTGCTACATATGCATTATTTTCACTTTTATTTTAAAACTTTTGTAAAAACAATAATTTATTTCCAGCCCTGGGCGTGGTTACATCTCTTTCTCGCAGGACGTATAACACTGCTCAGGTTGTGAAGGGGGTGGCGGCTGAACGCAAGCTAAGGAGATGCCGTTGGATCATCTGCTGTCTTTCTAATGCTGGCGAGTTTCCTGTTTTGCTTGTCTCGCTGCACGTTTATTTCAAAGCCTGTACAGCAGCTGTCCTTTTGCCACTTCGCATCTCTGTCACTCGCGTTGTGAAGGGGGTGGGGTTTTTTAGTTTGCCTGAGCGCATGCTAAGGAGAAGCATTATGATCATCTGCAGGCTTCTTGCTGCTGGCTAGCTGCATGTTTTGCTTGTCTCTTGTCATTGTTTTAAGAGCTGGGAGCACATGAAGCGTGTCTGCCAACAGCAATCCAACAACTGCCACGTTAGATGTCCGTGGGTACTTGTGTTAAATGATGTCTCAATGTCTTGTCTGACGTGACGTTGTAAAAACAATACTTGTCCTTTATTTCCAGCCTCGGGCGTGGTTAAATCTCTTTCTCAGGACATATAATGCTGCTCGCATTGTTAGGGGGGGTGGCTGAATGCATACTAAGGAGGTGCCATCAGGTCATCTGCTCTCTTTCTGCTGCTGACGCGCTGCTATCAGTCTTCTGTGCTGTACTCCGCCCTCCCTCAATCGGACTTAACAGTCACTTAAAACAAAAAAGGCTTCAACCTGGCTGCGACGCTACAATACTTTCGAATTTTACTGCTTTCATATTCTTTACTTTGCTCTGCATGTGTATCACACCATCATTTGTTTGAGCCTTTTGAATTCCACTGCTTTCATAATCTCTTATCTGCCTTTTTTTCTCTCCAGCGCTTTTGGGTCTCTTTTCTCCACGCTGCTCTTTCTTCTTTCCTTAGTTCTTGACGTTTCATTTAGAACGCATTGTCCTTATACGCTTTATATGTGCTGAGAGCACAGGATCTGTGTGTGCTACGTGCCTTTACACGACTGAGTGTATTTGATATTGTTTGCGTCTCATGGGTCTTTTAAATGTCTTCCGAGAACTTCCGAGAAGATCATGTATCGTCGCCCTGCTTTTCCTTTCCAGGATTTTTTTTTATAATAGAGAGATTTGCGAAAATATGTAATATCCTGTTTTCACTTTGTCATTCTTCATTACTGAATACTGTATTATGAAAATGTATTTAAATGAGTTTAGTACAGGGTTCAAACATAACAAAATAAGAAAAACTGAAAGGATCTGAATAGTTTCTAAATCCACTGTAGATGTAGATACAGATATATATATATATATATACAGTAGATATAGCTATATATAGGAAGAGAGAGTCTCATGAATGGGTAGAGCTGTAATATACATATATTTCTTTATGGGTTGCCTCTTACACTGCACTTATCTAAGCAGGATGGTATGTAGTGTAAGTAAAAATACATATTGTGAAATTTGCAAGTATTGTGCACCTCTTACAGGGACCAATTTTAAAGGACAACTATGGCCCTATACTTTGTTTTTGCCCTATCACAGTCAATCAAATTGGTTACCATTGGTACACCAACACTTCTTATGATTTCTTGTTTTTTTGCATTTTTTCAACGCTAACACAAAAAAAATATATACACACACAACCATACATATATAGTTGCAGGGATCTCAGGTGAGATTTAGGGTGCAAGCCTAAAAGCTGCACAGGACATGAGCAGAGCTGTACAAGATCTTAACAGTGAGAGAGCAGCATACACTTGCAATGTCAATATAAGTCAGTGTGAGAAGTTGGGTAGACTTCCTCCCTTTTCTAAAATACTCCAATAACTAAGAATTAGACTCCGGACCCTAGATTTGTGGCCCCAGTTAATGCAGTGTGATGACTGTATCCTGGTCCTGTGGGTTTTTTTTTTTTATTATTAATATAAGTAGCTTCTCTTTGTTCTACTTACTCTACTTTGTAGATTTTAGAGAGAAAACAAAAGGGGATTCCTACCTTTCTCCCGATCTTTCTTCATTATTTCCCCATCTCTTGGATGTCGGCACTGTGCACACATGTTCACAACTACAGTTTATTTCTGGTTTCTTTTCTTCCAAATAATGAAGGAAACAGCAGCATGCCCGGCAATACTTTCTTCTCCCACTCTTTCACTGTTCAAATGGGACACGAACGGTAACGCTGAGCAAATCTGCCATTCTGGTTTGATCTTTTTCTTTTTATTTGATGCAAAAATATGCAATACAGTTTCTTCTCTATTAAGACATTTGAAAAAAGAGTTATATTTCTCAGCAATTTGAGTTTTGTATAATTTGGTAAACAAAAAAACACTTTATTTTCAAGGAGATGTCCATAAAAAAGTCAAAAATCATAACATTTTTCCAGTATCATTGTGCTTTTCATAAAAAAAAAGAAAAAAATCAAAGTAGCAGTGGACTTCTGTGTTTATAGAAGTTCTATCTGCACCTGGAAGACTCCATGCTGCCATTCGACAGTGGTTCGTCAAAATCGTCATCGTCAAATCCATGAAAAGTTGACGTGTCACTCTCTGATGAGGCACCAAACAAGTCCTCTGCACCAAAGGCACCCATCTTCCTCTCCTCCCCAACGTGGCCATGTTCAGCTGACACATAAAAAACATATCATTAATATAATAAATAATTTAACAGAGCTTGGTTGACAAGAACGTCAACTAACAGGCTCAGCTATCTGTCTGTCTTTCCTTTCTACTTTGCTGCATCTTTCATATGTTTAAATACATGAAACCTATGGCAGTTTGGTGAGAAAGAAATGTGTATACAGAACACCATTTGTTTTATAAAAAAATTGACAAAATGGCATTAGAAACTGTGAAACATTGAAACCATTGAGCTTCACAAAGTTAATCCTGCAGTTCTGGTAGAAAAGCCACACAGACAGGGAACATGACCACTCCACATAGACAGAGAAGTTAAGAGTGGTGAAAGGGTTGGCCTTCAGTGAGGATTGAGTTCATTCTTAAACATTTATTTTATCTTTCATCCTCAATCTCAATGTACCTTACCTAAACATATCCAAGAAAAAAGTAACACTGAAAATGGTTGGCATGTCACAGATGCATCTTTCACTTGATCTTAATTTTGCAAATATAATTTTTTTCTAATTTTTAACTAAGAAAAGAATTCCACTGCAAAGGTTGAGACATTGAGTGAGCAAATATGATAGTAATAAACTCCAAATTTACTTTAATTCTTTGACTACTGAAACAAGACTGTTTTCTTGTAAATTTTCATGCAGTATATTAAATGATCATATACTTTATTTTGTTACCATAAATCAGATTGTTTAATTAAGTGCCATCTGCTGACCTATTTCACCGCACTGTGTACACGTAACAATAATGACCCATAAACCCATAATCATTGACTGAGTCAGCCATCTTCATTAATGGTATGATCTTTTTGGGGGATCTTTTGTTTAGTTTGATTTAATGTTTGGAATTATTTCTGCTGTTATTTTCATTGCTATGAATTTTTAGCATTATTTCACAATTTGCAATGTAATGTTGTTCATTACTAAGGTTCCTTAAGAACCAACAGCATTGCAAAACGTCAAATGGTTACACCTCCCCATTTAAGGACTGTGGCATGAACTTACCAGTGTCCTAATGTCTGGATCAACTAATAAAATCTAGCACTAAGTCAACTCAAACAGCACAATAAAGTTTAGTTGGGGTGTTGACGGGATAAGATCTTTTTGACTGCAATTTAAAACAGCATATTGACTTTGCTTAAAGAAACATTAGAGAATAAAAAGAATAAAGAGGTATAGTTCAAATATAGAATAAAAAAGAATAAAGTGGTATAGTTCAAAAGGAAAATGAAAAAGAATAAAGTTGTATAGTTCAAGTGTTATAAACCTTTTGGAAAAGAAAGAAAATGATAGACAAGTATGTTAAAGGCAAAGGCTAGAATACCATCTCCAAGGAGCTTGATGTTCCTGTGTCAACAGCTGTAACTATTATTAAGATGTTTACTGTCCATGGGACTGTAGTCAAACTCTATGGATGTGGCCACAAGAGGAAGATCAACTCCAGAATGGGTACAAGGATAGTGAGAATGACACACAAAAAGCCAAGGACAACTTCCAAACAGATACAAGCTGAACTACAAGGTCAAAATACATCAGTATCTGATCGCTCCATCTGTTGCATTTTGAGTAATAGTGGGCTCAATGAAAGATGACCCAAGAGGACTCCACTGTTGAATGAAAACAATAAAAAGCCAGGAGGGAATCTGCTTATTGACAAGCCACAGTGCTTCTGGGAGAATGTCTTTTGGCCAGATGAGACAAAACTGGAGCTATTTGGCAAGTCACATAAGCCGAAAAAAATGAAGCTTTCAAAGAAAAGAACACCAGGCCTACTGTGAAACATGAAGGAGGCTGAGTTATGTTTGGGGGTTGCTTTGCTGTATCTGGCATGGTGTGGCTCGAGTCTGTGCAGAGAACAATGAAACCTTAAGACTATCAGTACATTCTGGAGCAAAATGAACTGCCCAGTGTCAGAAAGCTTTGTCTTATTCATAGGTCATGGATCCTCCAACAGAATAATGAGCCAACACACATAGCTAGAAGCACCTGAGAAGGGCTAAGAACAAAACATTGGACTATTCTGAAGTGGTCCTCTATGAGCCCTGATTTGAATCCTATCAGACCTCTATGAAAAGAACTGAAACATGCAGTCTGGAGAAAGCCCCTTTCAAACCTGACCCACTTGGAGATGTCTGCTCAGGAAGAGTGGGCCAAACAATCTGTGGACAGGTACAGAAGTCTCATGGAGAGCTCCAGGAATTGCTTGTGTGCACTGATTGGAAACTCTAAAGGCTGTGCAACAAAATATTAAGGTCTGATCACTTTTGTCCATCCCATTTTGATTTGTGTTATTATTTGAAATATTCTGTTGAATCACAACTTTAAAGCAAAGTCTGATTTTTGTAAAATATGGAATAGTCAATGATGGTTGCCATTTTTGTTTCTCAGTTTCAAGTTATTTCAGAGACAGTTATACTTTTCTCATGGATTTGTTGATGTCTGTATCAGTAGTTAATTTCTAGGCTTCGTGCATTTAACGTTTTGAATATAGAATGGTGTTTTATGAAGAGAATAGCTGTCACGGCTTACTGAGGTTTGAAAAACACTGTATCCAAAGAAATGAATCAATAAGGACAATTTGTTCAGGGCATTTCTTCACTTAGCCATTCATGAATGTATTAATGAACCTGTTTACTCAAGTCTTTTTCTCCAGTTTAGAATATAATATCAGGTTGAAATTTGGAGATCCCCATAAACACATCCTTCCATGAATCATACACACAAGTTGTTTCTGCAAATTGAGCTATTGTGGTAATGCAAATCAATTTGTAGCCCTCTGATTCTCTTTGATAAATTGTTGGAAACTGATTCCAGATCAAAAATAAAGATGGTGTGCATAACAAGTGGGAAAATTATCCCTCAGTTGAAATAGTGTTCAAATTGGTTGGCATCTATCAACTTATGAATGATTATCCACCATTCGTGAAAAGACAGTGAGTTCAGAAAGAAGATATGGAAGTTGCCACTAAATCAAATTTTATAGTTTGCCTTTCCTTACAAAAATGAAATATTTTGCAATATACCTGAAAAACATGTGGGCATATCTTGCAATATAATGTAAAATGTATGAAGTTTAAATATACTGCATATTTTTAGGATTACATTTTAAAAATAATGTAACATACATTTTCTTTAATATATTGTTACAAATGTATTTTTAAATATATTAAGCAATATATTTTGTGTTCAATACTATGCGCAATCACTCATTGCTTATGTTTTTACATGGAAAGTATTAAACACAGCCGTCCCAACAATTTATTGGTGTCAGAACATGTTGGATGTGATATATTCCACAATGAAGTATGAACTGATGAGCTTAATGCTTTTCTTTATTTTCCAAGAAAAATTGTTAAAAAAAAAAGTTACACTGTTAGCAATTTGTTAAACTTATATCTCTTCAATAGTAGTTTATAGAGATGAGTAAATGTACTGTCAGGCTAACAAGTTTACCTATAAATGCATGTGGAATATTAGAGCATCTGTTCTTAAGTAGGTTTTCTTTCAGTGGAAAGTTAATATACAACAAAGACAAACGTATATTAAAATATATTACAATTTCTATATACTCTAAAATATATTGAAAAATATATTATAGCTAGGGCGGCATGGTGGCGCAGTGGTAGCGCTGCTGCCTCGCAGTTAGGAGACCCGGGTTCGCTTCCCGGGTCCTCCCTGCGTGGAGTTTGCATGTTCTCCCCATGTCTGCGTGGGTTTCCTCCCACAGTCCAAAGACATGCAGGTTAGGTGGATTGGCGATTCTAAATTGGCCCTAGTGTGTGCTTGGTGTGTGGGTGTGTTTGTGTGTGTCCTGCGGTAGGTTGGCACCCTGCCCAGGATTGGTTCCTGCCTTGTGCCCTGTGTTGGCTGGGATTGGCTCCAGCAGACCCCCGTGACCCTGTATTTGGATTCAGCGGGTTAGAAAATGGATGGATGGATATTATAGCTATCATTTATAGTATATTTACAATATACTGTAATATATATTGCATAAAAAACATATTTCTACTATTTAAAAAAATATTTCAAGAAGTGTATTTTTAGATTTTGAAAAATATTTAGCAATATGCAAAAAGGGTCATAATTTACAATACATTTCAGTATACTGTACTGCAATGTACTGAAGCATACTGTAACATATTGTAAAATATATTCGTGTATATTTAAAATATATTTCATTTTTGTAATGGTTAAGCTATCAAGAGTGAATAGACTCACCGGAACGCCCACAGTCAGGGCAGGGCACCAAGTCTTCTGCATGACCCATCTTCCTGTTTGAGGCACAGTCTCGCAAGCAGAAATTACAGCAGTTGTTGGAAACAATGGTCCCATGAGGTCCCTTGTGAGCTAGTGTAGAAAAGAAATAATAAATGGAGACATCACTATGGCATCTCAGAGAAGACATGGAAGAGTGAAATGTTAAGTGAGCTCATTTAGAAGAACTTTGTGAAGTAAAGTGGATCAGGGCATCCTGCTTTGAATTGGACTAGATCATGAGTAGAAGAACACCTTTACATTAGCATTATGGAAACATATAATACCAATATATGAAGGACCCCTTGATGTTAATAATTCTAGTAGCTGTTACTAACTTATTGCACCCCCAGTAAGGCTAATTCTCCTCTAGATATTTTGCTAAGCAGACATTTTCTTGGTTTAGACATTTTGTCGTCTGCATATGGAGTATAGTACATCTCCGCCAGGATATGCTAACTGTAATGTTGCCTCAGGGTGAATTATTACCTTAAAATGGTGAAATGGAGGCACCCTGACTCTCAAAATAGCTTTGAATGAGGCTCACAGAGCGGACCTCTCAGCTTACAGCAGCTGAGTAGAAAACACAGTGGGCACACGGCCCAGAAAGCAAAGGAGCAGCTGGGAAGGTGATGCCAGTGCTGGTGACTGCATAGCAGTGTGTGGATAGAACAGACCCCAGATAATTGCTGTCTCATCATGGAAATTAAATTATCAATAAGCTAGTCATTTACACAGATGTATTTGGAGAGGATCATCTAGAGCCCACACTTAGGTTACTTCCACCAAGCCAGACAGTCAGGGCTGCAACCAGCATAGAACTGAGCAAAATCACATTGAGTCTGATCGCAGTTTACAAGAGACAGGTAACATGAAACCCAATGCTTCACCTTCACATTTTATGTTTCCAAATTCAGGATTTACAAAATAACACAGTAAAATCAAAGATCAAGACTTTGCAGATAGCTGGAAAAACTTAGTTATTATGCTACATTAGTAGTATTGCTTCTATCCAAATTTTTGTATTAATCTTAGTCCAATGTCCAGATTCAACTAAAGAGTAAAGAAGTCTAAATTAGCATAGGCTGCATTAATTTGGGGTGTTCATAAGAAATATAATGATTTATTTCATGAGGTAGAAGCACATAACAAACATAAATAAGTGTATTATATATTTGAAATATTAAAATGGGTGTGTTAATTTAAATGTTAAATGTTTAAATATAGTTGATTGTAACAGAAATTTGTTATTTTCCAACCTCTGATTGAGTCTATAGAGGGCCAGAACCCTACAAAATTATCTAAGATCAAAAATGACATCATTTTCATAATCACTGTTCAAGAATTATTCTAAAACAATACCCCATAGATTTATATGTTTAAAATTTGTCATGTTTAACCTTCTGGGAATGGTTCTTAGAGGGCTAGGACCATCGGTAAAAAAATCAATTATCAAAAATAATATCATATTCATGATCAGCAACCTTGAAATTGCATTAAAATCCATACAGCAAAAAATACACACCACATACTTACATTACCAATCCCCATTTTTTAAAGTTCTATGAAAAGGAGCAACATTACTTCATTTTTGCTGAAGACATCAACTGGTTTACTCTTTATGATATAGGTTTAATTTTCTGCACAAATCATGGTCAAAAGTGGTCTAAGAAAATGTGTTTTCAGGTCTAGAGGGCCAAAAATAGGAGGAAAACCTGATATAAGGTGATGTCTTGTGTAACTAGACATCAAGACATGCCAAACAGCATATCTTATGTTTAAGTATGAACACAATAAATATATAAACAAAATATACAGCAAATGTCTAATTTATCAGGTTCGCCTATTTTGCTTCCAGAAACATTCTGGATTCTTAAAAGGCATGGCTTGAATAACATGCTGGAAACATTCCTTTAGGATTTTACTCCATTCTGACTCAGTAGTATCACACTGTTCCTGCAGAAGATCCAGCCTTTCAATTCATGTCAAAGGCTCTTAGCTGAATTGAAATCCTTGGACTGTGCAGGCCATTGGAGTAAGCTGGAGTCATTGTTATGTTTGAGGAACTTTCTTAAGTTGTTCATAGATTGATAGTGTGGGATACCGGGGCTATACAGTTCCCCAAATCTGCACAAAGATAGGCACAGAGGCACAAGTACAAAGCAACACATGCCCAGCGTCCCAAGGGAGGTAGTGCCCTGCAGATGCTCTCTCCCCTGGTGCTTCCATCCAGGTGGTGTCCTGGCCAGGTAATGGCCAAGGCCGCCTGTCACACTGCCCCATCCACAGCTGAGCCTTGTGGGGCAAAGCGTACTGTCCAGCAAGGGCTGTCGTTTTGCCAGATGGGGAGTTGATCTTGTCTGGACCACAGTTCCTTCCTGCAAAACAAAGACAAAAGGGGGACGGGGAGGCGCCATGTTGATGCCCTCTCCAGGCATCTATGGAGATTCTATCCAGACAGCGCCTCCACCCGTGGCTGTGCACATGCAAAGACAGGCACATACTGCAGTGCTACAGTGTGTTTGTGCCTCACTCTGCTGTGTCGGGTTGGGCCACAATAATTATACAGTATATTTAGGGTCTCCTGCCAGCAGATGGCCAGTAGTCCCATCTGGGATGCTAATTGTGGAATACCGGGAGCTCCCCAAACCCAGACACAGACAAGCACAGAGGCACAAGTCCAAAGTAACACACATTTATTTCATGTGAGGCAGTGCTTTTCCCTCGTTCCCCATCTCAATACAGACAAGCATAAAGCATACAATGCTCAGTCCCTTCTTTCTTCTTTCTCTCCTTCTCTGCCACCTCCACACCTAGCCAAGCAAGCTTTGTCCACCTCCTCCTGACTCTGGCTCCCAGAATGGAGTGAGGTGGCTCCTTTTATTCAGCACCTGGAAGTACTCTGGGTGGTTCATCAGAATTACCTGGAATCGCTCCTAATTGTGGTGGAAGTCTATTGAATGGTTCTGCCGCTCCTCCGGTGGTACCTACAGAACACAAAAAGGCTGTACCAAACTCCAAGTCCTGGTGTGCCCTGTGGGAATCCGTGGTACCACAGCCGCCCAGGAGAGCTGTCCTCTAGCATCCCAGGGGAGGTAGTGCCCCACAGAGGCTTTCTACTTTGGTCCTTCCATCCAGGTGGTGTCCCTGCCGGGAAATAGCCGAGGCCACCTATCACTACAGAATGATAGATGGAACTTTATTTGTTCCAGGGGGAAATTTGGCTTTTCACAGAGGTTAGATCAGGTCAGGTTTGGGAGCATGTTCTGGTACCGTGTGTTGCCGCACCCACCACACAATGAAACAGCTTGTCCCACCCTCTGGAAATGACCCTCTATCTGCCACAGTCAGATGTTACATGGGCATCCCCTTGGGCTGGTCCTGTAACAATGAGGATCCTGCAAGCCAGATCGCCCCTGGTGAATAGCGCCAAATGGCCGTAATGCCGCAACTGACGTTCCCTCAAAACGCAAGTAATGTGCCTCATTCGGGACTCCATGAGCAACCACTCATTCAAAACAAAGTCAAACCAACGGCACGCAAGGATTCTCCAAAGAGACACAGTAACAAAGGACTCCAGTCTTTGTCTCAGGTCACTGGATAGCATTTATGTCTTATAACCATATAGAAAGACAGGAAGCACCAGGACTCTAAAGACTTGGACCTTCATCCTTTTGCATAGATATCAGGAACATCCCCCACCCCTTTCCAGTGACCTCAAGACCCCCCCATGCTCTCCCAATCCGTCTGTTAACTTCATGGGAAGAGTCACCAGAGACATGAATGTCACTGCCGAGGTAAGTAAACCTCATAACAAGGCTGACACTCTTTCTACAGACAGACACACTGCTGATGGCTGTGCCCAAGAGGTTATTAAAGGCCTGGTTCTTGGTTTTTATCCAGGACACTCGCAAGTCCAGATACTCAGTCTCTCGAGCGCCTCGATCAGAGCCTCCATTGACTCTAAGAAGATCACAGCACCATCAGCAATGTCAAGATCATCGAGTCTTTCTTCACCAACAGATGCCCCACAGCCACTGGGATCCACAACCTTGCCCAACACCCAGTCCATGCAAGCATTGAACAGACTAGGAACAAGAACACATTTCTGACAAAGCCCAGAATCAACTGGGAAAAACACAGAGGTTCTGTCTCTACTCTGCACAGCACTCACAGTACCAGTGTATAGGCTGGCCATGATATCCAGCAACCTCGAGGGGATCCCGTGAACCCTCAGGATGTTCCACAGGGCAGCTCGATCAACCGAGGTGAACGCTTCGTGAAAATCGACAAAGGCTGCAAAGAAACTCTGCCGATATTCGCATTTGCGCTCCACGAGAACCCTCAGTGCTATGATGTGGTCGATAGTAAACTTCTTAGGTGTAAAACCAGACTGCTCCGGTCGCTGGTAGGTGAGTAAGTTATCACAGATCCTATTGAGGAAGACTTTAGCAAGGACCTTACCTGGCACCGAGAGCAGTGTTATCCCCCTGTAGTTGCCACAATCCAGGCAATCACCCTTCTCCTTTCCGAAAAAGGGACGACAAGTCCTGTTTTCCAGTCATATGGGATGATGCCTAGTCTCCCAAATGGAAGCAAATTTTGCTTGCCATGCCAGGAGGACAGCCTGGAGAAGTTCACCCCGGATACCACAGATCCCTGCAGCCTTTCCCCACCTCAGCTGGTTCACCACCTGTGCAATCTCAGAGGGATTGGGTGGTTCACAGATAATTGGAGGTAATTGGAGTCCTAAGTATGATGTTAAACTGCTTCCAACTTGCTTGGAAATCATGGGGGATGGTGGCAGGATTGGCAGTCCAGCCACCTTAATAAAACTTCTCACAGCTCTGAGATGACAGGCAGGACTCCTTTCTGCTCTACCCAGGAGTTGCTCTCGGGAGCCCCAAACCCAGAAGAGTCAAAACCATCGGACAGCCAAAAGGGTCATGGCTGTCTAGGTTCATAACTGGCATGGTGCTAAAGTGTTGCCCGCTGCATGGCAGCACTCAGGTCCCAATTTGAGGCAGCCCATCCAGGAAGGCATGTGGAATGTCTTCTTTCTCCGACATGATGAAAATCTTCACAGAAGCAATTTAAATAATAAATACTTAAAATATTTAGATAAATAAATATATATACACACACAAAATTGTATAAAACACATCAAAAGGTCTAAAAACAAAACATAAAAAGAAAGAAAACTACTGAATTGGCAGTCATAGTCACAGTAAGGCACTATACAATGGATGTGAAACATTGTTCATAGCATATTATCTGCTTGGAAAAGGACAGACTGTGGCCATAAAGGCATTCACATGGCCAGGAGAAATTCTTATTCTGTTCAGTTGGTATTAAAATGTCTAATGTGTGTGTGTTTGCTCAGGAATTAGCTCAGGGTGTCAGTCCTACACCGAGTGGATATTAGCTCAGGGTGTCAGTCCTACATCAAGTGGCTATTAGTTCAGGGTGTCAGTCCTACACCAAGTGGCTATTAGTTCAGGGTGTCAGTCCTACACCAAGTGGCTATTAGCTCAGGGCGTCAGTCCTACACCAAGTGGCTATTAGCTCAGGGCGTCAGTCCTACACCGAGTGGATATTAGCTCAGGGCGTCAGTCCTACACCGAGTGGATATTAGCTCAGGGCGTCAGTCCTACACCAAGTGGCTATTAGCTCAGGGTGTCAGTCCTACACCAAGTGGATATTAGCTCAGGGCGTCAGTCCTACACCAAGTGGATATTAGCTCAGGGTGTCAGTCCTACACCGAGTGGCTATTAGCTCAGAGCGTCAGTCCTACACCAAGTGGATATTAGCTCAGGGTGTCAGTCCTACACCGAGTGGCTATTCCCCTTGCAATGGTAGTGCTGGAATGTGAACTCAGGGGCCTTGGGATTGAACAACAGCATATTTTCTGATTCAGTAAAGGTAAAACTCCATTTAATCATCTTCTGACAAGACTGCTGTGTAAAGCATGCACTCTTCCACTGACACTTGCTCTCTCCATGTAGAAATCTTGGATAAACCCACAATTTCCACTGGCAAGGAATTAATTTGGTGTGTTGCTCCTTCTCTCATCTGATGTCTTCCATGAGACACAAACACAGGAACTTGGGATTACATAGCAAGCTTGTCAGCCAGCCAAGATAAATAGAGCTATTCGTTTAGCAAAACATAAGACAAAGCTGCTGTTTAATTCCAAGGTCTTGAGTTTTCACCCCAGTCATGGCAACTTAGGCATTTTTTGTGGGCAACACCATAAATTAATTGATTGATAGTATCAATGTCAAAAAAGCATTATACTACCACCACCTGCCTATATCATGGGCACAAGGTAGAATTAATCCATTGCACTCATATGGTTTATGCCAATTCTGACACAGCAGAAACCAAGATCCTTCAGACCAGGTAACATTTACCCAATCTTCAGTCATCCAGTTTTTGTGGTCATGTGCCCTCTGACAGAGGTGGACTCAGAGTGGTCTTCTGTGTGTTCAGATATGCTCATCCACACATGACTGTTAGTAATGGTAGTGATTGGAGCATGATGCAGCCTTTCTGTTGGTTTGACTGAATCTAGCCATTTTTCCAATGACTTTTTCATTAACAAACCTGCAGCTTACTTTAAGCTTCTTAATGTCACCTCATTCTCTATAAACTCTGTAGAATATAAACATCTCACGCCATCTAGAATTACCACTTCTGGTGCCAACAGCTAAAGTAACATAAGTAACACACTGTGCCCAACAACTAAAAGTCTTCTCGATGTCTGCATGCTTAGTATACTGAGTTACAGCCACTCGATTGGCTATTTGGAAAAGCACGCTATATGAGTTAATGAGCAGGTGGACCTTATACTGGGGCTGCTAAGTGTGTACATATATACACATATATTTAAATTAGATTTTAGTAATGCAATCTCCATTCATTTTACTCAGAACACAAATGATGAACATCAAATTTTCTGTTGTTCTCAAAAACAGTTCTCTCTCATCTGATGACATTTTGATCACATTTTAATCCTTTAATTTTTGTTTATATATTTTCAGATTTCTTCACTGTTTAGTTACTTACCTAACAATCACAAAGAAAACATTTGTTTGCCTACTGCAATGCTGCCTTGGGGAGGAAACTATATGATTTGAAAAAGTCCAGAAGGGCCTGGGAGATTTAAAAAATGGACTGGAATGCAAAACCAGAAATTCAATACAGTATCTGTTGCACTTCTAAAGAGACATCTTCAAATTCAACAAAAACAGAATTAGTCCAAACTCTGTGTTACTCTTTAACAACTTGCACTTTCTGGTCCTGCCTCATCAACAGAAGAGGTGCTGTTTCACACAAAATTACCAAAATGGGCAAATAGGCCAGCAAGGCTCCAGCTGGTAACTTGGAAATGAGAATCGGGACTACAGAGTGCCAGCTGGATCACCTTAAGCAGTTTGAGAGCAGTAAGTCTGTGACGGCAGGAAGAACAGCTGGTATCACCGAGCAAAAAAAGGACTTGATAGTTCTTACAAAACCTATTAAAATCAGAGTCAGTGCAAGTTACTTAAGCAAAAAACAAATATCATCACCTGCATTTAGTTTTTTTATAAATGTTCCTTTTTTCAATGTTCTTTACCTTGAAACCCAAACACATATAAATTATTTAACCATTTATTTTTGAATCGGCTGTGTTCTTCAAAGAGTTGTAAAGTGACAGTCCAAGGCAGTTGCTGTCTCTAAATGAACATTGCACCTTAATATGCCAAGAGAAACAATCATTTTGTCCAACAATTTTGAACCTTTTTTTCCATTAAAGTATTATAAATAATCTTCAGTGAGGCAGAAGCAGTGAGGAGGATAGGTCCACACCATGACAATACACATTATATAGGGTGTCCCAAAATTCATGCAAGATTTGAATTTGGCGCCATTTGTGAGGTAAAGTGTTGCCAACGAAAAAAAAAGACAGCGTGACAGCTCACAGTTCAGGGTTATTAAAAATGGAGCGCTACACGAAAGAACAATGCGTTTTCATTATTGAGCAATATTTTAAAAATAATGAAGGTTTGGCAGCTACAGTTCGCAATTTTTGTACAAAATATGGTCGAAATAGTGATTTAATTTCAACTTTTTCGAACAAAATCATTTTCAGCGATTAGGCTCATTTTCATCTTGATGGCTTCATTAATCGTCAAAATTGTCGCATTTGGGGTTCAGAAAATCCACGAGTGATTGTTGAGAAACAAATGCATCCACAATGTGTCACTGTTTGGTGCGGATTTTGGGCTGGAGGCATCATCGGGCCATTCTTCTTCGAAAATGCGGCTGGTCAGGCAATAACAGTTAATGGTGCTCGCTATCGTGACATGATAATCCAGCTTTTTGTGCCTAAATTGAAAGATATGGATGTGGACGACATGTGGTTTCAATAAGACGGTGCCACATGCCATACAGCCCGAGAAACAATTCAATTACTGCATGAGTCATTTCCTGGTCGTGTAATTTCCCGTTTTGGTGATCAGAATTGGCCGCCCAGATCATGCGATTTAACGCCGTTGGACTTTTTTCTTTTGGGTTTTTTGAAGTCTAAGGTTTATGTCATCAAGCCCACGACCACCCACGCCTTGAAGGAGGAAAATGAGTGCTGTATCAACAAAATTCAGCCACATTTATGCAAAACGGTCATGGAAAATTTCGACAAAAGCGTGCGTATGTGCCAGCAAAGTCGTAGAGGCCATTTACTCGATATGCTATTCCATACATAACCCTATACTGTATACTTTATGAATCAATTAAAAATTTACAATTTTTAATTAAAAACCTGTGTTCTCTATCAAAATTACTTCTTGCATGAATTTTGGGACACCCTTTATAGAGTATAAACTGTAATGTGTTGGCCAAGAATTGGGGGATGGGGAGTTCTTTTAGTACACTGGCAGGAAAATCATATGATAAGGATTGATAATAGGAGGTTTCAAAGTAGAATGCTTGAATGAAGTCAGGAGGATAAGAACAGTTTTATTAGCAAAAGAAACCTGTAAATGTGGGTAAATTTTTAGCTCATAGATAGACAAGAAGTAGACTACATTTAATAGATAGATAGATAGATAGATAGATAGATAGATAGATAGATAGATAGATAGATAGATAGATAGATAGATAGATAGAATGGATTCAGAAAGTTTTCAGACCTTTTTACATTATGCACACTTTATTAAAAAGTACATTTTCAGTTTGCCAATAAATTGGCACTGAAAGGTGAACTATCATCCCAGGATGAAGTGGTGTGCACTCCAGAGCAGATTTTCTTCAACAACCTCAGTGTATTTGGCTGCATTCATCCTTCCCTCAATTCTGACTCTCTGTTCCTGCACCCCACAGTGTGATGCTGCTACCATCATGCTTCATTGTAGGGTTGGTATTAGACAGCTAATGGTGCCAAAAGAGTTCAACTCCTGTCTTATCAGACCAGAGATTTTTTTGCTTCTTGCTCTCAGAGTCCTGCAAACTTCATTTGGCAAACTCCAAGAAGGTTATATTTTTCCACATTGCCATTGACTGATGGAGCGCTGTTGAGATGGTCAGCAGTCATATGGATTCTCTCATCTCAGAGGTCTTTTGAAGCTCAGTTAAAGTGAGCACTGGGTTTGCAGTCACTTCCTTGAACTAGGCTCTCTTGCCTGTTATTCAGTTTGGCAGGACAGCAAGCTCTACAAAGAGTCCTGCTTGTTCCAGACTTCTTCCATTTCACAATGATTGTAGCTACTGTGCTTCTGGGAACACTCAAAGCTTTAGAAATGGTTTTATGGTCTTGCACAGATCTATGCCTTAGCACAATTTCACTTTGGAGGTCTACAAAGAGTTCCTTGGACTTTATGAGTTGGTTTTTGTCCTGACATGCAATGTGAATTGTAGAAACTTATATACACAGGTACACGTGCACCTTTCTAAATGATGTCCAGTCAATTCAGTTGGACTCCCAATCAAGTCATTCAGGTGGAGAATGAAGGAGAATTAAAGCAAACAGGATGCACCTAATCACAATTTGGAGTGCCACAGCAAAGGGTCTGAATACTTCTATGAATGAGAAATTTCAGTTTTTGATTTTTAATAATTTTGCAAACCTTTCTGAAAATATTTTTTCACTTTGTCAATGTGGGTTATTAAGTATAAATTGCTGGGCAAACGTATCCATTTAAAATTAAATCTACAAGACAATAAAGTGTGAAGAGTGTGAAAGGGTCTGAATACTTTCTGAGTCCACTGTACATAGGTGGCCATGTGGTGCCAGGTTCAAGAGGCAGTGTGTTAAGACAGGGAGCAGTCCAAATTGAGGCCATACTGAAAGGAAAAAAGGGTCCATGAGTGGATGGCTTTCTTGTCTTGTTTAAAAAGTGCCTTGAAAACAATTAAAGCACCACAGTGAGGTCTGGGGTGAAATTAAATATTCCTGCTAACCAATAAGTGGCAGCATAGAACTGTTAAGTGATACGGAAGGGGCTCTACTTGATATAATTAAAGGCACATATCCTGGGAACTACCAAGGGTGTCTAATCCCTTGATCACATAATGGGACTTGGAAATACAAAGGTATCAAGTACCTCTGGTTGGGATTTAAAGGTTGCTCTCTACCATTTGTTTAGAATTCTAGTAACTGTGAAATGGGAAAATTGGTAAACCAACCCATGTGATAATCAAGGAACCAATCCTTCTGTAGTCGGTTTCACTGGGACAGCTAGATTTTGAAAGCGTTGTTAGATACTATGTGTTTTTACTTTGATCATCTCTCCATTGTATATTTTTACTTTGCTACAGGAATCAGCTATTCATTGCACAAAGGAATTCTGCAGGCCAGTCTTCCTCAGTGGAAAACAAAGTCAAAAAATGTTTTCAAAATGACAAGATGATTGAATTCTGCAGCTGTAACGTAAATAAGTATGATCCAAAGTATAACTGCTAGTTGTCAGATAGAGGAAAAAATATGTACGTACATTTATGGTTGTCAGAGTCAGCCAGGTGAGGGGAATTAGCTGGCTCTGAGACCCACTCTTCCTCTGGTTCTTCTTCCTCCTCCTCTAGGTGAGAATGAGCATAGTGATAGCTGAGACCAGGGCGGTTCTTATACCGCTTTCCACAGACTGCAAGGTAAAAAAAAAATATACAGTATATATAGTGACAAATCTTGGAGTTATTTTTTAGGCATTCTTGGGTTATTTCTGGATTCCACACCTATGCAATAATGTCCTTATGCTGGCATAATTTCAATATCTCACTAAACATTCGATGCAAGCTTTCCTGCAATACACATTATTTAATCTGTTTCAGTTATGGATTGCATGACTGGTTTTCTGTTAGTAACTGTGCTATACTGTATTATTTGTTTCAATTATACACTTTTTAGTATATATACAGGATAAGTGTCTATGTGTCTATGTATTTGCATGTCTATTCAGTTGCTAGGCCATTGTCATTCCAAAAGAAGGTGCCTCACAAAAATGAAAACTGCTTTAAGGAAGCCTATACCAAATGGTATATAACAGAGACAGATGTAATGAATTTGTCATCCCAGCAGATGGTGCATCACAAACCATTGTAGTAATGTATTTTATTACCACAAATGTGTCATGCACCCTTCTGCTCCTACTACATGCATTACAAAATACTTTCCAATATATGCTGCACTGCAAATGTTAATGCTGAGGTGCATGTTGATTATTTAGATTTCAATCTGTCTTAGATGCGTAGCACACCTAGTGTATGTTGTGACAGATGGGAGGCCAATATACTGGAAGGACTGGGGGAGCAGATGTGTGCAGGATACTGCATACCCCAGAGGCACTAGAGGGCAGTCCCCCTGGGTTGTTGTGGCTCCACGAATTCCCGCACGGTTTCATGGGAATTGGAGTTTGTAACAGCCCTGTTGGGCTCCTTGGAGGCTGCCAGAGGGAACTGCAGAGCCCTACATTGGGCTTCCACCACACCTGGAAGTGATTCCAGATAAGGCTAATGAGCCACCTGGGGCCCACCCAGGAGCTGCATAAAAGGAGCTGTGTCACTTCACTCCAGGAGCCAGAGTTGGGAGGAAAAGGGACAAAGCTAGCCAGTGGAGGAGCGGAGGAAATAGGACAAGAGACAAGTGAAACCCAAGGGTGCAGGGTGTTATATTGTGCTTGGGAATGTGTTTGGTGCTGTGGGAAACTCTTTTTTGGAAGTGTGTCCCCAAAAAGGACAAAAATAAAAGTCTTGTTTACTGTAACACTTGTGCCTGTGGCTGTTGTGTTTGGGTGTCTGAGGTGTCATACGCCCCTCTGTGGTCATTATATATACTGTGTATATATATATATATATACACATACAGTATATACAGTATATTTCATTAGAACACTCTAGACGAGAACAGGCCATTCAGCCCAACAAAGCTCGCCAGTCCTATCCACTTGTTTCCTTCAAGAAAACATCAAGTCGAGTTTTGAAAGTCCCTAACGTCTTACTGTCTACCACACTACTTGGTAGCTTATTCCAAGTGTCTATCGTTCTTTGTGTAAAGAAAAACTTCCTAATGTTTGTGCAAAATTTACCCTTAACAAGTTTCCAACTGTGTCCCCGTGTTCTTGATGAACTCATTTTAAGATACAAGTCTCGATCCACTGTACTAATTCCCTTCATAATTTTAAACACTTCAATCATGTCACCTCTTAATCTTATATATATATATATATATATATATATATATATATATATATATATATATATATATATATATATATATATATATATATATATATATAAAGAGAGAGAGAGAGAATAGAATGCTGAATACTGCAATGGCACAGTGCACTTAGGTAAAATGTTATAAATGCTCAGATTACTTAAAACTTAAAAGATATATATGTCTTGTGTACTCACAGCTGTAAACCTACTTTTGCCCACCCCTATATAAATATATATATATATGAAATAAATAAACAAGAAAGTCACCAAATTACCAACGCACAGAATTACAAAAACTCAAAATAAAAAAGGCCAGGAAAAGACTCAAAAGTGAAGATTAAACCTAGAGACTGGGATTAAGTCTAGCTAAATCATCCACTAATAGAGAAATAGAAGTCACAGAGAAAGGAGAAACTAAATGCCCCAGCAGTTAGCCTGTGGCCCACTAAACCCTTAAATAGACCAGGCTCAAGTGAAACAACAATCAAAGTTAGAGAAATTAAAGTAATTCACAAAATTATTACCAAAAAAGGAAAAACAAATAAATAAATACAAACAAAGACATTTAACAACGCAACAATAGGCAGAAAACAAGAAAATAAATAGCTAGAAATAAGGTCAAGGACAGTGCCCCAGCAAAACCATGACAATTAAAGCCCTAACACCTTCAGAACCCAAGCTTCCTAACTGAGCATTAGGCCACATGTCTGCTGGTGCAGAACACAATTGAAATAACTGACCAGGTACCAAACAAAATGAAGACTGGAATTAGGCACAAAGGCAGTTCTGACAAACACTCAATCCAGGTACTCCTGATTCTGTCATTATTAGATGCCACAAGCATCAAAACACATACAAAACAAAGGAAAACTATGAAAAAAGATGATAAAGTGAATGGAAAAAAGTAAGAAAACACTCGTTAATGTACCATATCCTGGCATATACTGTTCAGGTAATGCCAAAGTGATCTGTTCAAATATACACAGAGGGTAGTTTTACATAAGCAGGTAGTTTCAAAAATAAGGAGTTTTCTGCCACATGTCTCTTACATTAGATTACAAACACTTGCACTATGACAGATTGGCATTCCATCCATGATTGTTTTGTGCCTGATGCTGCCTCAAAATAGCTGACTGCCTTGTACCCTTTTCTGGAAAAAAGAAGTTTTTCAAATGGATGGATGAAGGGATCCAATGTAAATGTCAACATATATGTTTTTAGAGAAATCAGAAAGTGTGGGCCAACATGTGGCATTAGAATCTGTACAAAGTTAAATCAGCCATATAAGTAAGGCTACTAATAACGTTAACAGACCTCTTTGTGCCACTTAGTTATGGGCCCCCAATCCACAGAGAAGAAGGGTGAAGTGGAATTAAAGGCCCCAAAATCGGTATATCACTTAAGCCCACAGAGAGGCTAGTAACAGCCCCACCACTGGCTGTTTCTTGTGTCTTAAATTCCCAGTTCTTTGAATGGACTTCATTATTGGTGTGAATTCCTAAAAGAGGCAGCACCGAATGCATATGATTCATATTTTTTGGTCTGCTCACCCCCACTTCATCCATTATTGTATTTTACAAATCTAGATAAGCCTGTATCAATCTCTCATCTGACGTCTAAGATGGATGTAACGGTCTTTAGTTACTTACTTTCACACACGTAGGGTTTCTCCTGGTCATCCATTGTTGATGCATCTGCTCTTCTCCTCCCAGGGCCGCGCCCCTTTAAATAAATAAATACAATCATTAAGGTCTGAATCATGCCTTTTATATATAGCAAATGTTTCACATTGTCCAAATACACATAGTTGTCATATCTGGAGAACATCTACAGTATATGATCTCAGCAGTGTCCCATGAATGGGACAATTAGAGATGCTTACTATGGCCTCTCTGGAGGAGTTCTTGCTTGATGCCTGGTCTCTCACTGAGGGCTTTTTTCATTATATGCATCAGTCACAGTATTTTTGCCTGATACTTCCATCCAACCATTATTTAACCCGCTATATCCTAACTACAGGGTCACGGGAGTCTGCTGGAGCCAACACAGGGTGCAAGGCAGGAAACAAACCCCGGGCAGGGTGCCAGCCCACCACAGTGCCTGATACTTATGACCTATAATTCCAAAAGCATTCAATTTTTCTTTGTCTCCTGTTTTTCATGTGTTACCATATGCAAGGAAATCTGATGAATATTACTAAGTGACATTATCATTTTTTGTCAGGTTCCTTGTCAGAGTGGGCATGAGATAACAATCTCTGCAATCAAGTAAGGAATGGAGGTCTTTAGTCAGTTATTTCATTGGTGTAGTGCATGTAGAGGGATTCATTTTAATGAAAAAACAACTCCTGAAAAAAACAATGACTCCTGAACAGTTGTGAATGTGAAAGTATCTCTAGATGGTGCTTTGCAGACAGCTACAAGGTCAATATGTTCCTGCCAAAGAACCGTAATTTCAAAAGGATTTTCACTAATGAATACTATTCATGACTTTTTATTTTTAATCTCTTCATAACCAAACTTTAGACATTACATTCTGCAACACATTACTGCCTTGTGGAGACATGGATGTAATAGTGCCAAAAGTATTTGTTTTTAAAATAATACTGTACATTTGTTAATTGATATATAAGGAAAGCAAAAACAAGGAGTGAATCAACACAAAATATCAAAGTTTGGAAAGAAAATTTAATTGTTGTACTCCCACTGGCACTCCTGAGCCCAAAGTTAACTATTTGGTTTGTTGGCTTGTCCACATGTCCATCTCTTTTTTTACCTTTTCCTTCTCCATTTCTGGTCTCGCTATCAGTGTAAAATATAGTTGGGGATGAGTGGAATGTTTTGTTAACTGGGCTTGGTGAGCCTGACACAGACTTCTGCTTATTTTTGAACATAACTATATAGTCAAGTTTTCTGAAAAGGTTTATTTGAGTAGTATGGGGATGGTGGACCTAGTGAAGATCATATATATGAATTTATTTGGGGTGCTTATCTGATTGCTTTCATATATTAATATCACGCATTTACAGGAGCACGGAGAAGACTTAGAGCAAATAACTGAAGTTCTGCTATTGCATACAATCAGAGATTCATTTTCTGTACTTGACTGTACCTTCTCACTGAAAACTAGAAAACTGAGGCTAAAATCATGCAGCGTCAGCATGGTATAAGGCTGCTAAAAATCAACGTTTATCATAACATGACATTATCAAACTTCCTTAACTCCATATGCTAAAGCTGCAAATCTACTGTATAAATGTAAAATAAAGTGTCTGCCTGTCTGTCTGTATGTCCCCAACACCCAATACAATCCTACACCCTTTTGCCAGTCTAGACAAAATTTTGTATAGTTGGTGACTAGGACCAAAAGGACAGGGTAGACTAATTTGGAACCCAACATTTGGACCATGGTGGTCCCAATGTTTTTTGTTCTGTGTCCTACAGTTTATACACCAGTGCCACCTGCTGACTTAGGGCAAACGAAACACCCAAACAGACATAAGTCAAACTAGCAGACAAAATGACCAGAGTTTAACATTACTAACCCAACAAAATGCCACCTGCTGATTCAATATATTGTATTATATAAAGCAGTATCATAGACTTTTGCAGGGGAGTGTTGGGTAAGGCTTGTTCAAGAATGGAAGTGCTGTGCAACACAAAAAAAAATCCAACAGTTGCTGCTTTACTTCTGCTTTGTCTAAGAGAATGAGTCAGATATGACAACATTTATGGTTACAACCTTGCAAGGAGTTACCACAATTCTGCAATCCAATTGGACACAAAAGGAACAAATTGTCTATTCAAGAGAACAGAAACATTGATAGAGTGGCAGTGTGGATGACAGAAAAAACACAGAAATCTTTGCTTTCTTTCCTTAACCCATTTTACAAATACAGTATGTCCGGGAAACATGGGGTACTTTGGCTAGTGATATATAAAATGTACTAAATTCTGAATGATGTATGAAATATTCATCTCGTCTGTTGCAAGAGATGGACGTCTGAGATGATGCTCCATTGGCAGCAATGTTATTTGGCTTTTTCATTATCTATCCAAGATATCTTGTATTTAATCAACCTGAGAGAAATCAATTACAAGCATATTAAAAACATGAACAGGAGACCAAAAAGCGAAGGAAAAGGTAGCTAAAGTTTCAGCAAAGTCTAAGCCGGTCTCGAATTCACGATATGGCCTGCCATAGACTGAGGTGGGAGAGACAGGTGAAGGAATAGATCATCCGGGACCTTACAATGCAGCATCTGCTCTGGCTGACAGTGAATGTGGGAGCAAAACTGCAAGTGAGGGGGGCAATGAGCACTCACTGATCTCAGACAGCATATTGGAACCAAGCATGGCCTCTTTATCCCTGCTATCAACTACAACCCCAATTCCAATGAAGTTGGGACGTTGTGTAAAACGTAAATAAAACAGAATACAATGATTTGCAAATCCTTTTCAACCTATATTCAATTGAATACACTACAAAGACAAGATATCGAATGTTCAAACTGATAAACTTTATTGTTGTTTTGCAAATGTTCACTCATTTTGAATTTGATTCCTGCAACACGTTCCAAAAAAGCTGGGACAGGGGCACGTTTACCACTGTGTTATATCACCTTTACTTTTAACAACACTCAATAAGCGTTTGGGAACTGAGGACACGAATTGTTGAAGCTGTGTAGGTGGAATTCTTTCCCATTCTTGCTTGACGTATAACTTCAGTTGCTCAACAGTCCGAGGTCTCCGTTGTCGTATTTTGCGCTTCATAATGCGCCACACATTTTCAATGGGAGACAGGTCTGGACTGCAGGCAGGCCAGTCTAGTACCCGCACTCTTTTACTACGAAGCCACGCTGTTGTAACACATGCAGAATGTGGCTTCACATTGTCCTGCTGAAATAAGCAGGGACGTCCCTGAAAAAGACGTCGCTTGGATGGCAGCATATGTTGCTCCAAAACCTGTATGTACCTTTCAGCATTAAAGGTGCCTTCACAGATGTGCAAGCTACCCATGCCATGGGCACTAACACACCCCCATACCATCATATATGCTGGCTTTTGAACTTTGCGCTGATAACAATTCGGATGGTCCTTTTCCTCTTTGGCCCGGAGGATACGATGTCCATGATTTCCAAAAACAATTTGAAATGTGGACTCGTCAGAACACAGCACGCTTTTCCACTTTGCGTCAGTCCATCTCAGATGAGCTCAGGCCCAGAGAAGCCTGCGGCATTTCTGGGTGTTGTTGATACAATGGAACCTCGGTTCACGAATGTCTCGGTACATGTACAACTCGGTTTACGACCAAAAAGTTTGCCAAACTTTTGCCTCGGTTCACGACCACACACTCGGTATACGAACAAGCCAGTTTCCCTTTCGGTTTGTACATGTTCAGTCTCTCCCTGTGCATTTCCTGTGCAGTGAGCAAGAGAGAGGGAGCGAGAGAGCACCACACACACACACACACAGGCAGTGCGAGAGAGAGACAGATGCACACACACAGTAAGCGCAAGCACACACAAGGCAGCACGAGAGAGAGCGCAACACACACACAGGCAGCGAGAGAGAGCGCGACCATTAAGGTAGGAAAGCAGTTAAAGAATGCACTGGGCTTGATTTTATTTTCACTTCTGTTTCCAGCGATTGGTTTGTAGCGTGCATTGTTGCAATGTTATTTTTCTTGGTGGTTCATTAAATTACGGATTTTTTCAAATGTTAATTTTTTTCCCTGTGCTTAAAACTCTTGCGAACTATTGCAGTTGTTAGTTTTCTCTGTTGTTCAAGGTTTTCTCAGTGTTATTCAGTGTTTTTACATTTAGTTTACTGTTACGCTGTACATTCTATGGTATAATTAACTATGTTTGTGCTTAAAAACTAAAAACGGATTAATTGTATTTACATACAATCCTATGGGGGAAATTGCTTCTGTTCTCAACCAAATCGGTTTTGGAACGAATTATGGTCATGAACCGAGGTTCCACTGTATATGGCTTTTGCTTTGCATGGTAGAGTTTTAACTTGCACTTGTAGATGTAGTGATGAACTGTGTTAACTGACAATGGTTTTCTGAAGTATTCCTGAGCCCACGTGGTAATATCTTTTACAGAATGATGTTGGTTTTTAATGCAGTGCTGCCTGAGGGATTAAAGGTCACGGGCATCCAGTGTTGGTATTCGACCTTGCCGCTTACGTGCAGAGATTTCTCCAGATTCTCTGAATCTTTTTATGATATTATGGACAGTAGATGATGAAATCCCTAGATTCCTTGCAATTGTATGTTGAGAAACATTGTTCTTAAACTGCTGGACTATTTGCCCAAGCAGTTGTTCACAAAGTGGTGAACCTCGCCCCATCCTTGCTTGTGAACGACTGAGCCTTTTGGGGATGCTCCCTTTATACCCAATCATGACAAACACCTGTTTCCAATTAACCTGTTCACCTGTGGAATGTTCAAAACAGGTGTTCTTTGAACATTCCTCAACTTTCCCAGTCTTTTGCTGCCCCTGTCCCAGCTTTATTGGAACGTGTTGCAGGCATCAAATTCAAAATGAGTGAAGATTTACAAAACAACAATAAAGTTTATCAGTTTGAACATTAGATATCTTGTCTTCGTAGTCTATTCAATTGAATATACAGTAGGTTGAAAAGGGCTTGCAAATAATTGTATTCTGTTTTTATTTACACTTTACACAATGTCCCAACTTCATTGGAATTGGGGTTGTACTACCAACATAACTTGTGAGTCAATAGCATCAAATACAACAGTATACGAAACTCTGCCTTCGGTACACAAAGAAGATGGAAACGAGTTGTCTGATATGAAGGTATTGATCATCGCACTCAAGGTAAAAATAAATGATTTAAAAGAGGATACATAGGAGTGTATAAAGAAGGATATAGCATGTATATACAACAGAATAGACAACAGAACAGACAAGCTGTTTCAGGATACAAAAGACCAGGAGGTATGTTTAAGCAATAACTTTGACGTAAACCTAAACAAAATCTAGCAAAAACTAATTAAAAAACACAGGAAAATATGAACAAAATTGAGTAATAAATCAGATTACTGGTGTTCACCTAGAAGAATTTAAGCAAGCTTTTACGACTCGTATTGAAGAAGCAGAGCAACTGTCATCTGCCATCAACAAAAAAGCCACTTCTGTAGAATCCGAATGCAAAGTGCTCTGTGCTAAATTAACTGCATTTGAAGATAGTGTCACACACTTGTTTAGGACAGTGGCTAAATTAACAAATGGGAATTCAGATCTACAGTGCAAAATACCAACAGATATTAGCAGTACAGACTTTATGATCTTCTTCAATGAGAAAATTAAAAATACAAGATCTCAGCATCAAAGTACAAACTGCATACTAGCTTAGCAGACCCTACCGTACATTGCATTCAGCACTTTAGTAATTTTAATCCTGTAACTGAGCAGGAAGTCTTAACTTTAATTTCTAAAATGAAACCCACCACTTGTTCCCTAGATCCAGTGCCACCAAAACTAGTGAAAAGTGCAATGGATGTTCTTGCAGTGCCTATTCTAAACATTATCAATAGTTCATTATTTCTTGGCACAGTACCTGATGCGCTAAAAGTGTCAGTCATTAAACCATTACTTAAAAGTCAGACCTAGATCCACAGATACTTAATAATTATAGACCTATTTGAAATTTACCCTTTCTCTCTAAAATACTAGAAAAAGTAGTCGCCAATCATCTTCAGTCACACCTTACGCATTACAATTTATTTGAGAAATTCCAGAGTAGTTTCTGCACTGGTCACAGTATAGAAACGGCACTAACGCAGGTTGTAAATGACATTCTGCTATCCTCTGATGAAGGAAACTCCTCTGCAATTATGTTTGTAGACTCACTTGTTTAAGTTCTTATTTATCAAATCGATTCCAATATAGATAGATAGATAGATAGATAGATAGATAGATAGATAGATAGATAGATAGATAGATAGATAGATAGATAGATAGATAGATAGATACTTTATTAATCCCAAGGGGAAATTCACATAATCCAGCAGCAGTATACTGATACAAAAAACAATATTAAAGAGTAATAAAAATGCATGTAAAAGCAGACAATAACTTTGAGTAATGTTAGTATTTACTCCCCCGGGTGGAATTGAAGAGTCACATAGCTGGGGGGAGGAACGATCTCCTCAGTTTGTTAGTGGAGCTACTCCTCTGCCTGGAGATGACACTGTTAAGTGGATGCAGTGGATTCTTCATGATTGACAGGAGTTTGCTTAATGCCCGTCGCTCTGCTACAGATGTTAAACTGTCAAACATATTCCTACAATAGAGCCTGCCTTCTTAACAAGTTTGTCCAGGGGTGAGACGTCCTTCTTTATGCTGCCTCCCCAGCACACCACCGCGTAGAAGAGGGCACTTGCCACAACCATCTGGTAGAACATCTGCAGCATCTTATTGCAGATGTTGAAGGACGCCAACCTTCTAAGAAAATATAGTTGGCTCTGACCTTTCTTACACAGAGCATCAGTATTGGCAGTCCAGTCCAATTTGTCATCCACCTGCACTCTCAGGTATTTATAGGTCTGTACCCTCTGCACACAGTCACCTCTGATGATCACGGGGTCCATGAGGGGCCGGGGCCTCCTAAAATCCACCACCAGCTCCTTGGTTTTGCTGGTGTTCAGGTGTAAGTGGTTTGAGTCACACCATTTAACAAAGTCTTTGATTAGCTTCCTGTACTCCTCCTCCTGCCCACTCCTGATGCAGCCCACAATAGCAGTGTCATCAGCGAACTTTTGCACGTGGCAGGACTCCGAGTCATATTGGAAGTCTGATGTATATAGATTGAACAGGACCGGAGAAAGTGCAGTCCCCTGCGGCGCCCCTGTGTTGCTGACCACAATGTCAGACCTGCAGTTCCCAAGACGCACATACTGAGGTCTGTCTGTAAGATAGTCCACGATCCATACCACCAGGTATGATTCTACTCCCATCTCAGTCAGCTTGTCTCTAAGGAGCAGAGGTTGGATGGTGTTGAAGGCACTAGAGAAGTCCAAAAACATAATTCTTGCAGCACCACTGCCTCTGTCCAGGTGGGAGAGAGATCAGTGTAGCATATAGATGATGGCATCCTCCGCTCCCACCTTCTCCTGGTATGCGAACTGCAGAGGGTCGAGGGCGGGCGGACCTGTGGCCTCAGGTGGTGAAGCAGCAGCCGCTCAATGGTCTTCATCACATGTGACGTTAGAGCAACAGGCCGGAAGTCATTCAGCTCACTAGGACGTGATACCTTTGGGACTGGGGTGATACAAGATGTTTTCCAAAGCCTCGGGACTCTCCCCTGTTCCAGGCTCAGGTTGAAGATGCGCTGTAGAGGACTCCCCAGTTCCAATGCACAGGTCTTCAGCAGTCGTGGCGATACACCATCTGGACCCGCTGCTTTGCTGGCACGAAGTCTCCTCAGCTCTCTGCTCACCTGTGCTGCTGTAATTGTGGGTGGGGATGTCTCACCTATGCTGGTATCAGCAGAAGGATGGTTGGAGGATGAAGTACTCCAAGGTGAGCGTGGGTTAGGGTGGTCAAACCTGTTAAAGAAGTTGTTCATTTGGTTTGCTCTCTCCACGTCTCTCTCGATGGTGGCACCGTGCTTCAAGCTGCAGCCCGTGATGATCTTCATCCCATCCCACACTTCCTTCATGCTGTTATTCTGCAATTTCTGCTCCAGCTTTCTCCTGTACTGCTCCTTCGCCACCCTGAGCTGGACTCGGAGTTCCTTCTGCACGCAGCTAGTTGTGTTAGTGAATTAAAAGAGTGGATGGATGAGAACTACTTGTCTTTAAACACAAATAAGAGATGTTAAATGTTGGAGGGAATGATGCTGATCACAACAATATTTTGTCATCATTTAAGTCAGTTGGAAGCACCATTAATTTTACAGAACCAGCCCACAATTTAGGAGTTATCTTTGACTCTAGCATTACAAAGTTGTCCAAATCATGTTTCTTCCATCTTAAAAATGTTGGGGAATTAAGGCATTTTCTAAATAAGCAGGATTCTGGGAAATTAATTCATGCATTTATTTCTGGTAGGATTGACTACTGCAATGCGGTGTTCACTGGATGTTCAAACTGTTCTTTATACAGCCTCCAGTTAATCCAAAATGCTGCTGCAAGAATTATTACAAGAACAAGAAAATACAAACACATAACTCCAGTTCTTAAATCCTTACACTGGCTCCTGGTTAAGTTTAGGGCAGATTTCAAAATACTCCTTTTAACATACAAAGCATTAAATGGCCAAGGTCCGGCTTACTTGTCTGAGCTTATCATGACTTACAAACCAGAGCGCACATTAAGATCTCAAGATGCCAGTCTGCTTATGATTCCAAGAATTAATAAAATAACAGTGTGAGGTCGAGCTTTTAGTTACAAGGCCCCTAAACTGTGGAATGGTCTGCCTGCTACTATAAGAGATGCCCCTTTGGTCTCAGCTTTTAAATCCCGGCTGAAGACTCACTACTTCAATTTAGCATATCCTGACTAGAGCTGTTGATTAACTGTACAGACTGCATCTCTGTTGTTAGTCATTAACACTAAAACATAAGTAACATGATAGTTATAATTTGTTACTAACCCTCAACTATTCTGTTTCTCTTCTTGGTACTCAAATGTGACACTTGGTGCCACGGCCCACCTGCCAAGTTGTTTTGCCTGCCTAAGGTAAATTCATCCCTGATGGAGGACTGCAGGAATCGTGGGAAAAATGGGGTCTTTTCATCGGATTGACTGGTCCAACGCTGACTCAGCTATGAAATGGCCAATTGAGAGAGGCAGCTTGATGGCTGAGGTCTTCAGGACAATAAACAAATCCAAATCATATTATGGGATATAATCTACTGTTAAATTCTGCTCCATACTTGTAAAATTATTTATTTTTATACTGTATTGAGAATTTGTTCTGTTATGTGTATTGTATTGGATTGACCCCCTTCTTTTTGACACCCACTGCATGCCTAACCCACCTGGAAAGGGGTCTCTTTTTGAACTGCCTTTCCAAAGGTTTCTTCCATTTTTTCCCTACAAGGGTTTTTTTTGGGAGTTTTCCTTGTCTTCTTAGGGAGTCAAGGCTGGAGGGCTGTCAATAGGCAGGGCCTGTTAATGCCCATTGCGGCACTTCTTGTGTGATTTTGGGCTATACAAAAATAAATTGTATTGTACTCTATTGTACTTGCACTTAGGAAGCAGGCTAAAGGCTTAACCAAGGTCGGAAAACAAGGGAAGGGACTGACGAAGTGCCTTAACTTGTCTTCTTCCTGTTCTGCAGATCACCTGAAGAGAAACCTGCAGGCGTTCAACATCTGGGGCAAGACCAGGTGCTGGTTAAAGCCAGAAATAAACAGCCCTGGAAAATAGTTGAACAGCTCACCTGTGACGCTTTAATAAATGGCTTACCTGAATCCTTCACCCAGCCGCTCAGGCGGCAGCTGTATAAGAACGTGGAGGCCATCATCAAAGTTATTGAGTGGCATAGGGCAGCATCCCAGATCGACAGGTCTGTGCGTCCGGAGTGTCAAGCTTGACAGGTTGTGGCTATCCCTTTCAGACCCCAATAGACACCTCTCCGAGCCTGCCTCTACACCCAAGAAGAAGAGTTCCAGTGCTTCCCCAATGTTTCAAGTGTTGGGAGCCCAGACACAGTGTGACAGCATGACCGATCCTGAGTGAGGAAATGGACTGCAGATGCAAATCGTTAACCCCCTGTCTCTTTCCCAAACAGGAGTGGCTAATGTCAAAGTGAAGCTTTATTTGACTATGGCAGTAACATTTCAATTGTTGCTCACAGAGTTCTGTTGTTGCAACAATGGGTGGAGGAAAAGACCAGTAAAACCTGTATTCAAGGGGAGACAAGGGAGTACGCCACAGCCTCTTGCTTAATTTTGACCATCGGGTTTTTGGTCATCTTCCTGACTAAGGCCCTTCTCCCCCGATCGCTCAGTTTAGATGGCTGGCCAGCTCTAGGAAGAGTCCTGGTGGTTTCGAACTTCTTCCACTTACGGATGATGGAGGCCACTGTGCTCATTGGGACCTTAAAAGCAGCAGAATTTTTTCAATCCTGTCTCGGAGGTCTACAGACAGTTCCTTTGACTTCATGCTTGGTTTGTGCTCTGACATGAACTGTCAAC
This sequence comes from Polypterus senegalus, assembly GCF_016835505.1. Lineage (NCBI taxonomy): Eukaryota > Metazoa > Chordata > Cladistia > Polypteriformes > Polypteridae > Polypterus > Polypterus senegalus. The sequence goes on along the minus strand of NC_053171.1, from coordinate 70,183,552 downwards.
TGTGGGACCTTATATAGACAGGTGTGTGCCTTTCCAAATCATGTCCAATCAACTGAATTTACCACAGGTGGACTCCAATTAAGCTGCAGAAACATCTCAAGGATGATCAGAGGAAACAGGATGCACCTCAGCTCAATTTTGAGCTTCATGGCAAAGGCTGTGAATACTTATATACGTGTGATTTCTCATTTTTTTTATTTGTAATAAATTTGCAAAATCAAAATTTTTTCATGTTGTCATTATGGGGTGTTGTGTGTACAATTCTGAGGAAAAAAATGAATTCAATCCATTTTGGAATAAGGCTGTGACATAACAAAATGTGGAAAAAATGATGCGCTGTGAATACTTTCAGATGTATATATGTGTATGTGGCACTCCAGCTGTCCCAGCCCCAACACAGATAGGCAGAGACACAGGTTTGCCACACAACACATGTTTATTCAAATGGGAAGTGCTTCTCCCTCGCTCGCCTCAGCAGCACAGTAAAAACATCAAAATACCACAGTCCCTTCTTCTTCTCTCCTTGTCATCCGCCTCCACTCCTCCTCTTGGCAAGCTTTATCCCTCTTCTACCCAACTCTGTCTCTCCGAATGGAGTGAGGTGGTTTCTTTTAAGCCAACACTGGCAGTGTTCCAGGTGGCTCATTAATTAGACCTGGAATCACCCCCAGGTTTAATAAAAGCCCCCTGCACCCAACAGGACTGCACCAAACTCCAATTTCCAGTGTGCCCTGTGGGAATCCATGGTCCCACAGGAGCCCAGGAGGGCTGCCCTCTGGAGTCTCAGGAAAGGTACTGCTCTGCTTATACTCTCTCCCCAGGTCCTTCCATCCAGCTGGTGTCCCGGCCAGCTAATGTCCATGGCCACCTGTCACAGTATGTATGTATGTACATGTGAATTTCCCCTTGGGATTAATAAACTATCTATCTATCTATCTATCTATCTATCTATCTATCTATCTATCTATCTATCTATCTATCTATCTATCTATCTATCTATCTATCTATCTATCTAATCAGTATACTTTTATTTTCTCCCTAAATGGGACTGTTTAAAATCATACCCTTGATTTATTGTATTAAGACTGCACTATCATACGTTAAATGCTTCTCCATGGGTATTGTTTAACATCATACCCTGGGTTTATTCTTTCAGGCCTGTTCAAGATTACAGGTGCTGGTCATAAAATTAGAATATCATGACAAAGTTGATTTATTTCAGTAATTCCATTCAAAAAGTGAAACTTGTATATTAGATTCATTCATTACACACAGACTGATGTATTGCAAATGTTTATTTCTTTTAATTTTGATGATTATAACTGACAACTAATCAAAGTCCCAAATTCAGTATCTCGGAAAATTAGAATATTGTGAAAAGGTTCAATATTGAAGACACCTGGTGCCACACTCTAATCAGCTAATTAACTCAAAACACCTGCAAAAGCCTTTAAATGGTCTCTCAGTCTAGTTCTGTAGGCTACACAATCATGGGGAAGACTGCTGACTTGACAGTTGTCCAAAAGACGACCATTGACACCTTGCACAAGGAGGGCAAGACACAAAAGGTCATTGCTAAAGAGGCTGGCTGTTCACAGAGCTCTGTGTCCAAGCACATTAATAGAGAGGCGAAGGGAAGGACAAGATGTGGTAGAAAAAAGTGTACAAGCAATAGGGATAACCGCACCCTGGAGATGATTGTGAAACAAAACCCATTCAAAACTGTGGGGGAGATTCACAAAGAGTGGACTGCAGCTGGAGTCAGTGCTTCAAGAACCACCACGCACAGACGTATGCAAGACATGGGTTTCAGCTGTCGCATTCCATGTGTCAAGCTACTCTTGAACAAGAGACAGCGTCAGAAGCGTCTCGCTTGGTCTAAAGACAAAAATGACTGGACTTTTCTGAGTTATGTTCTCTGATGAAAGTAAATTTTGCATTTCCTTTGGAAATCAAGGTCCCAGAGTCTGGAGGAAGAGAGGAGAGGCACAGAATCCACGTTGCTTGAGGTCCAGTGTAAAGTTTCCACAGTCAGTGATGGTTTGGGGTGCCATGTCATCTGCTGGTGTTGGTCCATTGTGTTTTCTGAGGTCCAAGGTCAATGCAGCCGTCTACCAGGAAGTTTTAGAGCACTTCATGCTTCCTGCTGCTGACGAACTTTATGGAGATGCAGATTTCATTTTCCAACAGGACCTGGCACCTGCACACAGTGCCAAAGCTACCAGTACCTGGTTTAAGGACCATGGTATCCCTGTTCTTGATTGGCCAGCAAACTCGCCTGACCTTAACCCCATAGAAAATCTATGGGGTATTGTGAAGAGGAAGATGCAATATGCCAGACCCAACAATTCAGAAGAGCTGAAGGCCACTATCAGAGCAACATGGGCTCTCATAACACCTGAGCAGTGCCACAGACTGATCGACTCCATGCCACGCCACATTGCTGCAGTAATCCAGGCCAAAGGAGCCCCAACTAAATATTGAGTGCTGTACATGCTCATACTTTTCATGTTCATACCTTTCAGTTGGCCAACATTTCTAAAAATCCTTTTTTTGCATTGGTCTTAATTGATACTCTAATTTTCTGAGATACTGAATTTGGGACTTTGATTAGTTGTCAGTTATAATCATCAAAATTAAAAGAAATAAACATTTGAAATACATCAGTCTGTGTGTAATGAATGAATCTAATATACAAGTTTCACTTTTTGAATGGAATTACTGAAATAAATCAACTTTGTCATGATATTCTAATTTTATGACCAGCACCTGTATATACTAGGTTTATAGTACAGTACATTAGATATCTTCTGCATATGGTCTGTCACTAGGCATGTCAGAGGACTGGGACATTCATGAAGTGTGGTCTAGCCTCACTTCAGGAGGCAAAATTCTGGGGGAGGAGGGAAAGCTACGTATTTCTGATATGTCCTTTTTATCCCCACAATTGTTAAGTGCCAGCTAAACAATAGGCTTCATAGCCACAACTCCTGGCAGTACTGGAACTTAAGGTTAAAGCTATGATATGTAATAATGTACTACCTTAATTTAAGACTATAAAATGATAACAAAAGTTCAGAAGCAATCTCTCTATGACCAAACAGTGAACTTTGTGAGCTGGAATGTCAAATTTCTCAATCATGAATTAAAGAGGAATAAAGTATTCTCTCATATAACAGGTCTAAACACCAAGATAGATTTACAGGAGACTCACTTAATCGGCAAGGATCAGTTCTGGATGAACAGAGACTGGACTGGCCAAATATTCCACCCCAGCTATACAAAGAAAACTAGAGGTGTGGGAATCTTAATGTACATAACAATTTCATTTGCAGTATCAGATGTAGTATCTGATCCTAAAGGGCGATATATGATGGTGATGGGTAATTTATTTAATTGTAAAGTGATTTTGATAAATATCTACTCACCCAATGTGGATGAGCCTCCACCTAAAACATGTTTGCCTCCATTCCTAAATTGAATACTTATAAAATTATAATGGCCAGAGACTTTAATTGTGTTTTAAATTCAGACCTGGATAGGTCTTCAATTACAAGGACAATAACATCTAATAATGCAAAAATAATCACACAGTTTTTAACTGATCATAGACCCATGGAGATTTCTAAAACCATGCTTAAGAGCATATTCCTTCTTCTCACTAGTATATCATTGCTACTCAAGAAATAATTATTTCTTCATGAATAACAATTTCTGGCCCATGATCAAATCTTGTAAGTACATTATGATGTTATTGTTATCTCCAACCATGCTCCTCTGATCATGGAGCTCAAATCATTATGCCCCACATATTCATCTCGCAGCTGGCATCTTAACCCCTTGTTATTAGCTGACAAGAACTGTATAGAATTTATATCCAAGCAGATTGATTCTTTTTTAGAGACAAATGCATCCCCAGAGGTTTCTGCATGATACTCTGGGAAACTCTGAAGGTATTTTTAAAATGGACAGGTTATCTCATATCTCTCCCACAAAAATAAATCAGAAACCATGAAGGCCTCTGAGTTAATCAGTGAAATTACCAGAAAACATCAAGAACACGCTAGGTCTCCAAATGAGGCAATTTTTAGGAAAAGACAGACTTTGCAATCAGAACGCAACCTCTTGACAACAAAAGAAACAGAACAACTCATATTTAAATCACGACAACACTACTATGAAAACAGAGAGAAGGCTAATAAGATCTTAGCTCAACAAATCCACAAGCAGGAAATTCGCAATGCAATATCGGTAATCACCAACATGGACAGAGATAAAATCAGTCAGACAGTCAGTCTGCTGGATCCAATCCCAGCCAAGACACGACAATTTAGGATCACCAATGCTCCTAAGCTGCATGTCTTTGGACTGTGGGAGGAAACTGGAGCACCTGGAGGAAACCCACGCAGACACAGAGAGAACATGCAAATTCCAGTGAATTCTCTAGCAAACATTAAATTGGACACCATCCCTTTTATCATTGCAGATCAATTTAAATACCTTGGGGTAAACATCACAAGTAAATATAAAGCTCTTTTTCAACAGAATTTTGCTGTCTGCTTGGAAAAACTTAAACAACACATGCATAGATGTTGATACCCTCCATCTTACTTTAGCAGGGAGATTTAATACTATGAAGATGAATATCCTCCCTAAGCTTCTGTTTCTATTTGAAAAAATCCCCATATACATTAACAAATCTTTTTTTAAGAAATTAGATTCAATCATAACTTTATTTATTTGGAATTTGAAATATCCATACATCCAAATGGCGACCCTATAATGATTTAAATCAGAAGGTGGCATGGTTCTACCTAATTTTTAATTTTATTACTGGGCGGCAAATATGCAAGTTATAAAATCCTGAACATTGACACAAATAGATATACACACACCAGCTTGGTTTACAATAGAAATGAAATCTCATAGTACTTCTTTATATTCCCTGCTTTGTACACTATTAATATACTAACAACCCAATTGTCCTTCATTCACTCAGAATATGGAACCAATGCAGGAAGCACTTTAAGTTAGAGAATATTTTATGTGTGGCATCACTACAAACTTACACAGTTTTAATGTTTGGAAAATGTATGGGATTAAATCATTTAGAGATTTGTATATAAATAATGTCATCCTGTGAAAAATTACACTCCAAATTTAGCTTCCAATCAACACAATTAATCCACTATCTCCAATTTAGAAACTTACGAAAAATCTAAACGAAATCTGGCCAATTTTCCTCACCTCCCACCTACTGTATTTCTATTCCAAAAGACATATTGATCAGTCTTGAAGATTCAGACAGCAATTTGTCACAGGAGGCTGGGGGCCAGACCCATCCAGGATGCCTGGAAGGACAGGGAGGCAGTCAGTACATCCCCCGGCGGCGAGGGGGCAACCGCTCTGGATAAGCAGGGGACCATGGGGATGGAGCAAGGAGGCACAAACCCATGGGGGCCCGTGGCTTCCGCCGGGGGGGGGCCCAAATCTCCTAATGCCCGGGAGCTCTGCACTTCCGCCAGCGACACCAGGAGTGCTTCTGGGTGCAAGGGCAAAACTTCCGCCACACCAAGAAGTGCTGCCGGAAGAGTGTCATCAGGCACCTGGAGCACATTCGGGTGGAAATAAAAGGGGCCACCTCACTACAATCAATGAGCTAGAGTCGGGAGCAGGACAACGCTCCCGTGAGCAGAGGAAAGGTGGCCCACGGACATTGAGAGAAAGGCCCGTGCTAAGGGTGATTGGTGCTGGGAGCACTGTCTGCTGTGTGACGTTTTGTGTAAATAAACGTGTGTTTTATAAAGTGCTGGTGTTTGTCTGATGGTGTTCGGACCCACACTCACAATTTTCATAATACATAAAACCATTTTAAAGTCACATCCTTCTAAAGATCCCACAGTACAGTGGGAAAAGGATCTCTAACACAACATTTCAGAAAAGGAGGGGAAGGTAGCCATGCAGAGAATTCACTATAGTTTCATATGTGCAAATCATTCAGTTATTCAACTTAATTTTTTTTATCGAGCACATCTATCTCATTTAAAATTTTCTAAAATGTTTCCAGGGTAAGATCTAACCTGTGAACATTGCGATCAAGCTCCAGCCTCACTATGCCACATATTTTGGGCCTGTACCAAATTAACATCATCTTGGACAAAAATTTTTAAATGCCTATCAGACAGCCTTGGTGTCGCAATCACTCCTAATCCACTAATAGCTGTTTTTGGTGTACTCCCAGATGGGTTTAAAGTGGAGAAGGAAAACTTGTTTGTAATATTTTATACCACAGTCCACCTTTTATAATTTATCAGATAACTCATGTTCTATACTATTTGAAACTGGATCTGTTCAAAACTGTTTTGAAAATATAGTAAGATCTAGCTAATACATTTTTTAGAAGAAGCATTTATGTTGGGGAAAAGGACAGTCTCCCTTCTCTGTTTTTTTTTTTTTTCTATTTTTGTCCATGCTTTTGGCTGTCCTCTCTTGCTCGCGGGCAGGGGTTCAATTCTGTTTTGTTAACTTTCATTTGATCATATGAAATATTTGTCTTTTCGTTATATAAGTTTGACTTCACTGCAAAGAATTTTATTTTTCTACAATAAAAAAAAATCTGAGTGATACACCCAAAATGTAAAATGTATGTTTCTTTCTACCTTTTGCATAAACCAAAAAAAAAATGTACAAATTATGCACTTACTCGTCCCCTTCCCCTGTATTTGCGTTTTGGTGTTTCAAGTTCAAAATCTTCATCATCATGGTAACCTTCCCCATTTTCTTCAGATTCTAGAACTTTCTGTAAGGAAAACAAAGAGAAACATTAAAATATTACGTGCAATGTAACCGAGGAACTGCAAAAAAAAAAAAGTAAAAATGCTAATGTTCGCATCTACAGGCTGCAAAGGTATAAAGGTGTTTTCTCCCAACTTGAACAAACTTTCATTAGAATTCTTCTTTATGTTTCCACATAATCAAAGTGCTAAAACAAGCAATATAAATCGTTTGGAGGGATTGTAAGATGTTTTTACAGGACTAAAATTTATACAGTGTAGATGCTTACACATAAATACGTTTACTTATTTTTGGGGGTATATCTTGTACCTGAGTAAAAGAATTGATTCAACTGATTTTAAAACACAACCATCCACCTCCAATACATAAACCTTCTAAATGTTGATGTGGACTTAGCATAATACTTTTACTTTTTTTTTTACAGAAAAAAATTAACAATATGCATGTCATGCAAACTTAATGAAGGAGCCCCAAATCCACTTTCACTGGGGAGGTGCTGTCTGAGTACTTTTAACTTTGTGATTGTTATCTTTTGAAGACAGGCATCAGGATTTCATAATATGGACAATAACAGGATAATCCACTTTCTGGTGCAATCCGAAAAGTACTTTTATGATGTGACTGAATGTGGGTGTGTGCCTCCAGTGCTGGCCAGGATAGGAGCCAGCTCCCTGGAACACTAAAGTTGGATTAACTAGGTCCAATAAATTATTATGTGAACAGATAACATTTAATTATTTTCAACAGTTCCACTCTATTAATATGTCTAAGGAAAATTCATGTGTCGGGTTGATAGTAGTCTAACATTGTTCAGAAAAGGGAACAACCCATAAAACAAAAGAGTGGTCATGATTGAAATGCTTAACATTTTAACAGGAATTAGTACAGCAGATCCCAGATGTTACTTTAAAATTAATTCTGCAATTCATTTTAAAAAACACAGGGACTCAGTTGTAAACTTGTTAAGAGAAGATTTCAAACAGATGTTTATTTTTTCTTCACGCAAAGAATCATAGACATATAGAATAAATTACCATGTCGTGTAGTGGAGAGCAGGACCTTTAAATCTCAACTTGCTGTTATTTTGGACCATCAAGATATATAGAATGGGTGAGCTTGTTGGGCAGAATGTCTGTTCTTGTCACAACTTTTCTAATGTTCTAAACTGTCTTGGCAGAAAGCAACACATAAAGCCATGCTGACGAAACTGGGCTGCTACTGCCCACTGTTATTCATTATAATTATGCAGGATACTACTGAGAAGGTGGAGTGATTCCTTGTGGCACCACAGGGCAGTAGGCACATTTTTCAAGAGTTGGCTGAGTCTCTATGAGTAGGTAGTGTGCTGCCTACCTAGTATAACCCCAGCAGTCAGTTAAAATGGAAGTATACTATGGGACATGCCTTATGTAGTGTTATGATTGAGTTCTTTTGACATTTTTTTTATATAATTGCATTTTTTTCAGTGTTATCCTGGTTAGTTTCCTGCATTATTAACATGCAGATTCACAATATGTGTTTCATTTTGTTATGCATTATGGCAATGTTGCTATGAAAATTATTTACATTTATTTTGCAAATAGTTCAGTCATTTTATGTTTCCGTTGTTAGGCATGTTGCATGGTGCTGTGGAAGTGTTCTTTCTCTAACCAATTTTCTAAATGTATCAGGTATCAAATTAAAGCTACAATTTCAAGACTGTATTTTCTAACTATTGCTTTGGTTTGCACTCTGGTGTAAACAAAAGATATTGTTGATTTCTCTGGTTTTTGACATAACTGTGTTCTTGTTGTTATTTCTTTTGTGAGCAGGGGGGCTGAACGCACCCCTAAAAGTCACGGACTCTTCTCAAAACACCCCTCCTAAAAACGCTGACAGACTACCTTCACATTACTCCTTTATTTGCTGGGCTTACTTGCGGCTGCTTTGTCGCGCGATATGCTTTCCACATGGTACTCTGCATACTTAAAGGCCTGAACAGCACCTGTCGGTCAGTTTTTTGGCTGATTGCTTTGTTTTTTCTCTCTCCTTCCCCGGTCATCCTCTGCTCCTGTTGATGGTCCCGCTCCCATTGTGCTCCCCTCTGATGTCTATTCTTTAATTGAGAGATAACTGCATACTGAGCTCGTTTTACTTCTGAAAGAGACATGTTTTGTTTGAAGTGTTTGAATAAAGTTCCTGTCTCTACAATATCCTGAGTTTTCTGTGCAATTCTGTGACCCAAGCATGACACTTTGTTCTAACCTTTAATTAATTGTCCTTGTGGTCTGCCTCTTGCTAAACAATGATACGACATTCTAGACGTTAACTCCAAACTTTTTTTATTCGCACCCAAGCACACCCACAGATAACCAAAAGCCCGCTCTCCAAAAAAACCCTGGTTATATTGCCCTCAATATGGATGCAGTAAAAATAGGAGTGCATATATAAGATATAGAACTTAACTTAACAGTCTCATCTGTTTCCTTTTTTTAAGCAAAAAAAGTAAACTGCAAAATATGCATTAACTTCAACTTGTATGCACAGTAGAACTAATAATTACCCTCTCCAAACTCCAACAAAGTGCTTACACTAGTCACTTAATATGCCATATTACTTCTTTAAGCACTTTTAAAAAGTACAAAAGATAGTCAGAAAGCTTCTCCTTAGTAGGTGACTATAAAACTCATTGGATGTTTTGATCCTGAATAAGTTCTTTTATCCCACTTAACTCAAGACAAAGTCTTTTCTCTATTACAGGCTTGGTGGATTGAATTGCTTCTACCCAAGAGTAGTTGTCTGTAACACAAATAACCTGAAGAGTATTTTTTTTTGTAAACTCTGAAAAAAGTGTAGGAAGAAAGACTGCATTATAAATGCCAACAGGCATTGCCTGGATTTCTTCTGCCAAAGTACTACATACTACTCTTTTAATTCTTTTCAACTACAAAGAAAGGGGTGAGAACAATAATTCCTTGACTGTCAAAATAATGAAGTGTCCTCCTTGTGTGCTACCATCAGAAAGTCACTGAAAACAGCTTATCTCAATAACTTCTCTCTTCCTAGGTGTTGAAACTTCAAGATCACTTTCGCAGAATAAATTCTGCAAATGACCTTGTTGGCTTCATGTACTGTTTGAACAGTAGCATGTTTTGTGCTGGATGCTAAGGTGCAGCATCAAACATTACATCAGGTCTGCTATGTCTGGAAACCCAGAGAATTTGGACTATTTTTGACATTAGTTGTTCTGGTTCAGGTGTGCTGATGGGATCGTTCCTTTTCATGGCTCTAAAAGGTTCTATGGTAATGGGTTGAAGAGACATGGACAATGATTAAGCAGTGATATTTAATCAGCTAGCGACCCTGGAATTAACCAGCTCTGGTCACTACTGTGGGAACATCTTAGATAAAGAAAAAATTGATGGTTATTTCAGAAGTGAGATTCGGACAGTCTCAGAAAACATGAGTACAGAAGAGAAGCATAAGGCCTTGTTAAAACTTCACCTGCAATTTGGACATGCTTCAGTGAACAGGTTACAAAAACTGCTTCATTGCTAAGGAAACAACGATGCTGAGTGTGCTTCCTTACTTAAGAAAATTGTTAAAAATTGTGAGACATTCTTGAAATATGGCACACCCAAACCCAGACCAGCTGTTGGTTTGCCGCTAGACTATGAATACAGTGAAACTGTGGCTAAAGACTTACATGAACTTGAAACAAGAGTATGGTATGTTCACATCATTGATACTTTCACATATTTCAGTGCAGGAAGTACTGCAAAGACAAAGAGACCATCGCAAATTGTGAAATAATTCATTCATTCTTGGATAAGTGTAAATGGAGCTCCTAAGAAACTAAATAGTTATAATGGTGGGAGATTTAATAACGATGACATGAGTGATATGGAGGAGAGTTTTAACATTGAACCAACGACCACAGCAGTATAAAGTGCCTGGAGTAATGGACTACTAGAGAGACATAATCAGATACTCACAGAAATTATACTTAAAGTGAGAAAGAATACTGGATCTGACTGTTAAACAGCATTGGGTTGGGCACTAATGGTAAAAAAATACATTGTAGAATAGTTATGGGTACAGCCCATATCAACTAGTGCTTGGCTGAAATCCAAATTTCCTTCTGTTCTCATAGATAGATCACCTGTCCTAGAAGCCACCTCTAAAAGTGTCTCAGTGAGAGAACATATTTCAGTGTTGCATGCTTCAAGATGAGCAGTTACTGAAACCGAAAGTTCAGACAGAATACAGTGAGTACTTTGAACAGGTTAATGCTATAAATGATACATCTGAGAAAGGAGACAAAGTGCACTACAAAAGAGTTGACTGTGCAGAATGGAAGGGACCTGCAGTTGTCATTGGACAAGATGGAGTTATGATATTTGTCAGACATGGCGGTACTCTTTCTGGGGTACACCACTCTACACTATGTAAAGTCATTAATAAAGATGACATTCAACATACTAACACCAGTGAAAGAGATGAAGAAAGAGATCTATCTAACACCATATCAGTTAATGAAGACACTGAAGCCAAAAAGGAGACTCTACACTCTTCAGTTCCCATAGAAGATGCCAATGTCGAAGTTGAGGAAACTCATGGGTTAACACACAGTCATTGTGTTAGTCTAAAAAGGCGGCCAACTATGAGATATGTGGACAGAGATATTGGCATACAGCATACAGCTGAAGTATTAGGTTGGGCTAGCATAGTATCAGGAAAAAACAGAAACTGGTATCATTTAGAGTTTATGATCCTGACAGTATTGCTAACACAGAAGGGTCTGTTGACATGTCAAGTGTGAATAGTCTGCAAGTTGAACCAGTAGCTAATCAGCTGCAATTATGTGACTTGTGTGTGGAAAATTATGCGTCTCAAATCAAAGATATATTATTTGAGTCAGCAAAGCAGGATGAGATAAGTTGCTGGAAAAGTAGTGGTGTATTTGAGGAGGATGAAAAAGCTGGTCAGAAAAGTCTTCAAAAGGAATAGTACCTAAAACATGCCTACTGCCAAAAGGGTTTGAGGAATGACATAGGAATGGGCTCAAAATTGATTCACCAACATCTCTCCTTCTTCTTTTAGTTGTTATTTATCATATACAATAGAAAAATCATTCAATGGACATCAAATGTGTTTTTCTAAAAGGTATGACACTGGCTTGGAATATTTATATCAATTCACCTACGCAGGCTAAAAGTGTAGGAAAACTATTAAGTCTCAGAAAATGTGTGTATGGTCTCACAGATGCATCACAGATCGCGCTGAAGACAGATGAAAAAATGGATCCTGCAGTTTTTAACTGACTCAAGACAGTACTGTGACTGGAATACTTGTGTGTCATGTTAATGATTTTATATGGGCAGGTACACATAACTTTTCTGTCTCAGTCATTTCATATCTTAGATCAGCTTTCTAGAGTGGTCATGAAGGGTATGGTCAGTTTGACTATATGGGACTGGAATTAATACAGTATGTCTCAATGGAGCAATACATATACAGCATGAAACCTACACAGGTTTAAGGGTGTTTTACTTAACAACAATGGGATATCAGCAGGAACCACTTCTGTTTCAATACTGCATTGTGACTATCCACTCTTTGCAGGAATTTCACTAGTTTGGTGGAATGAATAATTTTGCCATGTCCTAATTTGAAAGCTCTTTCAAGCGAGTTTTGGACAGATGTTTGCAGGTAGAAAGCAAGAAAGTAATTTGTGGAAATACTTTAATTACAGCGCAGATGATAATAAAAGCAAATGTAGCATGTGAGAAGAACAAAAGAGTCTTGGAGTTTCAGTGCAGGGCCAGCTGGATCAGTACTTGTAGAATTGCAGCACTTCTCTGGCACAATGACTGCATTTCAGAGACGTTTGGCCAGGGGCCATCATGAAAAGTAGAAAAGACTAATAATTATAAAATAAAATCAATTTGTCCACTGGTCTGTGCTATAAATTTGTTTACTGTATGATTCCAATAATTTTGATCATATTTATAGTCTAAATCGCTGAATTGGCACATTTCCTGTTCAAATACAGGGGAGAAATGTGAGGTGTGGCAGCAACGAGCCTCACCTCACCTCAGACTGTGCTCTCCCTCACACACTTGGTTGATGCATGCGATTGGCGTGTGCCTGTTGTTGTCTCTCTGTATGTCGCCAATATAATGTTTGCAGAAACGTTTATTATACACCCTGACTTTCCACAGTCTGGCCAATATCTTTAATGAATGTGTGTGACATATCTAGTCTTGCTGAACAGACATAAAACCATAGTGAAATGGCACAAAGTGAGGCTGACAGTACCGAGCCGCACCAAGGGGGACACATGTGAGCCCAACAGGTGCTCGTTGCTGCTGTTCCTCTACGAAGAGGCTCTAGGCATGAATAAGTTGACGATATCAGAAAGTCAAGTAAAACTGCTGCGGTCCGTTTATTTTTATTTTTTATTCCGATTGACTGCCAAAATGGAAGATTAACACGTTTAAAACTAAAGGAAAATAAGGAGGACTTTTACAAGAAAGTGGAGGCGCATGGACTTCATTTACAAATAAAGGTAAATTTTATAAGAAGTGGGATCAGACTAAGAAAAAAAATCCAATATTTAAAAACAAAATTTTCACCCTAAATAAAATACTCTTTTGTTTTTCTTGTTATCCTTTTGTTGAACAGTCTGTGTTAAAATTGATTAAAGCATCAGAATTAAAAGCTTTTAAAAACAACTAAAAATTTCAGTTAAGGTCAAAATTGAAAGTCGTGTTTTTTGTTCAGCGTTCTATACTCTCATTTGTATTGAATGAGTATGAATTGAGGAATTGCAACGGGAAATTTAGAACACATAGAGGGTGCAGAGCAAATGCACGCTCTCTCCGCTTTCTCCCGCTGTTATCAATGTATCGTTCTTTCTTAGCCAAATATGTACCTTACCTATGTGTGTGTAAAGAATGCTGATGAGATATAAAACATAACCAGCAGTCAATTTACATGCTGCCAATTGAATAGTGAATAAGCTACTCTTTTGGGTTCACCTATTTCACCTAACTCTGTCTCTGAAGTCAGCGCCTCACCAGCCATGAACCTCACCGCACGTCACTGCACTTCAGTACTGGCAGCAGAAATCGTCAACATACAGTCTGCTGGCGCCAGTGGCTGAGGACCTTGTCTGTGCACCTGCATTACAGGCATTTGTCATGCGAATATTTTCACTGTGTGGCTATCTGTACAACAGGGGTTGTTGCAACATTAACAAATCTCTCGAAATGCCTATTTAAAGCTTAACAGTAACGTGCTTGTACAGACTGGTTTCTTGGTTTGAAACATTTGATCTTGCTGAATGTGCTCATTAGGCCACTTCATGTTTGATCATTGATAGTCAAGCTGTGTTTAACGGCATTATGACCAGTGAGTTTATTTTGTTGACTGAAACATAACTGGCATTGAAATATGTGTAGGCCAGCATTTGTGGTTTTGCAACAGAAAAAAAAAAAACTAAAATTGTACTAATATTATGACCAAGACCAGAACTAAATAAAATAAAAAATAAAATTTGAAACACAGAACTAAATAAAAATAAAAATTGTTGACTCCATTGAAAACTAGAAAGAAATGAAAATAAAAATTAATTTTATAAAAATAAAATTAAAACTAAGACTACAATTAATATCAGAACTGAAATATCACTGCTATGACAATGTTGACAATGTAATTGTTTAACCATTTCTCACTACTGGCTGTGTGTGTGCAAGCAGTATCAATTACAGTTAATGCTAAAGATTCTACCAAAAAAATATGAGTACCTGAGTTTGTTTCCTTTCTAAACAACACAATGTCGCATTCTTCACAGCTCAATGTTTTTTCATATCCTTCTGTTATATTTACCTGTTCATTTTCATTCGGACAGTCTTTAGCCCAGTGGTAAGTGTTCTGACAAATAATGCATTTTGATCTCCTTCCATATTTGTTCATCAGATTAGTGCCTGGCAATGCTGACCTCATCTGGCTACTTTGCAAATGCAACCTGTTGCTTTGTTTTTCACTGGTGAGATACACAGTTTCTTGTGTGGCAGCAATGCCCGTTGTTACCATACATGCCTTCCCTCCAAAAATTCTCTTAGGCGATAATGTCATCAAAGCAAAAGTAAGCTCTGTACATTCCGTTAATGCCATCGACCTTTTATTTGTATCTGAACATGCAGTATTTAACAGCTTAAAAGCTAGCACAAAATCTGGGAGTGCCATGTTACGTTTACGCATGTGGCAGAATCTCTGTTCAAAATCAATAATATGATCCGCCATTGAAACTTTACTTGCCCTATTAACTCTGTCAAAATCTGAATATGCCTCGTAGATATGATCCTTTTCC
This sequence comes from Polypterus senegalus, assembly GCF_016835505.1. Lineage (NCBI taxonomy): Eukaryota > Metazoa > Chordata > Cladistia > Polypteriformes > Polypteridae > Polypterus > Polypterus senegalus. Next base: position 70,168,401 of record NC_053171.1, on the reverse strand, counting down.
TCCTTTAAAAACACAGTATTAAGCCTTTCTATCAAAATAGGCATAGCTTCATCTTTGTTCAGGTCTTCTACCAAAATTTACATCACAGTTTCTCTTACTATCCCTGTAAGCAACAGTCTAACACAAGTGCATGTTTTTTTTCTTTTCAAGATAAGTAACCCTTGTCCATATTAATACTTCATTTTCCCATCTCTTGTATGGCTTGTATTTCTTTGTTTATTAGTGTTGTTTTGTCTTCTTATATTCATTCTTTGATTGGTCTTCCTTGTCTCTGTATGTTAATCTTAGGTTAATCTTCAAGGTGCCCTGAAGCTGCAGCTAAGGAGTTACCTTTAGCTCTGTATAAGCCTCAATCCTGTGCTGAGACATTAGCTTACCAGATCATGTTGTTTGGCTAAACTTTATTGGATTGTTCATTGTAAGTTCTTGTTTTCTGATTCTCTGCTTTATTTATTAATATTTGCACAGGATTTAGGATTTGATATTTGTTCTCTCTTTTGGATGGGCTATTTGAGGCAGCATTTTGTATTTGCATATTTTTTATTTTGAATTCACTTCTTGATATTGTAAATAGGGCGGCACGGTGGCGCAGTGGTAGCGCTGCTGCCTCGCAGTTAGGAGACCCGGGTTCGCTTCCCGGGTCCTCCCTGCGTGGAGTTTGCATGTTCTCCCGTGTCTCGTGGGTTTCCTCTGGGCGCTCCGGTTTCCTCCCACAATCCAAAGACATGCAGGTTAGGTGGATTGGCGATTCTAAATTGGCCCTAGTGTGTGCTTGGTGTGTGGGTGTGTTTGTGTGTGTCCTGCGGTGGGTTGGCACCCTGCCCAGGATTGGTTCCTGCCTTGTGCCCTGTGTTGGCTGGGATTGGCTCCAGCGGACCCCCGTGACCCTGTATTCGGATTCAGCGGGTTAGAAAATGGATGGATGGATATTGTAAATATTTTTTGAATAATGTATCCTGCCTAGAAAGAAACAGGAGACAGGTGCAAATGTTACAGGACCAAAAGTACAAACCAGAGATCTGTCCTATTTTTCACCTAAGCCAAAACAGAAATCAAAATGCTTTGACAAAAGCCAAAGTCCAAAATCAGTACATTAAAGTCAAACAAAGAAACACACTCTGTAATTCTTTGGCTTAACTATAATCTCAGATAACCAGGAAATGCACTGTGTCAACGTTTATACTGACTGGAAACAAAAACAAATGCTGTTTTATAATTCCTTGGGTATCAAAATATTAGAAACTAGCGACTGGGAGCCTGATCGAATCAGGCTACAAATTCTACGTTTGTGAAATCCATACTTTCTCTTCAAAGAATTATTTGTTTTTTTTAAGTCCTTGAAATGATTTTGTTATCATGGCACTGATTTGTGCTTAAAATAGACTTTTTCGCCTGATGTAATGAAGAGCTTCCTGTTTAACCCCTTATAGACAATTGTCGTGAAATTGCATCAAACTGCTTCTGGCTTGAATGCAGCGCTGAGGTGGCATGTATATCCCGCCAATACCAGTGAATGCATATTCAATACATACCAAGGATCATTTTGGAAGCACCAGTCATGCCGTCTAGCAGTCATAGTGGAAACTACATCTGCCTGATAGAAGCGAAGTATTGGCGTAGCTGTGCACGTGGATTTTGGCTGATAATTTCGAGAAATCGTCCAAATTTGAGGTAAGTTGTACTAAGATAAAAACACGTGCCAGCTTATTGTTTGCTTGTGTGTTATATTCAAATTAACAATCTCCACTTAATTTAGCATCCACATGACACCAAAAACACAAATAATTTCTTTTTTTAAAATAACTGTAAATAAATGTAGGCAACAAGGGGTTAAAGTTGTATTTAGGTCATGATTATCTGGACTACTTTCGACTGTTTGCTAATGATTACCTGGTATAGAAAATACAGTATCTAACTATTGTGCTGAGCAGTAACTTGCAGATATTTTGCATTCTCCTGATACTGCAGGGTATGGTTGGTAAACCAGTGCAGGGATGTTACTAGTCTACAAACCAGATTTTGCAGATACCCATTTTTGGTAAAATAATGAATGAGTGTTGTTTTCTACTCATTGTAAAATACCTGTACTTCACTGATAATGAAGACTATAATGAAGCCAATCACCTAGCACCAAAACTGTACAAATCCTGTGATGTTCATCGGTTGATCATCAAAAATATGCAGAAAGTGTATGTTCCTGATCATGAAATAAGTATTGATGAAAGTTTCATGGATAACAAGGGAAGACAGTTGTGAATACAGTACATAACATTCAAATGAACACAATTTGGTGTCAAGTTCTACATGCTGTGCGAAACAAGCTCAGGGTACATCTGTCACTTGACAGTTTTTACCAGTGAAGGGCACAAGTTGGATGGAAAATACAGTTAATAATGTATTAATACCTCATCTGTAAGGTTACTTGTGGACCCTTTTCTTGATCAAGGTTACTGCTTCACAATAGACAATTTCTACACCTCACCTGAAATGTTACAAATATTACTGTGTAGCGGTGCTACTATGAGTTAAAACTGCATCTCCCAGCAGTCCCTGCAGGAGCTTTTGGGGTCAAAGGTGGTCAGAGGGGTTTAAAAGGAGGGCAGGTGTCCAAGGGAGAAAAAAGTGTATTTTGTGTGTCGTTTACTTGTCGGACTGCCTTCTGTTAATTAAGCCATATTTAATTGCGGTGTCCCGGATTGTAATCGTTGTTCGGGTCTGGATCGTCTGTCTACCTGTGTGCTGAGGACTGATTGTGGATTCACGGCTTTCTTGCAAGTATAGGAGCGCTCCTGAACTATCCATCTATTTTCACCCTTACAGTGTCTACCGGTAGGAGTGTTTTTTCATTCTTTTACAACATAGCAACATACAGATCTCTGGATTTACTCTCGTCATCTCTCATTACATCAAGTGTGGACTTGCTGTGTGGACTTGTGTTTTAGTGTTTAATGTAATATCGCCGTAGGGGTACAGGGGTTTTCATTTATATTATTTAATTTCATTATATTCTTTAATTGTTGTTATTCCCCACTGTGCTTTATTTTGTCTCTGTTTGTGAGTGTGTGCGGGCAGGCCAAGACCCTGGGATCCTCTATAAAAAAGAAATCATCTTGACGGTGTTAATCTTAGCGGCACCGGACCGCTACAACTGCAATGTAAAACTGCTGCATATGGCACTGTATGACCGAACCACCATGATATACCTGGTAACTTCTGTCATGTGAAGATGCAATGTAGTGCAGTAGCTGTGGGGCAAAAAGGAAAAATAGCCTACAACAATACAATGGACAGTGTATATCACGTGGATCAAGCACTGACATTCTACACTGTCATGCGCAAACAACAGAAGAAATATCACAAGAAAAATTTTCAGCATCTGCTCAAAAAGTGCCTACGGAACGCAGTTGTCCTATACAAAAATAACGCTGACAAAACTATAAGTTACAAAGACTTAATGTGGAAGGTGGAGAAAAGCATTCTAAAGAACTACTAAGGACATTGACTTTATCTGAAATAAGTGGGTCACCACTGGACAGACAACATGTGTGAATCCTGAATGCCTGATTGGTCATCATTACATCAATTACCGCCCACCAAGAACAAAGAAACAGAATCACAAACAAATGTGTGTTTTATTTTTGCTCAAAACGTGATGAGTCAGGCAAGAAAGTGCACAAAGACACACTCTTCTATACTGTATATTGGTGTTTGTTTTAAAATATACGTATTACACAAAGGACGTACACTGAATCGGCATACTTTTCCTACTGTATTCATGCTGATGCTTTGGTATTTACATGTTTCACATAACAACATCTTTTCTTGTTGAAAAAAATTCTCAAGTCTTTAGCTTGTTTTTTCCAGGGATAAACATGGTGCTAAGGATATTAAGAAAAATACATTTAGCAAAAATGTCTGGTTTTGACTTTGATTTAACAAATTTCTACGTCAAGACCTTAGCTCACAATAACAACAATTCTTTTGTTTTTCCGATTTTAAATAACTGCCTTGGATCTCTTCCACACTACTGTTTGTCCTGTTGAATACAACTGTTCACAGTATACGTATGATTCGGTTGGAAACGTTCATGCTTACAGGAGATCGAAATTCTAGCTTGTGGCTTAAAAAACATTCTCTTAACAACATGTGCATCTTCCCCAATGTCAAATATCAGTGGGACTCTGACCTGTATCTCTAGAAGACTTTCTTCATCTTTAGAAATGTTTTTTTTCTCCAAGCCATCACTGCGCAGCAAAGCCTCCAGGGCTGTTCCCTCACTTGCTGATCCATCTTTTCTTTCCAACAGGTCTGCCTCTAAAAAGAGAGAAAAAAACAAACATGATGTGTTACAAAGAACAAGAGATGTATGCTGTCTGCAGAGCTTTCATGGACAGCCTGATTCAAACCCTGTTGGTGGTGGAAACTATGTTAAAAATCCTGGAAATGTGGTCCTATGGCTTGAATTTTCTTGCAATGTATCAGTGCACACCTAAAACGCAACATTCAAATTCAGCACCTCTCTGCTGGAATAAGCTCTAGCACACTACAGTGTACAGGAATATGTATGTTTGGAAAGTAGATAGATGTCCACTTCTGAAGAAATATTAACTACTTATACTGATCAGCCACAACATTAAGATCACTGATTGGTGAAGAGAAAAACATGGATGATAATAATAATAATAATAATAATAATAATAATAATAATAATAATAATAATAATAATACATTTTAATTAATAGGTGCATTTCTTAGCACTGCCATGCAGTGGGCTGGCACCCTGTCCGGGGTTTGTTTCCTGCCTTGCGCCCTGTGTTGCCTGGGACTGGCTCCAGCAGACCCCCGTGACCCTGTAGTTAGGATATAGCGAGTTGGATAATAGATGGATGGATGGATTTCTTAGCAATCAAGGTCACCTTACAATGAATTAAACAACAGTATTAAAGATAAAAACAAATAGGACAATAAAGCCAAATAGCAATAAAGGTACCAAAGTACTAACAAACATCAAAGGTAACTGGCTATCACAGTGATAAACACATAATTGGTATGCCAGTTTGAAGAGATATGTTTTGAGGGTAGTTTTAAATTGTGTTATTGAGTCTAGCTAACAGATATGAGAGAGAAGGTAATTCCAGAGTTAAGGGGCACTATGAGAGAATGCCCTGGCACTGATGGTGTGGTAGTAAAAGGAGAAGCAGGCTGTATTTGCTAATAAGGCTCTCTGGGTTTACATGCTTCATATTATGAAATGAAATCACACACTGAACCCTTTAGTTTATGGAGAGGTAAGCTAACATCAAATGTAATCATTTTGTGATCCAAGATGGGTAATTCAGTTGAAGTAAGATTGCGGTGTATGATGCCAGAGAAACAAACTAAGTCAAAAATATGACCTTTGTTATGAGATAAGAAGTTCACATATTTAGTTAAATTAAAACAGTTAAGCATTTCATTAAAATCATGTGTGAGTGCACCAGTTGAGGCATCAAAGTGTATGTTAAAATTACCCATAAGGATGACATTAGGTGACAATGCACACAAAGTAGTTCAAACAGTAAAAGGTTCTGCAACAAAAACACATCTCATTACAATGGCAACTGTCAAAGGCTGGGATATACTGCACAGCAAGTGAACATTCAGTTCTCCAAGGTAATGTGCTGGAAGCAGAAAAATGAGCAAGCATAAGGATCACAACAACTTTGACAAGGGCCAAATGGTGACGGCTAGACAAATGGATCAGAGCGTCTGGGCCTTCACATTCCCCAGATCTCAATCTGTTTGAGTATCTGTGGGATGTGCTGGAAAAACAAGCAACTTACAGGACTCAAAAGGATCTGTTGCTAATGTCTTGGTGCCAGAAACCACAAAACACCTTCAGACGTCGTGTGGAGTCCATGCTTTGTTGTGTCAGAGCTGTTTTGGTGGCACGAGGGGGACCTACTCAATATTAGGTAAGTGAATTTAATGTTGTTGCAGATTGGTGTATAATAAACCCATTTTTTTCTCCAACCTAACAGCCTCTTGGCAATCCCAGAAAATGGCACCAGAAATCATGCCTCTCTGTTATGTTCGAGTTGAACTGAATGAGTCCTATTAATCAAGATGTTTCAACTTTCCTTTAGAGGAAAAGAAAGTATGGTTGATCATTTTGAATGTGCTTTGTGTAGAGTAAATCTTTTTTATTATATAAAGAGTCGGTGTTTCCCTTCCTACAAGCTGAGGTTTGATGGTAATATCGCCCTTTGGTGGGCATTTTTTGGAAGTGTCTTTGGCATTACATGTTTTGGGACTTCCAGTTCTTGACAATGATACAGATCACTGATACAGATTAGGCAGAGTATTAATCTGTGCTCCTGCGTGAAAATTTGTGCATATGCTCTTTGAATAAGTGGACTTCTATAAACCACTGGTGAAAAATTCATTTTTGTGACCATAAGTGGTGAAATGTATGCACATTCCCTGCTGTTGTATTGGCTCTGTCTCGATACATTCTTAAAAATGCAATCGCCTTGATTGCCATGATAATTGGCAAACTGGGCACCATAGACATAAAATGTCTACACATGACAGGAAATGACTTCAATGATACACTTATTTCTGTTAATATATATAAAAAACACACATAAATGCACTAAATCACAAAGCACACACAGTAATGCACATTTCTTCCACTATACCACCTTCCAGACTTTCAAAGATGTCACAATATCTATTATTATATAATGCATACTACTAACCAAAAAAAATGCTTTAAACAATCTGCAAAGAATAAACAAGACTGAGGAAGACTTTTTAATTCTTTGGAACACAACTCCGTCGGAATGCAATTCTGTCATTTCACTTTTCTGCATATACAACAACATGTATTTATATAGCACATTTTCATACAAAAAAATGTAGCTCAAAGTGCTTTACAAAATGAAGAATAGAAAAATAGAAGACACAATAAAAAATAAACATAAGTCAATATTAATTAACATAGAATAAGTAAGGTCCGATGGCCAGGGTGGGCAGAAAAAACAAACAAAAAAAAAACTGGAGGCTGGAAAAAAAAAATAAAATCTGTAGGGGTTCCAGACAAAGAGACCGCCCAGTCCCCTCTGTATACTACCCTTTAAACAAAAAACAACCAAAATGGTTTTCCACTTTAAGCAAATATTTATGTGAAACTAAATTATACCTGCGTGGAGTTTGCATGTTCTCCCAGAGTCTGCGTGGGTTTCCTCCGGGTGCTCCAGTTTCCTCCCACAGTCCAAAGACATGCAGGTTAGGTGCCTTGGTGATCCTACATTGTCCCTTGTGTTGTGTGTGTGTGTGTGTGTGTGTGCGGGCCCTGCGGTGGGCTGGCACCCTGCCCGGGGTCGGTTTCCTGCCTTGCGCCCTGTTGACTGGGATTGGCTCCAGCAGATCCCTGTGACCCTGTGGATAATGGATGGATGAATAGCTATATGTTAACTAATGCCAAATCCTTGTTTCTGGGGCAGATATGCTATTCAGTGAAATTCAGCAACCTCCTTTGACTGAGGCAACATGTTTACTAAAAGTTAAGAAACCACAGATCGTTGTGAGATCCTGAAGGATCCTCTGAGTATAAGCACTTGTACTGCATGTTTAGGCCAGTTGTGTACCCATTTGTATGGTGTAAACTGAATCCTTGTAGTTGACATTTTAATATTTCAGCTCTTGCAAGAAACTTGAGGGAGATAAAAATCAAATGCTAGATTGCTAACCAATGTTATTTCTTTCTTCCTTGAAAGCAGACAGGATATTGCTACAAAAATATTTCTGTCCCTCTCTTCACTGGGATTGCTAACTTTGAAGGTGTTTAATAAATCTTTCTTTTATTATAACATCACCTTCTGATCTGCTTGCCCTGATTTTATCAAAGTCTCACCAAGACACCACCGTAACACCTTCCAATGTACTGAGTTTCACTTCTAGGATTCCTGGTGACTGTTCATGTATTATTTTTAAGTCCACCTTTTCCACTACAAGATTGCCTAGGGTTTTGCAAAGGGTTGGTTAGAATGTATTTCAGCATTATTGGGCAAAACAGTTATAGGGACAAACCTTACAGGTACTTAATGAAGTAATGTTGTTAATACAATACATGATTTTGAACATTGTAAGGTTTCTAAACTCTCTTGGGGCTCTCCACCCAATTTGACAACACAGCAAAAAGTGTCCCAAAGTGTGACCACCGTGTCTATGAAAGACAGCCTATCAGATTCTGGGGGAACTGCAGGCTCCCAGCTCTGGAGCAGCTCGCCGCGAAAACAAATCCGAAAAGATCGCAGTCACATTATGACCACCTGCCATCGATGGGTGATGCAAGGAACATTGTAAATGCAGGGAACAGTATTACTTGGCCACTAACATGACCACGACCCTGCCTGGTTGCTGTGTCTGTGTGTAGGAGAGCGGTAGATTCTGTTAAAATAAATAACCGTGCTGTTCCTGTTTCAAGCTGAATAAAGTTGGTTTTGCTAAAGTACTGAGACTCAGCCTCGTGTTTTGGGGTGTAAGACAGGGACTCACACGTCACAACATGTACACATAAATAAAAAGTTCTGGTACACTTAACCCTCACATAGCCCATACCATTGCCTGCTGGTGACTATTTCAAGTTAACATTCAATGTATTGGTGCATGTAAGGAGTACAGTGAAATTCTTATACATTTAAAGAACATGGAAAGGGTAGCCATTATCTGCACATATTAGTCATCAAATGTGGACCTTAAATTGAAACCCCAACATTAATCGCAGTATGACATTTCCTATTATTGTTGCAGTCTTTTCCATCTATTGAGACAGTATCTTGGATGCAGTATCTCATGCCCGTAATGCCAACCATCACACTATACAGTTAATTAAAAATGGCAAAAAGAAATATAACTGGAATTACAAAGATGATCCGCTGTGGCGACCCCTAACGGAAGCAGCTGAAAGAAGAAGAAGAAGACAAGGTAGCAATATATTATTGGTCAAAAAATATGTCCTTCAATGGAGGGGCACCCTATACGATGTTCGTTCTGGACTAGCTTCTGATATCACTGGGACATGTACTGGTTCCTGTGACCATATTTTTTAGGGGCAGAAGTAGAAACATAATGCCATGGGAAAGGTACAGAATTAAATAATGGCCTTTATATGCAGTCAGCCCACCAGAATTAAAGTAAGGGGCACTGTACATCAGCAGTTGCATAAGGGAATATCACATTAGGGGGTGCCTCCAGAACTGCTGAAAGGAATATGGTAAACAGGAGTAAGAAGATTCTAGGATTCTGCTGCCTAGCTCAAGCAATAAACAGCCTAGGACAGCCATGGAACATATGGGCAAATATGCCTAGAAGAATTCTTTAGAAGTACAAGAGGGTTTTCTGACCCTAAAAAGACCATAATTCCAAGGATATTCCCATCTAAAAGGTTGATATATGTCAACTTTCTTTCAAGACTTATGAAATTTTGAGAAAAAGGAAACAGGCAAGTGTGACTTGCCATGGATATCATGACACCAACATGCTGCACCCACAAGACAGTCTAGCTCCCTTACAGATTCTACTGTAGATGTTGTATAATTTTGTATCAAGTGTTTCTACTTCTGGGAACTTTAAGTGATTATTTTGCTTTTGTATTATTCTGGGCTATCGCTTTTTGAAACCCTTTTACTAAATGCATTGCCATGACTGCCTGCTCCCTCATTTTGATGCACAAGTGGAAACAAGTGAGAAACTCTGGTACCACAGGAAAGAGAAACCTATTAACTTCAGTGATAGCTTCTCTTTTCTACGGAGGACACCGTCAGCATTGATGCCATAGGTACCTGGCAGCAACAATAGCCCAAAAAGGTCAAGGCATCCTTGAAATCTGGACAAAATGAGAAGTCAGGCAGAGAGTGAGGAAATGGAGAAGAGAATGAGTTCTACCTAGTACGAGGTGCTTTTGTGAAAAGCAAGACTCTAGTCCTGTAAACTAAGAATTTCCTACAGCAAGTAATTATTTCTTGAAGTAGCCACAGTGGGTTTATAAAACATTTTTCTGAAAGCCCAAAGTGGCTGATTAAAAGACTAAAATACTGATCTGGCAAACAGAGAATTGGATTTTGTTAACCCCAGGGTATTCCAATAGACTTTTTACTACACATTGGACCGATCTATTTTTATTGTAATAAATCTGATCTTGTTTTAAAAAATGGAACATTTACTCCACGATTGTCTGACTTGTTCGGCTGGAAAGTCCACAATAGTCACAGTGTATAGAATTGAGTATGTAGATGTACAGGGATTTCTAGAGTTATCTCCCTCTTCTAAAGGTTTCTGAAGAGTAGTTAATCCTGAGCTGCTCTCACCAATCGCTGGAGGAGTTGCTTCTAAGGTGACATGTTATGGTTCAGTTAGGAAGCATTACAGCCATTCTCTTATAATCCTGTTCTACCATCACTATGAAAATGTGTTCATGAGTCCTGTTTCACACCACCAGAAAGATGTGTCCCAGAGCCTTAAGTGTCCCAGAGCCTTAACAACTCTGACAGACTCGAATTAAACCTGTTTAAACTCAAGCAGAAAAGACTGTGTGGGGACCTAATCTAAGTCTTCAGTGGAGATTAAGGTGAAGTGCATTTTGGACTGAAGCCAGGAAGCACTCCTTTACTCAAAGAGTTGTGGGAATCTGGAGCAAATTACTGAGACTTGGAGTTTAAGGAGAAATTTTGACAACCTTTAAGAAAGATTTGGATGAGATATTGAGGAAGCTTAGCTATTAGCTAAACAAACAAGCTTGAAGAACTGAATGATCTCATCTCGTTTATCAAATTTCCTATATTCTTATGCTACATCCTGAGGATGAGGTGATTCTGAAGTTTGTTCAGCACTTCCAGGAGGAGGTACTGTTAAGTGCTGCATCTTGTCTGAATGTAGTGCAACACCTTTTGGAATGTCCAGCAGATGAACAAAGCAATAGGCCAAAAGTAAAATTGTGGTCAAAAAGACAAACAGGGATTCACTACTCGGCAGTCAGAAAGACTAAATGATAATCAAAACCAAAAACTTTAGAGCGAAATCATAATCAATAAGATCTAAACGAGAGTCACGGGCAAAGCTAACCAGAAGTGTCCCTAATTTGAAAATAGGCATGAACAAAAAGTAGGTTCATAATATCCCAAAATTATGAATCCAGCTATGCAGCTCTTATCCGCTGTAACGACAATGGCATGCATTGCATAACTTGAGTCACATGCTGAGCAAAAGGTACAGCAACTGTAAACAATATGGTGGTGCCAACGTTCCAGATACAAAAAAATTATGAAAACTGTGGAAGGTAAAATGGCATTGTGATTTAATCCAAAACAATAAATTGAATACATGAAAATAATACTCAAAAAATGACTGTATATCTTGTAATGATCATGATATAAATTAGATGTCGTCCCAACTCACCTGCTAGCTTCAGCCTCAGATAAACCTGGTAGTTAAAGGCTATTCACACTTTACATACTCAGCCTCAAATGCAGTCTAAGGACAGGGCCAATAAAAGAGCTGCTTTAGTACAGGCCCATGATTAGGTTGCACCTGCCAGTCAGGCAGTATGAGTTGCCTGACAATAACATCAAACTCAGCCCTGTCTTAAAAAGATCTTCACCTCCTCTTCAGTGATCATCCCCCATTTTATCACAATGTTCTTTGTGTGAATGGGGAACTAAATCTTGCATGAGAGGCCGAAGAAAGCTAATGAAATTAATAAAGGATGGATTTATATTACTTAGCACAACACCCAGAAGATTAGATGGTGAAAACAAAAAAAAAAAACACAGAAGATGACATATAGAATTTAACCAATGCAACCCATAGATGAGGACAAAATGTAATGACTGCACAGAAAGTAGCAGTCATAGAGGGAAAAGGGACATAGCAAGAGGGTTGGGAGCTTAGGAAGTTGACTGATATTTATTAGCCAATGCAAAAGATGAGAATCAAAGTCAGGAAACCAAAACAAGTCAAAACCAAGCGATCAAACTAATGTAATAAGCTGAATGCCAAGTGTTCAGAAGTAATCTGAATAATCACATTTCTAAGCATTAAGCCAAGCAACAACCTTATAACAAAAATTGCAACATTTATATAAAAACATGCAAGGTGTTACAGAAAAACAAATTTATAAAAAAAATGTTTATAAAAGCACATTAAAACAAATAAAGCCACTGAATATAACTGACAATAACAACTTAATGATTTTTGGCTTTGCCAGCTTTACAAATATAAAGTTATCTGATAAAACTAGTAAATATCTGTAAAACAATTAGACCAATTCACCATTACTTAAAGAAAACTAATAATACTTTAATGCCCGTGGTCTGGATCCGAGAAAGAAATGCTGCTTGGGCGTCTGTGGGTTGTCAGAAACACTGCAGCAGTTGAGTACAAATCTGGCCTGAGTGATGTGGCTTGTATTGTGGGCTGCTGGAAAGCAAGATCTTCTCCAGAGCTAAAGTCCATCCGCCTGGGTGTGTGGCTGCCGGTGAGCCTTGTAGGATCCTGGCTTGGATCGGCTCACAAAGCTAGGGAAAGTGTGTCAGATGGTGTTACCGCTGAGCCCAGGTGAGACATATAAGGTGGACCTGATGTCATTGATGCACAGGCAGCATTATAAATGGCACCTTTTATTCATTTTTTGTTTATCTACTAATGGGGTAAAATTCTTACGGACATCCTGCTGGTGATTTTATGACCCAAGGAATTCAATGTTGCACTTTACTTTACAGTTTGACTCTTCCCTGAAAAGTTAATAATTTTTAATGTTGATTTCACCACTATTTTGCTTTGGCAGTGGGCACTGGTATTTTGGGAGGTTAAAGTGGCCACTGCTATGGCAATGTATCCCATGATGCAAAGAGAATTATATGACGGTTAATGTAATTGATTTGACCATATAAAGGCCACCATTTGCCTTCCCACAATATCTGAGACTGGATAATACTAGTGATACTTGCAATTTATTTTTGTGAATCCTGGCAATAGAAACTAGCTCTGCAATTTTTGACTCTGACTTTTGGGTCACGATTTTGGCTTTGTGAACTCTCTTTCTGACTTCCGATATTGATCTTTGTTTGTTAATTGACCACGCCCTTTTCACCTGGCCATTGCTTAAAAATTTTTTAACTGACTACCTTTTTTAGTCAGTACAGGCAGAGGACAAAGTAGATTAATAATGCTGAAAAATAAACAAAACATAAAAATAAAAGAGCAAATTATCAAAATATACAATATAACCTTCACTGGGCTAAGTTCTTACATAAACTGGACATATGTAGGGTGTGGCTAGAGATGATGTGAATGCCGGGGATGTGCTGCCGGGCAAGGCATGGTTCACTCCCCTCCTATTTAAATTAGGAACCTAAGATAAGGCCACCTTTCTATTTAGAATTCAATTTATAGAGCTTTCATCCGTTTATATTCTGCTACTTCACATCTTATTGATTTTGTTAAGCGTCTCTTAATGGAAAAATAACACTGAACTGCTGCTGTTCTTAACATCACGTCGCATTATTCCTGATGTGTCCAATGCTCTTGGAGGTGAATATTCTTTTACAAAAACTTAGCCTTCAAAGTCTCATGGCCTCCAAGCAGACTGACCCAACCTTATGAAACAGACAAGCCTATTAAATTGGAGACAGCAGTTGATCCAAATAAGGATTCTCAATTGTGATGGTTATTCACAGTCATCTAGCATAACCTAGCATACACCCTAAAACTGTGCATCAATGAATCTGAGACATGATGATGCCTGTCTACCCGTACCAAGAAACTGTACCGCACCCATTTGTCTCACTCTGGAAGGGATAACAACAGTACTGCAGTCACACCAACCATCAGTAGATTTATATTCACATCCCACTCAGAGCCGACTTATTTATTAATGGCAGCAGCCTTGAGGCTCAGTGTCAGCCTCACAGACGGCACCTGCAGAGGAGGAGGAGGAGGAGGAGGCAAAGCTCTGGCTGAAGGCTTCAGACAGATGAAGGGAGGATTTACTAAGCCAACAAAAAATTTGCAGTGGTGATGACAGAGAACACTACTTATCAGCAAGCTACACAATTTGAGCTGAGTAAAAAATGTAATCAACAAGAGACTGCAACACTGTAATAGAAGGGATAATTTAACAAGTTTATTGTTTGTGTTATTTTTCCTATATGGAGTGGATATTCTGCTCCTCAGAAATGCTCATACATTTAAATGTGTTTAATTACATGAACTGTTGCATCATTTATCCTCACAGCCTCTTTTATGGTCTGAACTTTGGTTTCATCACAGTTTTGTCCACACAGCCGACCCCTGAAAAGCAGCCCATTCAACTGTATGTCATATAATTTCATTAAATTAGTTACAAATAAATGACAAACAATGATAATTGAAATGGACCCTGAAGAGAAGCAGAACAAACAGTTATTAAAGATCTTTTAATAAACGCCCTCTGTCAATGCACAACCCATTGTGTCTGTGTTCTCTGACATTGAGCTGTCAGTGACTAGACAGTTCTCCCCTGGGAAATCTATGTGCAAGGGGAAAAGACAAGAAGTGAAAATCTGGATCCACAAGAACCCTAGGTCTGTAGTCCAGGACAGCAAGGAGGATAGAATGGCAAAGAAGCATTTCTCCTCAGCCAATTCTAACTAGAATTAAGGTTTATCTATCTTACACTGCAAAATTCCTCCACATTCTATCCAATTACATCAGGCTGAACGATGAAAGGTAATTTGTTCTAGATAGATAGATAGATAGATAGATAGATAGATAGATAGATAGATAGATAGATAGATAGATAGATAGATAGATAGATAGACAGAGTCTTTCATATCTGTCTATCTATCTATCTATCTATCTATCTATCTATCCATTATCCAACCCGCTATATCCCAACTACAGGCAGGAAACAAACCCCGGGCAGGGCATCAGCCCACCACAGGGCACGCACAGACACACACACACACACCAAGCACATACTAGGGACAATTTAGGATCGCCAATGCACCGAACCTGCATGTCTTTGGACTGTGGGAGGAAACTGAAGCACCCGGAGGAAACCCACACAGACACGGGGTGAACATGCAAACTCTACGCAGGGAGGACCTGGGAAGCAAACCCAGGTCCCCTAACTGCGAGGCAGCAGCCCTACCCACTGCGCCACCGTGCCGCCCTCTATCTATCTAATTCGGATTATTTATGCGTTGTGCTCTTCGCTGAGTGCAGATTCAGAGCGCTGTAACAAATTTACAACTAAAATGAAATTTCATCTGCACAAATTCTGAGTCACATATTTGTATACACATAAAGATATAGATATGGAACCTTATAATATCTGCGGTGGGCTGGTGCCCTGCCCTGGGTTTGTTCCTGCCTTGCGTCCTTTGTTGGCTGAAATTGGCTCCAGCAGACCCCCGTGACCCTGTGTTAGGATATAGCAGGTTGGAGAATGACTGACTGACCTTATGATATGCAGTATGTCCAATAACCATTATCCTTGAGCTATGGTCACTTGACAATGGAGGAGAAGAAAACAACATCTATCTATCTATCTATTAGTTGATTAATTTTTATCTATTTACAAAAGTCCATATATTAGTTAATATCAATCAAAATTGCCTGTGAACAGGCTAATTTGCTTCACGCTAAACCTCCTTTTGACATACTATGTCATTGATATCCTAGCTCACATCACCTTAATTCATACCAATTATTATTACATGCACTAAAGTGTACATGCCAAATACCCTTTGATCTCAAGTTGCAGGTCTTTTTTAAATTCCTGTTATTTAGCTATACAATAATAGCCCCAAACTCTTCATTGATCCAGGTATTAATATTTTGGAGACCCCATAGCACTCAAAATACTCATTATAGCTGCTGAGGATGCTGTTCGCATTTCTCATTAATCACTCAGATAAGTCTTAGCCATCTGTTCTAAGTGTCCTGAAGCAGTACTTGGCTTTGCTGCCCCTCTGATCAAGTTAATCCTCAAGGACTGATAGCAGGGCTGCTTAATAGATGGTAGATGTAAGTAGCACATACATTGAACTGCACCTTAGTGCTACGCTGAATGGCCAGAAAACAGGTAAGCGCCAGTTGGTAGTCATTTGGTGGAATTGGAGTATTTTTCTTAGTGGTCTGGGTCTCCGTTTTATTGTACATGTAACATGCTTATTACAATAAACTTTTCTACCCACCAGTAAGACACTCAGCAGATGTTGCTGCCTTTCTTTCTTCCATGTCACTTTGTGTATCACTTTCATATAAGAAATCTATGAGCACAGATTAGTTTGCTGAGTTTGCCAGGATTCACATTTTTTGAAAATACCAGTATATATAAGGTGATAAGCTTTCAATCAAGACCGAGATCAAGGTACTGGCCCCAGTAGTTTATGAGTAATCATGTGACAAACAAACCAAAGAAATCTCCCTATGGTGTGGTGTTCAACAATGGTGCAATCCCACAGTAGAGTGACCATGTTCATTGGATCTTGATGTTAACTAGACTAATGACAGATTGCTGCATGTTGTACATTCAAACTACCCATAAGCCATCCCAAACATGTTCTATTTTGTCAACTCCTATCCACTGCAATTACTGCATAATTTCAAAATTAAATAAAACGTTAAAATTGGCTTTACTTTTCAATTTACCCTTGTATATACACAAGGGCTCTGCCCCCTGCTCGCTTTGCTTGCCCACCCTTGGGTTTGGTTTACCGGATATACAATTTAAAGAGATTGTTATTTTCATGGGTATTGTTACATATGCATTATTTTCACTTTTACTTTAAAACTTTTGTAAAAACAATACTTGTCCTTTATTTCTGGCCCCAGACAGGGTTGCAGCTCTTTCTCGCAGGACGTATGACGCTGCTCGCGTTATGAAGGGGGTGCGGCTGAATGCAAGCTAAGGTGATGCCGTCGGATCATCTGCTGTCTTTCTGCTGCTGGTGAGCTGACTGTTCTGCTTGTCTCGCTGCCCCATCATTTCAAAGCCTGTACAGCAGCTGTCCTTTTGCCATCTTGTGTCTTTGCAGCTCGCTTTGTGCCGGGTTTAGTATGAGGGGGGTTAGGGTGGCTGAAAGCACGCTAAGGAGAAACGGTCAGATCATCTGCTGGCTTTCTGCTGCTGGCAAGCTGCATGTTCTGCTTGTCGCTTGTAGTTGTTTTAAGAGCTGGGAGCACATGAAGCGTGTCTGCCGAAAGCATTCCAACAACTGCTAGGTTAGATTTTCGTGGATTTGTTTTAAATGTTGTCTCACTGCCTTGTCTCGCGTAACGTTAAAGTCTCTCTTGTGGGACATCAAATTGTCTTCCAAGAAGATCACGTCTCATGTCCCTAGTCTTCCTCCCAGGATTTTTATTATAATAGAGCACGGGTGTCAAACTCCAGGCCTGGAGGGCCGCAGTGGGTGCAGGTTTTCTTTCTAACCCTTTTCCTAATCAGTGTCCAGTTTTCACTGCTAATTAACTTCTTTTCCCTCTATTTTAATAGCTCTGTTTTAAGGATTAAGTCTTCTGAATTGATTCTTTCCTTCATTAAATGACAGCCAAACAGAAATGAGACATGAAACGAGCCAACATATGACCAGCTAAATTGGGGCTTCAAACTCCAACCAGTTCCTTAATGAGAAGCTGACTTTCTTTCTAGCAAAGTAGTACTAGGTTGTTGTACCGTGTTAGCCATTATGAATGTAGAGAAAAGCCAAGCAAAATGACACCTTTTATTGGCTAACTAAAAAGATTACAATATGCAAGCTTTCGAGGCAACTCAGGCCCCTTCTTCAGGCAAGATGTAATCTGTATTACATCTTGCCTGAAGAAGGGGCCTGAGTTGCCTCGAAAGCTTGCATATTGTAATCTTTTTAGTTAGCCAATAAAAGGTGTCATTTTGCTTGGCTTTTCTAGCAAAGAGAATCCAATTATAACATAACGGTGGGTATGGTCACCGTTTACAGTTGAGTACCACCGTCAACCCCTCCTTTTAAAAAAAGTCAACATCTGCCCTGAAAGAGTTAACTCATGATACTCAATAGACAACTCAGCAGTTTATTTACAGCACTGGGATCTTCTGGAACTACAGATATGTATAACTGAGTATAGCTATGGAAGGTGACTCCATGCTCTGCAATAATTTTACCCAATGGCAGCATATACAGGAAAAACAGGAGGAGATCCAGCACAAAGAACACCATAATGAATGTCATATATTTTTGATACAGGATCCCCTAAGCTAATAAAATCCTGCTTTCCATTTAAATATATGTCCTAACCCAATTTAAAACAGTCCCAGATAAACCAATCCATTGAGAAGAGAAGTGGGAAAAGGGTCTATAGTTACTAAGTGCAGAATTGTTATGTTTCATAAGTTTAGGCTTAACAATTGCTGTTTTAAGTGTTTCTGGAAAAATGCCTGTTTCTAATGAGCAGTTTGTGATATCTAGTACTGTTAAAATGATACAGTCAATAACTTCTTTATAGAAAGACGTAGGAATGGGATCACAGAAACAGATGGAATTACTTAAACAATTAAATATTTTACAAAACTCAGCTTCATTAATTTTGCAGAATGAGTTCCCTATGGGGCGGCATGGTGTCGCTGCTGCCTCGCAGTTAGGTGACCCGGGATCGCTTCCTACCTGTGTGGAGTTTGCATGTTCTCCCTGTGTCTGCGTGGGTTTCCTCCAGGTACTCCAGGTTTCCTCCGATAGTGCAAATACACGCAGGTTAGGTGCACTGGCAATTCTAAATTGTCCCTAGTGTGTGTGTGTGTGCACGCCCTACAGTGGACTGGCGCCCTGCCTAGGGTTTGTTTCCTGCCTTGCGCCCTGTGTTGGCTGGGATTGGCTCCAGCAGACCCCCATGACCTTGTAGTTAGGATATAGCGGGTTGGATAATGGATGGATGGATGGATGGAGTTCCCTATGCCACAGGTGTCAAACTCCAGGCCTGGAGGGCTGCAGGTTTTCATTCTAACCCTTTTTCCTAATCAGTGTCCAGTTTTCACTGCTAATTAACTTCTTTTCCCTCTATTTTAATATCCCTGTTTTTAAGGATTACGTCTCCTGAATTGATTCTTTTTTTTTCATTAAATGACAGCCAAACAGAAATGAGACATGAAACGAGCCAACAGATGACCAGCTAAATTGGGGCTTCAAACTCCAACCAGTCCCTTAATGAGAAGCTGATTCTTGCTTTTAATTAAACCCGTTATTCAATTCCATGGCTTGTTGCTGCTCTCTTTTTGCCACAGCAGACATTTCCAATATTGTTGATATTCTGTTTTTTTCTAAGAACTCCTAAAATGTTTTGGTAACCTGAGGGACTTTACTTTACAACCTTACTGAGACTTTCATCTTTATTTTAAGATTTTATTTGATGGATACGGGTGAGCTGGTCATGTCCTGCTTGTTTTATGTCTCATTATTGTCCGGCTGCTAATTAAGGAAAAAACAACTGAGGGGCCTGAGTCAAGCTAATTAAAGCTAAGGCTAAAGAAGTTAATTAGCATCAAAAACTGGTCACTAATTAAGAAGATGTTTAGAATGAAAACCTGCAGCCACTGCGGCCCTCCAGGACTGGAGTTCGACACCCCTGTAATAGAGAGATGTAAAAATTGTATTTCACAAATTGCACAGTCCTTTAAAGTTTTATTTTAACCATTTTTGTTATTGAGTACAGATCTCTTAGTTTGACAATGAGAAGGGCTCTCTATGAAAATGAATTAAATTGAAATCACCAATTAATAAAAGTCAGCAATGAATTATCATTTCTGAACATTTGCATTTTTTAAACCAATAGACAGGTTAAATTAGTTAGAGTATAAAAAAAATTGCAATACAACAGTTGTCCAAATTGTACCTACAAATATTTTGGTTTTCGATATTAGGGTATCATTTCTGACATGTAAACATAAATATTTAATGTGGCAGAACACACTTTTAACTACAAAGTGTGGACTGATCAAGATAGTCAGATCAGCCACAAGTGTAAGTGTATACAGATCACAATGTGTTCACAGGCTAACAGAGAGAACATAAGAAGTTTAAACAAATATAAGAAATGATTCCTCAGTTTCAGGTTTAAATTTCTGATAACAAAATAAATGATTGATTTTGGGATGCTCTTTCTTTGGAACCATTGTTTCTATATATCCCATTCATATTATAACTTTGAAAATTGTCCCCAATTTGCAAGTCTTATCCCAAACTAAGTTAATAGTAGAATTCCTATTTAAAATTATACATAAAATAAAATTAAGAGGAGAGGAACTCACCCAATTTAAACTCACACAGATGGAGCTGAGGGTCTCCAGGTGGCTGCAGTCTCCTCTTTTTTCTCCAGCACCGTGCAGGGTAAGTGTACATCTGTCCAGAGGTCAAACCTACATTAAGAAGGGACAATCATGTTTGACTTTCATTACAAAAATGTGACCTTTTTTTAATGTATTGCTATCCTATTATTGAACCCTTGTTACAAGAAATAAGCAATGTGCCTGGCACTTTGAGAACAACATTTAAAACAACATTGTAATGTAAAACCTCAATCATTTCAGAAACCATCAGTTATCAAAAAGTTGTATTGCAAAGCTTTGAAAATAGAACTAGAATTATCTGTAGATAATGAAGTAAATTACAAAACAGCGCATTTTTATTATACCCTGAAAACTGTACATATAGCACAAATAGAATAGTTTGATTTTAATTATCTATATTAAACACAATAGAAAATAAAAAATAAATGAAGAGGTCACAAGACTTTTTTTTACTTTGCAATGTTCCATGTCTACAATTATGCTTTTAAATGAAGTGGACAGTAATAAAACGTTACTGAATTTTTCCCCTAGGAGACGACTTTTAGTATTCAGTCTGTTCAGTCTATCTATAACAAGATGAGCAGGGGAGCAGGAATATTGATTTTTATTTCATTCTTGTTTGCAGCTACTGAAGAAATCTCTAATTTGGAGTGGTGTTGCATTATAGATGTATATAGATATATAAATAATTTAATTTTGGATAATAAACATTAAACTGGGACAATAAGGAATTCACAAAGTTCTTTATTTAATTGTCAATCATCTCCAACTGTAACTGCACTGTCTATGATAGCCTCCAAATTTTCACATTTTATCAAGGTTCATTCCATTTCTGCTTGATAAAGAGTTCTTTACCTGCCTTTCAGACAGTATTCTTATTTTTCTTCATTGAATCTTACATTGTCACTCGTGTGAAACACGCTCACCAAGGCATGTGGTACCACCATAGAACAAGAGGGGGCAGTCTTGTCTCCTTTTACCCTCACAGCCTCAAGAAACCACCTCTTGAGGCCAATGAAGCCAAGAAGCCCTGTCCTTCCTGATATAAAAGGGAGACACACTTGGAAAGTAGTGTCTCATTTCAGACCTCACCACAATAGCAAACGCTCAAAAGAAAAAGATAAAGAAAGTGTCACCCAAAGAGAGCACTGATTGAAGGGAATTGTCCCTAACAAATAGTGCCTGTGAACACATATTTTTCATTATTTTTCTTATTCTTCTTGCAATTAAATGGGGTTTTGCCAGAATGGTACCCCAAGCACTTGGCTTTTTCCTGGCCTCAACATTCACCTTGCAGAAATTAATTTTTAATTAATTGACAATCTGCTTCTCTCTGCTACATCTTACTATTATGAAACCAATTTTACTTGTGACCATACTCCACTTGTCTTGGAGCTTAGAATTTTAAACAGTGTGGCAAGCGGCTGGGGGTGGCACCCAGCCGGGATGCCCGGAAAGGCCAGAGGAGGGATTACGCCTCCTCCAGACCACGAGGGGGCGACCGCCTGGTGGGTTTGGGGACCACTGGAACTGAGCTTGGAAGCTCAACCCTGGTCACCGCCAGGAGGGTGCCCTGATGCCTGGAGAACCCTGGTCCTCAGCACTTCCGCCACACCCGGAAGTGCTGGGGTGAAGACGACCAGGGACACCCGGAGTGCTTCCAGGTGCACGGCCGGTACTTCCGCCACACTGGGGAGTGCCGGCAGAGGTTAATCAGGAGCTCGGGAGGAGAGGAAAGGAGGTGGCCTGAAGAAAGAGGCATTTTGGTACAAGCCTGGACTTTGGGGGAGTTTTGGGGTTGTGTGTGGCACATTTGTATATATTAGGTGTGTTGGGTGATTAAATCATGTCTACCTGTCTGTGTCCGGGCCATGTTCCACAACAGCAACTTGGAACTGGCAGCTCAATTGCTTACCAATGACAGTCAAATGCAATATGACAGATATCATCAAAATCGAGAGTAAAACAGCAGTGCTTGCAATAAAAATAAAGTGCAAAATTGAGAGAAATTGTAAAATATTTTACCGATCTGAAAAATCAAGAATAGTTGTGCAAAATAAATCAGAAATGAAAGAATACATCCAAAAATCAATATTCATAATGAAATCACTACAACCACAGTATGATACACGTAATGAGATTAGTAAAATTCTTGAACATACAGTAACACATTTAGGGGTGCATGACCCATTTAAAAAGATTATTCTGCTTTTAAGTACAGTACATTGTGCAAGATGGCTATTTACTACTTGATCAGTGTGTTTTTTAATACGACAGGCAAGACATAATCCTGACCTAATAAAACAGAATGTAAACTGCTTCTCCCTGTATGGTGGACCTACATCATATAGTTACGTAACTTAATTTGAAATCGTAATCATCTTCATTGATTTAAAGGCCATTTTACAGGTTTATCAAGGTTACGTGGTTGCGCCCCCAAATATTTTTCCTCCACTTGCCGTGGTGCTTGGCATCCTCTATCTATAATCAGACACCACTTCCAACCATATCCTCCTTGCTCTCCCCCTGAGCCTTATCCCTCCATCACTACCTTGGTCCACCTCTTCACCCAATCATATTCGGTCTTTCACCTCCCTGTTTCTCCTTAGCACAACACTTATCACCTCTTGTTTCCACACCAACTCTTTCTCTTAATTCAACACT
The DNA here is from genome assembly GCF_016835505.1 of Polypterus senegalus. Taxonomy (NCBI): domain Eukaryota; kingdom Metazoa; phylum Chordata; class Cladistia; order Polypteriformes; family Polypteridae; genus Polypterus; species Polypterus senegalus. The sequence goes on along the minus strand of NC_053171.1, from coordinate 70,145,396 downwards.
AAGTGTTTGGTTAATCCTTTCAAAAATCTTTTATACAAAAACTTAATGCAGGCAACATCATTCCAATGCTCATTTATAGTATGAAAGAAAAAATAATGTATGTGTACAAGAGTGTCCTTTAAGTCAAAGTCAAACACTGAGTAAGTAAGCAATAATAATAATAATGTAATAACACATTTCATACATCTGAATGCAGCTCAAAGTGCTTTACAGAGGGTGCAAAAAAAAAAGAATAGAGACAAAATAAAAACAAAGTGGAATCAATAAGGATAATCATAAAACAAGAACACGATCAAACATTCAGACATCATACTAAGATAAAAGAGAGGCAAAGGTGACAATTAAAATACATGATTATAATACAGTGAGAGCTAACCTAAAGCACAAAAAAGTATGTTTTCAGCTGCTTTTTAGGCCTGATCAACATCTAAGGGCAGGTTGTTTCAGATCTTTTGTGCATAAAAACAGAAAGCTCCTTCTCCATATTTCTTGTATTTTACTTTAGGAATGTTTAGCAAGCAAGCACTTGATGATCTTAAGAACCTCCACCCATCCATTTTCCAACCCACTGAATCCGAACACAGGGTCATGGGGGTCTGCTGGACCCAATCCCAGCCAACACAGGGCACAAGGCAGGAACCAATCCCGGGCAGGGTGCCAACCCACCGCAGGAAACACACAAACACACCCACACACTAGGGCCAATTTAGAATCGCTAATCCACCTAACCTGCATGTCTTTGAACTGTTGGAGGAAACTGGAGTGCCCGGAGGAAACCTACGCAGACACGGGGAGAACATGCAAGCTCCATGCAGGGAGGACCCGGGAGGTGAACCTGGGTCTCCACTGCACCACCATGCCGCCCCTCTTAAGAACCTATTTGGGACAAATTCAAACGGACACTCTGAAATATATGAAGGTACTTGTCCATTTAGAGCTTTAAATACTATTATAAGTATTTTAAAATCAATTCTAAAAGAAACAGGTAACCAGTATAGTCTCGCTAAAACAGAGGTAATATGTTTAGATATTCTAGTGTGAGTAGGTACTCTTGCTTCTGCATTTTGAACAAGTTGTCATCTTTCAGTTGTCTTTGTAGAAAGTCCTGTGAGAAGTGCATTACCATAGTCTAGGTGTGAGAAAACAAAAGCACGAGTCAGCTTCTTAGCATCTTCCAAGTTAAGGAATGGTCTTACTTGTTTCTGAGATGGAAGAAAGAAGTCTTCACGACATTCTTAATGTGTGGTTTAAATGTTAGCTCAGAGTCAAGAATAATGCCTGGATTTTTAACCTGTTTTCGTCTGTAGACTGTTTAAAAGCTATTCCCTCTGCATTTCTTTGTCAATAAGGAGAATTTCACTCTTGTCTTCATTTAACTCTTTGAGGGCTGACTATTTTTCCAAAAAACTCAGTTTTCTGAAAAACACACAAAGCAATGGTTTTACACAGGTATTAAAACAAAACATCAGTTGCTGTGTGCCATGGCCACCAGTTCGCAGTCTTCAATGGCTCAAGCCACTCACGGACGGCAAGATAGCTGGCACGAATGCATGGGAGGCTGGCTGCCGGGCTGTCTTCACAGGGTTGAGGGTGGTAGCAGAGGTCGCAGTCCAAGTGCCTCACAATCTGGTTTGTACCTCTTGTCATAAATGGAGGTCTTCCCAGACGAATGTAGCTACACAACAGTGTTCATCACCACAATCAGCTGGGGACTGATCACCTGATGTGGTACCTTATGTTCGTTTTAGATTACTTGTATAAAAATCAGAGTCCGACAAGTCAGAGGCCAATTCAGTAATAATACGCAAAACGTTGTCCATGGAGTATTTTGCTTTATGTATTCGCTTCAATCTCTCGACAGATGTCGATGCCATTTTTGCAGTTGTTTGCCCTTCTCTACTCACACGAGTACAGGGAGACTCGGTCAAACCAATGAAGCTAACTTTCTTTCTAGCAAAGAGAATCCAATTATAACATAACGGTGGGTATGGTCACCGTTTACAGTTGAGTACCACCGTCAACCCCTCCTTTTAACAAAAGTCAACATCTGCCCTGAAAGAGTTAACTCATGATACTCAATAGACAACTCAGCAGTTTATTTACAGCACTGGGATCTTCTGGAACTACAGATATGTATAACTGAGTATAGCTATGGAAGGTGACTCCATGCTCTGCAATAATTTTACCCAATGGCAGCATATACAGGAAAAACAGGAGGAGATCCAGCACAAAGAACACCATAATGAATGTCATATATTTTTGATACAGGATCCCCTAAGCTAATAAAATCCTGCTTTCCATTTAAATATATGTCCTAACCCAATTTAAAACAGTCCCAGATAAACCAATCCATTCCTTAAGATGATTTAAAAGTATATTGTGATCAACTGTATCAAAAGCAGCACTTAAGTCAAGGACTATAAGAATAGAAATATATCCTTAAAGAGTGATGTGCCCTTGTTTAAAACCAGACTGGAGACTCTCATAAATATTATTTCTAGAAAGAAAGTCATTGATCTGTTTAAAAACCACTTTTTCTAAAATTTTTCTCATGGAAGAGAAGTGGGAAATGGGTCTATAGTTACTAAGTGCAGAATTGTTATGTTTCATAAGTTTAGGCTTAACAATTGCTGTTTTAAGTGTTTCTGGAAAAATGCCTGTTTCTAATGAGCAGTTTGTGATATCTAGTACTGTTAAAATTATAGTCAATAACTTCTTTATAGAAAGACGTAGGAATGGGATCACAGAAACAGATGGAATTACTTAAACAATTAAATATTTTATAAAACTCAGCTTCATTAATTTTGCAGAATGAGTTCCCTATGGGGCGGCATGGTGTCGCTGCTGCCTCGCAGTTAGGTGACCCGGGATCGCTTCCTACCTGTGTGGAGTTTGCATGTTCTCCCTGTGTCTGCGTGGGTTTCCTCCAGGTACTCCAGGTTTCCTCCGACAGTGCAAAGACATGCAGTTTAGGTGCATTGGCAATTCTAAATTGTCCCTAGTGTGTGTGTGTGTGCCCTGCAGTGGACTGGCGCCCTGCCCAGGGTTTGTTTCCTGCCTTGCACCCTGTGTTGGCTGGAATTGGCTCCAGCAGACCCCCGTGACCCTGTAGTTAGGATATAGCGGGTTGGATAATGGATGGATGGATGGATGGATGGAGTTCCCTATGCCACAGGTGTCAAACTCCATGCCTGGAGGGCTGCAGGTTTTCATTCTCACCCTTTTTCCTAATCAGTGTCCAGTTTTCACTGCTAATTAACTTCTTTTCCCTCTATTTTAATATCCCTGTTTTTAAGGATTAAGTCTCCTGAATTGATTCTTTTTTTTTTATTAAATGACAGCCAAACAGAAATGAGACATGAAACGAGCCAACATATGACCAGCTAAATTGGGGCTTCAAACTCCAACCAGTCCCTTAATAAGAAGCTGATTCTTGCTTTTAATTAAACCCGTTATTCAATTCCATGGCTTGTTGCTGCTCTCTTTTTGCCACAGCAGACATTTCCAATATTGTTGATATTCTGTTTTTTCTAAGAACTCCTAAAATGTTTTGGTAACCTGAGGGATCAACCTTACTGAGACTTTCATCTTTATTTTAAGATTTTATTTGATGGATACGGGTGAGCTGGTCATGTCCTGCTTGTTTTATGTCTCATTATTGTCCGGCTGCTAATTAAGGAAAAACCAACTAAGGGGCCTGAGTCAAGCTAATTAAAGCTAAGGCTAAAGAAGTTAATTAGCATCAAAAACTGGTCACTAATTAAGAAGATGGTTAGGATGAAAACCTGCAGCCACTGCGGCCCTCCAGGACTGGAGTTCGACACCCCTGGGCCAAAAGATGCAGGATCCGGTATTGTACCTATTCAATCAAATATCAGTAATTTTACTATTAAAAAAATGAGTGAATTTTTCAAATATAGGAAGAGCTGATTAATTGTATGAAAGAGTATTCTAGGGTCATTACTATTAATGACAGTTGTGAAATACTTTTGTCTCTCACTGCATACTACTTTATTATAAATATCAATGGATTGTTTAAGAGCATCATGATGAACTGTTCATTTAGATTTCCGTTCAGCTTTATGGCAGTCTCTTTAAAGGTGTCGCACATGCTCATTTCTCTATGGTACATTTTGATAGATTTCCTCCTAATTACATCCGGAGTGACTACATCTTGCACAAACTTAGGCAACTGTTAAAATGAATGACCTTTTTATCGATAGTTAGTGTTTCAGGGACAACAGGCATCTCATTTGAAACATTAGCAAAACTGTCAGCTGTTGCTTCATTAAACTAACGACCTGACGTGTACCCTGGTCTGTGGTCATATTGGAAAACCCACTGGTATCCTACGGTGGTACCTCTTTCATTCTGTTAACCAAAAGGATGTTCTTTTGGGACACCTACTGTACTTCATGGAGATGGCCCACCTCCTCTCCTTAACCACTCTAACTTTTGGGTGGGTTTTCAAGTGAGGGTTTCTCTTTTCCAGTATCTTCTGTTCTTCTGTCAGTAACATTTTATTACTTATTTTGCCCATGGAAACTATTTGTCAAACCGACATTCTCTTAACCTATGTATAAATGAAATGTTTTATTGATAGCATTCCATTAGCACTTGTAAGTGAAAATGGTCAGTAAAAAGCTTGGACCATTAAATGCTGAACAAAACAAATGACATTTGATAAATTGAATAAACTGGAGAGCAACTCCATTTAAAACATAACCAAACATTGCCCTTTGTGTTTATTTTTACAACTGTCTCTTTACATCATAACTCCTGCATCCTGAAGAAAATGAGTAGAATAATGATTGGATTACTGATGTGACAAACCAAATTGTTATTTACTATTACTTTAACAAGATTTATTAATGTCTCTACACAACTTGAAAAGGAATGTGAGTAAAAACTAAGTTAATCCAAAAAAATATAAATGTCCTACCCCGTCCCACCCCTAAGTGGACCCAATGCTGTTCACCTGGCCCCCGGTGGCGCCTCTCCATCCAGATGTAGCAGTTGTTCTGTGCCACACCGGTCTGTGAGTCGAGGAAAGGCAGACGAACACTGCGTTCGGCACAAAGACGAGCATTGTAACTTCGGCAGTGCTCAATAGCCTCCTGATAGAATTGGTCCCCCAGGCTGTAGGAAAAAAAAAGAAAATTAAAATAGACCTCATGACAATATTCCAAATAGTTTTGTGCTGAGTCCAACTTGTTTAACTTGGCTTAAATATTTTGCGTACCTGTTTAATGGCATGCTGAAAAATGTGGGTTTAAGTCATCTCTTAAGCAAACACTTTGCTTTGTACGTTCAGACATCCCTAATGGAAAAACGAATAACTGAGGAGTTGCTGAGAATCCTTGACTGTGATCAGGGATAATCCTTTTTTAATATCAGTCAAATAGTCATATTTACATAAACATTTCTACATCAGCTAAATGGAAGATTCCATTTATAATTACATAAACTGAAGTTTTTAAATCAGGAATTTTAGTTGGATACATTTTAAGGAATACATTGGCCATAATTTTGGTGTAACTGAAAAAATGATTTACACCAATTCTAAACTGAGAAAGCCTAATAATGAAATAGTTTAAGTGGGACATAAATTACATGCTGCCAATTCAATCTCACCTTGATTTGCGATTACAGATTAATTTTCATTATTGATTTGAAATATTACATTTATAAGCATGTTCAGGATAGCATTATCTTGGAAAGCGTAAAATAGTCAATGGCTTTCAGTTAACTGGTCTTGTATTGTCATACTGTACAAATTTTCCAATGTGTTTAAAACTTTTTAGTGAGGTCTTGTAAACAGAAAATTGATTATGAGACTATGATAATTGCCATTTCATCTTTGCACTACTAATATAAATTCCATTGGGCAAAACAAATGCAAAAGATCCTAATGCCCTGAGGCGGTCTGAACAACTAAACACACCTTGAAGATTTTTATTTCTTATCCAGAAACCCAAATATGGAGACTATCACTTCACCTCCTTTTACACTGTGATAATGAAATGTATAATGACTTCTGGTTGTCACTGGATAGCAAATGCAGCACAACAACATGGTGGCATCTGTGCTACAAAAATCCACAAAATGAAGTCCTGAAAACATCTGCCTTAATAAAAGGATAATTGTCCGTGAGTCTGTCTGGTAGGTATGTCTCTGTCACTCCGAAGGGTGGCGCATTACAAAAATTTCTAGTAATAAAATGCATTGCATTTGTCATTCCAACAGGTGGAGCACCACAAGCATGTGTAGTAATGCTTTACAAAGTACATCGCAATAGGTGATGCACTGCAAATGTTAACACTGAGGTCTACATTGATTATTTAGATTTCAAATCGTCTTAGAATGGTTTGTAAAAAAAATATAACAATAAAAAATGACCACATATACAATGACATAAGCCAAAAGTAAGTCTTGAAAATGGAATCTGAACAGGAAATAAATCCTAACAATGGGCTTCCCTCACGTACTGATGTGCTTGTTGCTCTCAGTAGAGACCCGCCTGCTCAGCGTCTTTTTGTGTCCAATCCTATCTTTCTAGGAGATGTGAAACAAGAATCATGGACATTTTTCATTTATAAAAAAAGATTGAAAGCACCCCTTGTGCAATCAAATGGCAAAACAGAAATCCTGAAATACACAAGACAGCCAAATGTGAAAAAAGAGAATAGTAATCCTGGCTGTCAAAGCACATTGCTCTGATCTATTTTAAAAGTGTTTAGCCTTGTTTTCTTTTCACCCTTTATATCTGCAGTACAACATTTTTTATATAGTGGTGGGAAGAGTTATATGGTTGGTATGATTCCTGCTTGGACTCAGAAATAACAGACTATAGAAAATAATTATTCATCGACTTTTCTGCCATACATGTATGAACAAGAGAGAAAGAAAGAGCACAATAGCAGAAGAAATTCACAAGGCTCAGTTCACCACAGAGGCATATGCAGCTACTTCCCAAATTCTCCTCTCACCTTCCCCCTGGTAACTTTTCAAACCCTTGTAGCTACAGGACTGCCGTCTGCCCCTCTCACCCCACAGCCTGGTAGACTGCCCTTGTGGAAACAGGGCTTATTCCAAAATAACTCTGATGCCTAACAAGCAGAACCGGGAATGGTGCTAAAGAAAATCATTTCATCTGTTTGCCAGCTTGGATTTCCCGCTGTCCTAAATAAGCATTTCATATGTAACCCTTGGAGATCAAAACCTTACCGACCACACATCAAGCCCAAGGTGACCTATGGCATCTCATGGATGAGTGCCAATATGTATTCTTGCAGACAGGCGAGATCAAAGCCACTGAAGTACAATCATTCTTACTGACCCCTTGTAAATATTTCACAAAGGAAGCTACACATCTTTTTTCAATGAAATAGAATGATGCTTCCCTAATGAATCTGTATTGATTTTTAATTTAATTAATATTTCATCACATATTAGCAGACAACATGGGACAATCTTTTTAAAGACTGACAGGACTGCAATGCCAAAAATACATGATGGTGCCGAGAGTAGCTATGCAGATGCATTTATTATGCATGGTAATGTGGGTTATGTTTTGCCTTTAAGATCAAATAAAATATACAAATAATTTATTAATTTCTCACCTTTATCTATTATAGATTTCAGTTTTGGATAATGTAGGGATGGCAAAGGACAAGAAGGTATGAACACTTTTTACTGCACAGAGACATTTTTAAAAACATTTTATACATCCATTCACTCACTTTCTCAATCCTATTTCTTAAAGTAAAGGTGTCACACCATGGAGTCAAGAACATGAAGAAAGTGATTTGAGTCCACCAAAAAGATCAGACAAGACCCACCCAAATGCTCTAAGTCCCCAAACTGCTAATTGCAGGCCTAACAGGTCACTTGCATGTAAAGTTCAAAAATTTAAAGTGTCATGCGTATGCCCATAGGGAACATGTTAAAGGCTTAGGTGCTGGTAATTCTCCACCAAGAGAGAAGGTGGTGCTGTATGGTAACAGTCTCTCTTCTCCTCCCTCTGCAGAAAAGAAGATTGGCACTGCTCTATCTCTGACATCACTTTTGGGTTTTGCCCATTTGGACCTGCCTCTTCCTCCCACAATTCCTGAAATTTGGAGGAGCTGCCATCTTGGGCAGTCTACCTGAGACAGAAGTCGGGATGACTCACTTTTTGAATTATACACATGTTTTCTTTGCATTTTCTTGTCTAAAATTATATGGGGTTAGTGGCAAGGTGCATCAAAACCCTGACTTTTTCTGTTTATTTTTACAAAAGAAAGCCGCAAACTTTACAAAAAATGTTCTACAAGGGAGAGAAACACTGAAGCAGTAATATTTACAAACTAAGAGATTATTAGGAAAATTAATAAAAATACAATAAAATGCTCAAAGGAAATGCCTAAAAGGTAATCAGAGTCCAATCTATAACCCAAAAACAATAATTGAAGAATCTAAGACCAAAAAAACTGTAAATCCAAAGAAAGTAATCAATACATACAGTACAAGCTCCAATGCAAATTCAATGTGCCACTACCAGGTTCTCTTTCTGGCTGACTTAAAAAGCCAGAAGGAGGAACCAACACTAGTGGGGTTCCATCCACAAAGTGCATGGAATTAGAGTAACTAATTATAACAAAACTAACAGAAATAAAATCAAAATGTGAAAAATAGTAGTATAAGGATAACAAAAAGCAATTATAAAAGAGAAAAAATATACAAGCTATAAGCCAGCTAAAAAATCCTGGCGGTAACACAACAGTAGGGTCCATAGGCCTGGGTTAATTCAGGCAGAATATAGCATAAGCAGGAGCCAACTATTGATGGTGGATTAGTCCAGCACAGGATTTACTCACTCACACACACCTACACTACATATACAGACAATGAAATAGCGGATGCCCTAAACTTACATTTTTCTAAGGTGTTTACAAGTGAGCAAGTGGATAACCTCCCAGAGGTAAATGCAACTACTAAGGAGGTACTGAGGAATTTGGAAATTGTAGAGGGAGAAGTGCTGCTCAGATTAAATAAGATGAAATCAAACAAATCACCAGGCCCAGATAATATTTATCCTCATGTTCTTAAGGAGGCTAGTGAGTACAGATATAAACCCTTGACACATATTTTTAGGAAGTCACTGAGCACTGGAGAGATTCCGAAGGACTGGAAAATGGCAAATATCATCCTATTATATCAAATGGGTGACAGGGCAGATCCAAGCAACTATAGGCCAGTAAGCTTAACATGCATCACAGGATAATTAATAGAAGGAATTATTAAGGATAAGATTGAGCAACACATAACAAGGACAGGAGTTATTCTGAACAGTCAGCATGGGTTCAGAAGAGGGAGGTCGTGTTTTACTAACATGTTGGAATTCTATGAGGTTGCAACAAAAGCATACGATCAAAGTGGAGCTTATGATATTATTTATCTGGACTTTCAGAAAGCATTTGATAAGGTGCCACATGAGAGGTTGGGCATCAAGTTAAAAGAAGTGGGAGTTCAGGGTGATGTTTTTAGATGGGTGCAGAATTGGCTCAGACACAGGAAGCAGAGGGTGATGGTGCGAGGAACCTCATCAGAACTGGCCGATGTTAAGAGTGGTGTTCCACAGGGGTCAGTGCTAGGGCCGCTGCTATTTTTAATATATATAAATGAGTTAGATAGGAATATAAGTAACAAGCTAGTTAAGTTTGCAGATAATACCAAGATGAGCAGATAATTTGGAATCCGTTATATCATTACAGAAGGACTTGGATAGCATACAGGCTTGGGCAGATTTGTGGCAGATGAAATTTAATGTCAGTAAATGTAAAGTATTACACATAGGAAGTAAAAATGTTAGGTTTGAATACACAATGGGAGGTCGGAAAATCGAGAGTACACCTTATGAGAAGGATTTAGGAGTCATAGTGGACTCTAAGCTATCAACTTCCCAACAGTGTTCAGAAGCCATTAAGAAGGCTAACAGAATGTCAGGTTATATAGCACGATCTGTGGAGTACAAGTCCAAGGAGGTTCTGCTCAACCTTTATAATGCACTGGTGAGGCCTCATCTTGAGTACTGTGTGTAGTTTTGGTCTCCAGGCTACAAAAAGGACATAGCAGCGCTAGAAAAGGTCCAGAGAAGAGCGACTAGGCTGATTCAGGGCTACAGGGGTTGAGTTATGAGGAAAGATTAAAAGAGCTGAGCCTTTACAGTTTAAGCAAAAGAAGATTAAGAGGTGACATGATTGAAGTGTTTAAAATTATGAAGGGAATTAGTACAGTGGATCGAGACTTGTATTTTAAAATGAGTTCATCAAGAACACGGGGACACAGTTGGAAACTTGTTAAGGGTAAATTTCGCACAAACATTAGGAAGTTTTTCTTTACACAAAGAATGATAGACACTTAGAATGAGCTACCAAGTAGTGTGGTAGACAGTAAGACGTTAGGGACTTTCAAAACTCAACTTGATGTTTTCTTGGAGGAAACAAGTGGATAGGACTGGTGAGCTTTGTTGGGCTGAATGGCCTGTTCTCGTCTAGAGTGTTCTAATGAGTTCTAATGTTCTAATGTACACTGACTCACATACGACCAATGCAAAATCATGGCAGGAAACTGCGGTACACACATGACAAAGTGGAAAAAGGTATAGCAGACATATAGACAGTGGCTAAAACAGGAGCTGCAGCCATGTTACATGATTCAGTGAACCAGAAAAATAATGATAATGATTTTTCTTTAAGGTTGTTACATAGGTAATTAGCTACTCCTTCACTAAGCAAAGTTGTAACTGAAATTCAAAACACTGCAAAATCAACAAAGCAAAAAAAGTAGTGTTAAACAGAGACAGAACCATTCCAATATCAGAAATGTGCAAATCCACACTTAACTCCCAAACCATGGAGCAACTGTGCTACAGGAAAAGTACCACCTTTTTTCTAAATTGACAAATTTCAGGTGTACATCTTAACTTTTTGCATTAAATAACCAGTGTTGATAAATCATGCAAAATTTCAGATCTAGTATCTTTGGAGTGGGCGGCTCGGTGGCGCAGTGGGTATCGCTGCTGCCTTGCAGTTAGGAGACCTTGGTTCGCTTCCCGGGCCCTCCCTGCATTGAGTTTGCATGTTCTCCCCGTGTCTGTGTGGGTTTCCTCCAAGTATTCCGGTTTCCTCCCACAGTCCAAAGACATGCTGGTTAGGTGCATTGGCGATCCTAAATTGTCCTTAGTGTGTGTGCGCCCTGCAGTGGGCTGGTGCCCTGCCTGTGGTTTGTTTTTCTGCCTTGCGCCCTGTGTTGGCTGGGATTGGCTCCAGCAGACCCCCATGACCTTGTAGTTAGGATATAGCGGGTTGGATAATGGATGGATGGATATCTTTGGAGCTACTTAAAACAGAACACAACATCACATCCAAATAACACAAGTTAAGCAACATGCATTACAAACAGATGCAGAACACTGAAGATGTGCAAATGAAAGTGTGTGTGACATACATCTACAGATTCATACAGTATATGAAAGAACACACACATAAGCAAGGAAGACAGGCTTAATCACTGGTTCTGGGAAAGAAACTGTTTAGGCTTAGTTCTGTTCGTTTTGGCTTCAATTGACTGAAGAGATGACCAGTGTGAGATGAGTCAGTGGTAATCCTTTTGACAGGATATGATGGAATCGTGATCTATGGTGTGCCTGATGGCCCCGTCACTACTAAATGCTACCCATTTTCTCATTTCTGTATAAATATATAACTGTTGTTAATATTTGTGTCTTTATGATGTTGATTGAAACTAGACTGTATTTTATGGAGCTGCTCAATTTTTTTTAAATTGTTTATGATATATTGTGTGGGGAAATGAGTAGTTTGGGTAAGCTCAATTGTTGTCTGCCTGTTGCTCTGACGTCACATGTGATGAAGACCATGGAGCGGCTGCTGCTTCACCACCTGAGGCCACAGGTCCGTCACGCCCTCGACCCTCTGCAGTTCGCATACCATGAGAAGGTGGGAGCGGAGGATGCCATCATCTATATGCTACACCGATCCCTCTCCCACTTGGACAGAGGCAGTGGTGCTGTAAGAATTATGTTTTTGGACTTCTCTAGCGCCTTCAACACCATCCAACCTCTGCTCCTTAGAGACAAGCTGACTGAGATGGGAGTAGACTCACACCTGGTGGCATGGATCGTGGACTATCTTACAGACAGACTTCAGTATGTGCGTCTTGGGAACTGCAGGTCTGACACTGTGTCCAGCAATACAGGGACGCCACAGGGGACTGTACTTTCTCCGGTCCTGTTCAATCTATATACATCAGACTTCCAATATGACTCGGAGTCCTGCCACATGCAAAAGTTCGCTGATGACACTGCTATTGTGGGCTGCATCAGGAGTGGGCAGGAGGAGGAGTACAGGAAGCTAATCAAAGACTTTGTTAAATGGTGCGACTCAAACCACTTACACCTGAACACCAGCAAGACCAAGGAACTGGTGGTGGATTTTAGGAGGACCAGGCCCCTCATGGACCCTGTGATCATCAGAGGTGACTGTGTGCAGAGGGTGCAGACCTATAAATATCTGGGAGTGCAGGTGGATGACAAATTGGACTGGACTGCCAATACTGATGCTCTATGTAAGAAAGGTCAGAGCAGACTATACTTTCTTAGAAGGTTGGCGTCCTTCAACATCTGCAATAAGATGCTGCAGATGTTCTACCAGACGGTTGTTGCAAGTACCCTCTTCTACGCGGTGGTGTGCTGGGGAGGCAGCATAAAGATGAAAGACGTCTCACGCCTTGACAAACTTGTTAAGAAGGCAGGCTCTATTGTAGGAGTAAAGTTGGACAGTTTAACATCTGTGGCAGAGGGACGGGCACTAAGCAAACTCCTGTCAATCATGAAGAATCCACTGCATCCACTGAACAGTCATCTCTGGACAGAGGAGTAGCTTCAGAGTCAGACTGAGGAGATCGTTCCTCCCCCACACTATGCGACTCTTCAATTGCACCCGGGGGGAGTAAATGCCAACATTACTCAACGTTATTGTCTGCTTTTTTGTTTTTATTTTTTTTTTTCATTTTTCATTTTTATTACTATTTAATTTAATATTGTTTTTTGTATCAGTATACTGCTGCTGGATTATGTGAATTTCCCCTTGGGATTAATAAAGTATCTATCTATCTATCTATCTATCTATCTATCTATCTATCTATCTATCTATCTATCAATTGTGTTTTGTATTAATGGAGTCATACATTCTTGTTTATAGCAGCATTGGAGAATGGTGTCATGTGCTTTATTGGTCAGACATATCAGCAAGTATTTTGAGTATTATGTACAATATTATTTTGGACAATAATACTACTACTCTACACTGAAACACTTTTTAACAAAAAATAAAGGTACAAAACAAACTAAATGGGAAAAACTGAAAAAACATGGAAAAACATTATTACATCCTAAAATAATATCTGTAGAGCTGTGAGGCATCAGAACTAACTATGATGCCACAATGCTGTTAATAAAGCATTTTCAGTGTGTGTGTCATCAGATTATAGTTGTTAATGTGTATACTGTAAGTTTTCACCCTTAGAATATGTTTGTTTTATGTTCACATCCCCCTAGAAAAGTAACATTACATTTGAAGATGAAAAAATCAAATTTCTCATTTTTGAACCATCAATTGAACCGCATAATGTACTGCGTATGAACAAACTGAACTCAGAAAAATGAGCTTTCAGCTTAGTGCATAAAATTTATATATAAACTAAGCAATTTACCTTTATTTTAATAATCTTGCAAATGTTTCCCTAGTGAAGCTTAGACACTCAATCATTGATCTGCAGGTTGAGGTATCCCACAAAGCATCAAGTGCTGTGAAGAAATGACACACGATCAGCGATTAAGGGGTTTGGAGGATTGGAGACCCTGTGAAGCAATGGCTGCCGGCACACCACTAAGCAGTGAAACACAGTTGATAAGCTTTGTCCCCCAATAACCCCTGCACTGCAGATCAAAAACGGATGCGCCTCACAGTTAAAACTGATGCGCTTTTGCCAAGACCACCAGCAGGAGAGATGGGCTGAGTGTAAACAAGCTGGTACTGCATCCAATTCAGACCCCTTTGAGAAAAAAAACACTGGCCAAAATTTACATCAAACTGAATTGAATTCTGTGACATTTCATGATCAGGGCTTGCACAGATATCAATAATAGACCTAACCCTTCTCTACGATCATTGCAAGGTCCAAATTCCATTCTCTTAAAAAAGGTTATTTGCTTTTATAAATGCTCCATCCACAGCAAGGAACACTCAAGAACATTCATTTCTGAGGCTCATTTACAGCTGACAATTACAAGTATAATACTTGATTCTTTTCATGTCATAGAACAGGAGCACCGACTAATAAATGACCAGCAAATGACGGAACACTGCAGTACACTATTTGCACTATGATAAAGTTGAACAACGCACCTCACTCAGTTCTGGCGAACTGCCAGACAGGCTTCCTCTTTGTCTTACCCCACAAAATTCCATCTCGCACCCCTTAGAGATGCAGGAAACCCAGGTTGGGGACCCCTGCTGTACGTAGTTTATGCCCACAATCACAGAAAAGCATGCAATAACACTAAAACATGACTTTGCTTTTTCAATTTGTTTTATCACACACACACACACACATCAGATAAAATATCAATAATAAAAAATGATCTATTATATAAAATAATTTTGAATCGAGACACGATCATCTCGGGGAGACACTTTGAAGTCCCGCGAGACTACTTGCACGTCACGCCCTACTTACAAACAATTTCTCTGAGACACTTTAACGTCCCAGGAGACAAGGAAGTGAGACAAAAGGACAGCTGCTGTACAGGCTTTTAAATGATCGTCGCGCAGTGCAACATGCAGATCACGCAGCTGATTCGTCCACATCTTCTTAGCGTGGGTTCAGCACACCCCCTTCACAATGCGAGCGGCAGAGATGCGAAGTGGAGAGCGTGAAGCACACCCCCGGAAAGAGGGGTTGGGCGAGCAAAGCATAAATATCAAAGCATAAAAACGTAAAATGTAACTAGCACTAAATGACCAAAGCATGTGATTTTTGGTTATTTTAACGTCTTAATTCTGCAATAATGAATGGTTTGCCAATTATTTTGTGGCAAGGACTTTAGAAATGAAAGCACCAAAAGGATAAGACAAACAATGGTCAACAATAAAATTGTAAATACTTCAGCCCTAAATCCAATACACAAGTTAAACTCACTGGTCAAAAAACAACTTACAGTTCATCTTTCAAAATTGTAAAGACATTTCTCAAAGGCTTTTTAAACATCCAGAACGTTTGATACTGGGATTACTGTGATAACATATATGACACAGCCAATGTAAATATGATGTCACGCACAATGCTGCTGTCATGTGACCAGCAATGAGGACTGTTTCTTCCTTAAAACAACTTCAGGAAGGAATTAAATTAGAGTGGCACCACAATTACATAACTAACAAAACGACAAAAAACAATAACAGCAAAAATGAATTCTTTAAAATGAAAGTAATACACTAAAATTTTTCCTTTGTCCTAATCTCATAACAGGTTTTGGGCATAACTCGTTACAACAATTTACACAAGGCCACATTGTGGCTGCTGGGTATTACGATTTAAGAAACATTAAAAATGCATTTCTACAATGATAACTACAGTATTTTCTAAAGTACAGAGTTACCTATCTCATAGTTTTTGATATTATAAATTCTGATTTTTGGTTTAGTTTTATTATTATTCACTTCTAAGGGAATATTTACTTTTATTAATGTTATGCTTTGTATGTTTTACGACAACAGTTTGTTTTTTCTATGGATTCTGCTGTTTTGAGTCACTGATGGTAAGTGTAGAATGTGTGGGGGTCTTGATGTTACTTTCCAGAAATATGAAGAAATCTAAACAATTTATGAAAAAATTCATAAATCAGCAAAAGTCTACATTAAATATGTATCACTTTCTCTGTTGTGGTTTGGACATGGTCATATTTTTCAACAAGTAACCCAGAGAAGCTTATTGCAATAAAGAGGAGAATACAATTTATTCATAAAATAAGATAATAAAAGAAGGATATATACATGCATATGTAGAACAGAGCTATGCAACCAGTCTGGGACTGTTTGAAATCTAAGTAATGAACGTACACCTCAGTGTTGCATCAAGCAATAACTAATATCTGTTATATGCCATTTGGTATGGGATTCATAAAAGCAGTGTTAAAATGTTTGTGATGTGCCATCTACAGGTATTTGAATAACATTAGTACTTCATCGTATTACTAAAATTGCTTCTGATGCACTATCTTTTGGAATGACAGATATAGCAACCAGTAGGACACACAGAGAGACCTATTCTTTTAGTAAGATGGATATACAGTATAGATATATAGAAGAAGGGCAATAGCAAACAATACAAAACATACATTTACATTAGCTCAGTCAAACGTTTAACCCCCTATTTGGGCCAGTTATTGTCTAGCATCTATATTGTGGCATTCATTTATTCAAAGCTAATCTACGCTGGTTTATGCCCCCTCACCACACACAAAGTCTGTGTGTGTGAGAGAGATGCTGCTCTAAACATTCCTACTTAATTTAGGAAGAGAAACCTATAACAGCGAAATACATAGCCTTCCTATAAGTTATTACTTTTTAGTTACAGTGACCTTAGCACCATAATACATTAGCCGGCTTTAATCTAACTACTAAGATTAAATGAATAGTTCACATAACCAAAGTAAGTATATTCATGGTTTGGCGTAGGTAATGCTTTGTTCCAATCTTTGAGTTGGCTTTCTCATGGAACGATGTTCAGGACGCTTTTTTTTTTTTTGTTCAGAAACTGTTCTCTTTCTCTGACTTGGTTGCACCTTCTGGTTGTCACTGGTTTCTTAGGTACACTTAAATCCAACCTTTTAGTTGATAATTGGTGCAGAGTTTTGTCCACCAGCATTGCCCATCATTGAGATATGGCAGCTTTGTGTTTAAATGGTGCATCGAGAAGACACCTTTGGGAGGTCACTTTTTGACTGACAAGTTCATCAGATAAGGCCCATATGCTTCTTTCCAAAGAGGCCTTGTGAGAAAAGGTGAGGTGAGGTTGGGAACATGCGCTGATAGCAAGTTGTTACACCCACTACATGACAAACCACCTGGATTGGGACCCAAGTGCAGCAGGTGACACCTCAGCACCACACTGGAACAGTGTGAGGGTTTTATCGGTGGGAAAAACTGACACTTAAGCTGGAATTAAGAGTGGCTGATAGTCAGCCTTTTAGCAAAGTCTTATACCCTAAAGCATAGTGAAATGGTAAACACCAATCTGTCCTACATAAGACACAGGTCATGGTTGCTAGGCCACATTCATCAGAATTTACTTCATTTTCCATCATTAGCACAATGCTATTTAAGCCAGCATCACACTAGCATCATTGTCCAAGATTGTGGATAAGTTCTAAAACACTTTGGTGTGTGCTTGGTTTCTAAAGTATTCTTGGTATTTGACTTCTGGCTAGGTTTTACAACTACAATTTCTTACTTGCATTTTGGTTTTGATGACAGATTCTTGTTTATACTCCTCTCCTGTTCCTTATAATCAGTCATTCTAATACTGTTAACAGAATACTGGGTATATTTAACCCCTTTTCCCTACTTCTCCCAATTTAAGGACTATTTGGCCAAGTCTGTCAGCCCTTATGTTGGTAATGCTGAGTGTCTTAACTCATCTTTGGACATCCTGGCTGCCATGCTGTACAGGGGTCAATTAAGCCTGACTTTGAGAAGGGATATGTTGACAAATAAAATGACTCTCCAACAGCGATACTACATATGCTTGGTCGATAAGCATTGTACTCAGTTTCTCAGTTGCTGTGAAAACCTCACTTCACACCCTCAGCGATACCCTGCTCAGGCATGACAATGCAAGCCACATATTCTTATCTGAGACCTGCCAACATGTATTGCACCCACAGCATAAGACTTTGACTGTCAATTCTCTACTTTCTGACCTGACAACTCTTTCTTGCAGGGCTTACTTTGCAACATCTTAAGGTTGTATCAACAACCCTTAGGATGAGACACAAGACTGTTATCTCTTATATATATATATATATTTCTCTTCTGGTTCGTCCTGCTTCCTCTTCAAAACCAGTCCCCCAACATGCAGCCCACACGGCATTACTCGATTCCTATTCCTCTTCTTCCAAACCCTTCCCCACGCTGCCTGCGGCCTCCCATACACCCCAAACCGCTTTTCTCGATTCCTATTCCTCCTTCGGACTACCGTGTTCCCTGCTCCTCTCTCATGACCCGATTGGTATCACGTCACCACCCTATATCTAGCCTGCCAGCATGACCTTTCACTTCGGCCATGTGTGTGCCTGGGAGTCTTTTCCGTAGACTGCTACAGGAAGGTACTCTCTCAACCATTGGCATTGGTTTCGCTCCTTGCTATTTTCGTTATAAGCCTTTGTTATAAGATGAACGACAGCATCTTCTCTGTCGACGGATTTTGTACAACGTCATCTCTGTTCCTATCAGTGGGTTATTTCTTGATACAAATGGTTGACGAAGGCAATGCACTCTCACTACGAAATAGGACAGTAGATTTTGTTGCATCACATTGGGACAGATTTGGAGACGTTCTTCCTGTTGTTCTTTCCAACATAAGTCGAGTTATCACAACAAGTGATGAGTACTCTCAATACATGGCAACATCTGGAGTTTATGGTGGTGAAGCTGAAATTCAAGCTCTTTCCGAGATTCTCCATGCTACCATTGTCATTTACTTCAAACATAACCCCAACATCCCACCTTGCATTACGTTTGCAAAGATTTGCGTTAATCTACAACAACCAGTCTTCAGCCACGGTCAGTTGTACGTGGCTTTTTCTAGGATTAGATCTTTCGACTCATTATCTGTCGTCTCCAGAAAAACACCTATTCACAACTGCGTCTTTCAAGAAGTATTTCTTTCTTCTTGATTTCGGAATTCCTTTGTCACCGTTTTCCGTTCCTATTCTTACACCACCGTATGCTACGGCGGGCGTCGGCTAGTAAAAAATACAAGTGTTAACCAGGACGTGTACTTCTCTGACAGTAAGAGAGGTAGAAAGGCATCTCCCTAGTGAATCAAAGTGTTTAATGTAGAGACTAGCACTGTTCCAGGTAGCAGTAAAGAATTTCAAAAAGAAATGCAAAGAAAAGAAAAACACACATGGAGAATGGAAAAACCATACTTCACATTGAAGTATCCAAATCCATTTTGGGATTTTGTCATAATACCTCCTTTATGCATAATGTACAACCTATTCTTAAACTTATATGGGCCACTGGTTTCAGTCGCCAGCTTCGAAAGCTGCAACCACAAGGCAAGCTTGGTTTCTATTTTCTGTCCACTGCTAATGCCCTTTCCTGTTGCTTGTTTTTTTTTTTAATTTGTCTGGAGGGGTCTGACATACACTACAGAGTTTTGTTTTCCTCAGCCCAGTGCTTACTAAGCAAGCTCTTGGGATTGCAAGACACCCCAGAGAACAACAGGGCATAGTAGGCTTTGAAGTTACACAAGCAGGAATTGTCAACTTCTCTCCCAGGAGATTTCAGCAAGTGCAGTTCAAGGCAATGTCAGCAAGCTGGCAACATGGGATATGCAGCCTCTCAGAAAATTGCATCTAGCAGCAGTCTTTGAAAGAAGAGCTGAGTTTACAACTGTACATTGGTTAGTTTTTTAAATAAGAAATAAGGTGGATTTTACTAAAAAGCACAGTGAACAACCGAGGGGAAAAAGGACACAAAAGCAAACACCCTTTGAAAGTTTAAAAACAAAAGTGCAGAGAAGACACAGGGCTATAAACTAAAATATATTATAAAAGATCCAATTCCAAAATAGGGCAGACAGGATGCATTAACACAAAAAGGCACACAGGATATAGGGCAAATGCCCTAAGGGTAGTCAGGACAATCAAAGGGTGAACAGGGCAAAGAGCTGAAAACTTAGGTATGCACATGGCAAATAATCATGAAAAGATCAGACAGACAGACAAATGGCTAAAGGGCAGACACAATAAACAGTTAATGTGCAATAATAAATAGGTCCAAGACATCACAAGAACAAGGTTTACAGTAACAATCATAATAATAATAATACTAATACATTTTATTTAAAGTGGACATAGACAACGATTTTAGACAGGATATAAAATCAATGTGTGTAAAAGGTGAAGGTTGAAAGGGCATGCATGCGTAAGGCCTAAAGCCCAAAGAAAAGCCAGAATAAACAGCAAGGATTGAAGAAGCACATAGAACAAAATACTCAATGCCCAAAAGGATGGTGATAAAAAAAAACCAAACCAAAATAAGACAAAACCAAAAGGCAGATAAGACAAGAAATTATAAAACAAAAGGAAGACAAAAGTCAACTGACAAAGGGCAGACCAAAAAGAGAAGTAATACTTAAAGGGCAGATGACATAAAGTGCCAATTCCCAGATAAACAGATGAAGACAAAAAGGCAGATAACAGATATTATACAGAATCAACACACCAAGTGTCAAAGAAGATAAGCCAAAGGGCAGACAAGACAATCTATGAATGCAAAAGGGCAGATAGCAGACGTAACAAGAAAGGGATGGGCAGGAAAAAAAAAGTAAAAGCTAAAAGTCAGATAAAAAAACCCATTAAAGGGTCAACTGGGGTCAATAAAAAACAATACAAGAAGGACATATTCAGACAGGATAAAGTTTCGATTATTGCCTTAGATGCCTCTCAAGTCTCCTTTTACATTCCCTCTTGTTCTTCTGCTAGGAAGCACTAGGTATATTGTAGTGACATCAGAGACACAAGTAGAGAAATAAGAAGGAGGCACAAAATGCAGTGCTGCTTTTGGGACAAGTTATGGCTATTATGGTTTTGGGGTTTTGTGTACTCTTTGATTTATGAACATTTAGATGTAAAAATTTCTATGATATGATCATTTTTAATGTTTTTTATATTACAGTGTCACTAGTATTTTATATATTGCAGGCACCAACATATTGTAATCAAGTGTCTTTGTTGCTGCCCGTGCCGTATTCCTGTTGCAATTACGTGATGTCCAGAAATGGCATGGAGTGCCATCACTGCTGTATAGGCATTTAAGATAATAATGTGGTACACGTGGTGTCCAATATTGTGGGTTGTGCTAAAAATCAAATGTCAGTGTAAGTTAGGCTAAACGTTAAAAGGACACCAAATTTTGGGTTCTGCTTTGGTTAGGGTCTCGTGGTTTGGTGCTTTGATTTAGCTTATCCTGATGGCTTCTGGCCACTGGATGTTTCTGGCTTTCATTTTGTCCTTTCATGTCCTGATCACAGTCTGTCTGAACTTTATGAGGAAGTACAATGATATTTATTGCTAATTATCTTGTTTTAATTTAACAATGTTTATTTGCCTGTTTGGATTATCACTTCTGCCTACTGTGTTTTGTTTAACATTGTCTGTTTTGCCTACCTGCCTGATGTTTTATCAGTGGTCACATTTGCTTAATGGATATTTGTATTATATTATCAGATCTCTGGCTACGCATAGGCAATGGTGTGATATACAATATAGTATATGATATAAGAAGAATAAAAATATACAAGCTATAGAATCCAGCATAGCTTATCTAGTTTGATTTACCTGCCATGTGCAGAAAAAAGTCAAGCAAAATGACACCTTTTATTGCAAAAAAGCTTAGATAGGATCTACAAGGCCCAAACATGCTCTTAGCAGCCACACTGCTAAGTAACTATAGTCGTTACAAATTATTATAGACACCAGGCATGTCTCAAGACCATTTGAAATGAGTTTCTTTAAACATAGTTTGAGCATCCTTTTCATACTGTAGACATGCCTACCTATATATTAATTATTACTGTTAGTATTACTTGTTATTTGACTGACATGTTTATGCAAGGCGACTTACAACATTTGATAGATACAATTGATTACACTTCTTTTATTTATATTAAATTTATTTTCTACATTTGCATGTAGGAAGTTATACTGAGCAGAGTTGAATTATTTTTTATGCACTTGAAATGCTTTAATGCATACTGTGGTTTTCAACTGAGTCGTGCACTGTTGGAGTGTGTTTACAGATATTATGCAGGGGTAATTATGGGCTGACAAGTAGGAGTCAGGTGAATGTAACACACTTGGGAGTAAACTGAGTAACACCTGAGTGAAGAAAGATACAAGAGGGAAACAAAGGAAGAAACAGGAAGAGAACTGCTTGTATCATGTCTTTATACATAATTATATTACAGTGGCAGGCACATGTATATTTACCAGAATTCCAGCTTTAAAAAAAATATTGTAGTTGCCCTTTTCACTGTAGGCCGCTAGTGTGCTGGTTATCATTGCTGCTTTCTTACCTTTCATTCTTTACCTGAACTTGCTTAATGTTTCATGAACATTAGGAGTCAGAACCTATCCCAACACCATCAGATGCAAGGCAGGGACCAGGCTGGAATGGACACAAGCCTATAATAGATAGATAGATAGATAGATAGATAGATAGATAGATAGATAGATAGATAGATAGATAGATAGATAGATAGATAGATAGATGCAGATATATAAAGATAGATAGATAGATAGATAGATAGATAGATAGATAGATAGATAGATAGATAGATAGATAGATAGATAGATAGATAGATAGATAGATACTTGCCCGGACACCACCAGTCGGAGACTACATCTTTATAAGAAGACAAACGTTTATTTCTCCCAAATAAACACAGGATTTAAGTCTTGAACACCACACAATGCACACAGCTCTTAATCACCTCTATAAATCTCTATTGAGAGGTGCTGCAAAGATGAATGGGTGAAACTGGCAAGGATAGGTGTGCCAAGCTTGTGGCATCATATTCAAAAAGACTTAAGGCTGTAATTGGGGGCAAAGGTGCATCGACAACGTATTGAGCAAAGGCTGTGAATACTTATGTACGTGTGATTTCTCAGTTTTTTTATTTTTAATAAATTTGCATAAACCTCAAGTAAACTTTTTTCATGTTGTCATTATGGGGTGTTGTGTGAAGAATTCTGAGGAAAAAAATGAATTTAATCCATTTAGGAATAAGACTGTAACATAACAAAATGTGAAAAAGTGATGCGCTGTGAATACTTTCCGGATGCACTGTAGATAGATAGATAGATAGATAGATAGATAGATAGATAGATAGATAGATAGATAGATAGATAGATAGATAGATAGATAGATAGATAGATATATGATAGATAGATAGATAGATAGATAGATAGATAGATAGATAGATAGATAGATATATGATAGATAGATAGATAGATAGATAGATAGATAGATAGATAGATAGATAGATAGATAGATAGATAGAAGGGCACTATATGATAGATAGATAGATAGATAGATAGATAGATAGATAGATAGATAGATAGATTAGATAGATACTTTATTAATTCACATACTCCAGCAGCAGCATACTGATAAAAAACAATATTAAATTAAAGAGTGATAACAATGCAGGTATAACAGACAATAACTTTGTATAAAGCTGCTCCTCTGTCTGGAGATGATCCTGTTCAGTGGATGCAGTGGATTCTCCATGATTGACAGGAGCCTGCTCAGCGCCCGTCGCTCCACCACTAATGTCAAACTGTTCAGCTCCATGCCTACAATAGAGCCTGCCTTCCTCATCAGTTTGTCCAGGTGTGAGGCGTCCCTCTTCTTTATGCTGCCTCCCCAGCACACCAACGTGTAGAAGAGAGCACTCGCCACAACTGTCTGATAGAACATCTGCAGCCTCTAATATAATATAATATAATATAATATAATATAATATAATATAATATAATATAATATAATATAATATAATAGGACTCATTTACAAACACACTCACGCCAAGTCAATTAAGAGCCACAGATAGATGTAACATGTACATTTTTATAATATTCATAGAAATAGACTGGAGAAAATGTACTGTTAGAGTATTTTAAAATTTTATTATATTACATTATTTTATTTTTGTGTTAATTTATTTGTTTTAATGCCATGTGAAAGACTGGTGTCAGGTTTATATATTATCACTGCCACAACAGAATAGCATAGCCCATTGGCACCTAGTTTTCTCACTGGTAAAAGCCAGCTAGGAAAATACATTTTGCTTTGTAAAGCAGAGCTCACTGCAAATGTTGATTTTAAATGACATGAAGCTTCATATGGTTGGTGTTTTTGTGGATTATGATGAAGCTGAGATCCCTGTTTACAATGCAGAGATCCAGTTTTACTTCTACATCTTCACAAGCTCTTGCTCTGAGACACTCCTTGTTTTAATGACAGTAGCCAAAATGTAGATGATCTGATTTATTCAAGTTAAATTATACACATCTGTACAAAAAGAACACAAAAAACTAGTTAAAGGTAAATGTGTAAAAAATCAGAAGATTTTTCTTCACACAGAGAATGAAGTGATCACGTAATGTGGTAGAGAATACTACTCTGGGGACCTTCAAAACTACATCTGATGTAATTTCAGAGAAATTAAGTGAACAGTATTGGTGAGCTTTTTATGCTCAATGGCTTGTTCTTTTTTAAGTTCTGATTAAGTTAAATTCAGAAAAAATATGCCAAAAAACAGGAAGAAGTCATTACATGGAACTGAAACAAGAACCAAAAGATTATGCAAACTTTTTATCCAAAAAACATGACATAGAAGATAACAAAGCTCAAAACTTTAAAGAACTTAAAAAACAAAATTGCTAAGTAAGAAGATATCTAGATGCGGTTCTGAAGAGGTCTGAACTATTATGCTTAAGCTCCCTAATTTATGCTCCCCACCTCTCAATCATAGTAACAGACAGGGATGAGAGAAGATAACCATGGGGATAGACTAGAAACCCCAGTGCATTTCTGATAAATGAAACCCAGAATGGGGTAGGTGTATTAAATGTATCAAATTTTTTAACTTTTTGTTTTGATTTTCTGTTGCTGTTTTCTTTTAACATTTCCGGTGCTTGTTGATGATCAATGTGTGTGTATATTTATCTATTTACTTACTGTACTTATCTATTTATGTATTTATTTATTTAAAGAGCTTCTGTAAAAATCCAAATTTCTGCCCTCTATTCTTCTTCTGGCCACTCTTCTTCATTCCAGGTGATTTTTTTCTTATAGCAATCCTTCAAATTCTAAGCTCACCCCTCTGTAATGAAGCAGATTAGTGCCACACTCCTGGAAACTGTTTTTGGGAACATCTTGAACCTGCACCCATTAATAATCATAACCAAGTAGATGGGCCATAGCAAGTAAGGACACATAACATCAGCAATGACTGGGAGTAAAAGTGGAGTGTTCCTTAAAATACAGTCAAAAAGTACAATGCTTCTTCCCTCAATAAATAAATAATCCAATAAACAAATAAATAAGCCCATATATTAACAAACCAGTGTCTGTGGTGAAGGTTTAAAGCAAATAAATAGTTCAAAATATAGTTTAAAAATTGAAGGTAAAAACAAAATCCTTTTTAAAATCCCCAAACACAAGGCATCCATGATGCACCCCTCATCCTTTGCTGTGCTACAGTATCCATCCTCTTGCCTGCTGCTGTCCTGCCTGTTACCCTGTTTTACCTCCATCCTCTCTCTTTTCCTCTCCTCTCTTTCAGCCCAGCACATATCACATCATCTCCCTGGCTCATCCTTCTCAGGTCTGCTGTGACGCCATAAGGCGCCTCTCCCATCTTCCTAATACACATAAACTTGTGCCTTCTGGAACAGACCTCTGTTGTTCCCCAATACCCCTCAGCTGTTCAGTGGGGAACCATTTGCCCTTGTAGAATGCCGATCACTCGTTCCTGAACAGGGCCCTGACCACTTGCCTCCACTTCTCTGTAATGCCTAACTAGAAACTACCTTCACCTCTTGATCGTTTTTTTCTCTCACTATTCGGCTTGTTTACTTTTCAGGATTCCCTCTTTCTTTCGGTTCCTCCTTATATACCCCCATGGACACTGCGTCACAATCGCGAACTGCAGGAAACTAACGAAGTAATCAAGACAGACCACACCATCACATGGAGGTGCGCCCCACCTCAATCACTCCACGAGCACGCACACCCACGGAGATTGAGCCGGCTATTTCTTTAGTTATTTATTTAAAAACTGACCACCAGGTACTAAGCTGCAGGCCCTCTGTATCACACCATCTTTTTATTGGAAGGGCATTTCAAGTCACAACCACAAATGACTTCTGAGTTAGATTCTGAGTATCTCTTTTAAGGCCAATACTTCTCAGGAAACTCTTGAGACTATCCTGCTAGCATTTTCTCTAGTAACGCAAGGTGTTGCTGAAATTCTGGTTCCTCCTAAAAGGCAAAGAAAACTCTAGGTCACCTGTCCACCACTGAAAATACTAGGAGGCTACACATATGATCCTGAGCCTCTCTGCTAGCACCTGTCTTACAACTGTACCTCCTATCTATTATATAGTGATTTATCTATCTATAATTTACCTTTCATTGTTCAGCCTGGTTTTTTGGATGTAATGTACAGGAATTTTGCCATTTAAAATAGCTAAACATTGTGGGTCTATTATTGGTTGACAGTATTTTGCAAGATTACCGGTTTTCTTACAAACATTACTTATTCTATGTTGATTAATGTTGACTTATGTTTATTTTTTATTGTGTCTTCTATTTTTCTATTCTTCATTTTGTAAAGCACTTTGAGCTACATTTTTTTTGTATGAAAATGTGCTATATAAATACCATCTAACAGTATAGTCAAAGAAAATACTCACCCCATTGCACAACAGCATTTTCTCCAAGCATATCATCTATGCTACATTTCTATACTATAATGTCTATGTTGAATTAGACACTCCTCTGAAACAAGGGCACCCTGGCCTTCTAGCTCAGTAACGACCTGATTTAGAGAAATGCACACCAACGTGTTAATTGATGGTTTGGGAATAAAGAGATCCCTTAATTAGAGTTTTCCAGCAGCTGATTTCAAAAAAGCACAATAGTTGCAATCATGTTCCCAAGAACATCAAAAGCTTGAGAGGCATTATACAAGGCTAACACCTCCTTATATATAGAAACGTCTGCAGACCACTACTTATCATATGTGAAAAATATTTCAAGATGAACTGGGAAAAAAGCTTAACTGCATGCATTGCCATCACGTGAACACAAGCAGAGCTGTGTAAATATGAAAGAGGGTGATATACCTGGTTTTAGTGACCAAGGCTGTTTAGGACCAGTCACTTGTTCTGTGAGTGTTAGAAAGTGCAAAAACAAGAAAACAAGAGTATCAGCTGAGACTCACTAGAAGCTGACATCAGATGAAGCAAGAAAACATGTTGACAGGCTCTGAGGCCTCCCATTCACTCAATTTCTGAGCCTCAATATTTCTGCGATAGGATCACAGCTAGCTACACAAAAGGCAGACCAGGGCAGTTTAAAGGCATGAATTACCCAAACTCTCGATATTTAGGATATTGAACAAATCAGGTTACATTTAAAAAACCCATGGGGACACAGGGAGAGTGTGTAGATTCCACATAGCCAGAAACGTAGGCATGGGCGAAGCATTGTGAGATGCCAACACCACACTGTGTACCATGAATTACAGTTTTATTCTAACTCAGTGGCTAGCTGATATTTGGTTATAACTTTTTTACTCAAGCACTGTCTACATTTTCTTTGTATCAGTGTTACGGTAATTCATTAATAATAACTAATCTCATGTATAGATTTTTTACAATTAACCATTAACTGCCCTTTGGCCATGTGCTGTATCCATTTTAACAGAATACATGGTATGCGACTGGTCAGTAAGAGTTACCATACTGCTGGCCAGTTCTGGCCTGCTACTATCACATTGCTGCCCATTCATATCCCCATTCCTACTGCACTTCATTTTTTCTTCAGCGCAGTTAGCTAACTGTACTTTGATGAGGCATTTGTGAACACAGAGGACTTTGCAGTGCTTTAGAAGATGAAAGCAAGTGATGGCTGATGTGATTCTGACAGCCACTGAATGTGGATCTAAAGTCAAAACTGTAAGACAAGGCTAGAAATTCTAAAGAAGAAGACAAGCAATGTCAAAATCTAAAGTACATAGTCGGAAAGCAAATGCAATGGTCAGCACCAGAGTGACTAAACACAACAGCATATGCAAAAACTAAAAGGCTCAACAGACACTGAGGAGTGTGAGACAAGACTGAAGCTCAGAGCACTGTTACTCAAATGCACCATTGTGATATAATGTGATGATGGATTAATGACACCGGGAAGGTAATCAAAGTCTGTGTGTCTAAGAGCAAAAAGCTCACTGAAGGAGTAACCCAGAGGTGATGCAATTCAGAAAATCAGATGGTACTTATGCCAGTGTCACACTGCTTGACTTTACTTACAATTTTCAGTCACAGCCTTTATTAATTTCATCTTTTCATCATTTAGGTGGAGTGGTGGCTCTGAGGCTATGGATCTGCACTGGCAATCGGAAGGTTGCCGGTTTGAATCCCGTAAGTGCCAAAAGGGACTCTGCTCTGTTGGGCCCTTGAGCAAGGCCATTAACCTGCAATTGCTGAGCACTTTGAGTAGTGAGAAAAGCGCTATATAAATGCAAAGAATTATTATTAATATCTTAACACAATCAGTGAGTTGGGACAATCATAATATGTTCACATTATCAGGAATTGTGTATAACCAACCAACCATTTTCTAACCCGCTGAATCCGAATACAGGGTCACGGGGGTCTGCTGGAGCCAATCCCAGCCAACACAGGGCCCAATCCTGGGCAGGGTGCCAACCCACCACAGGACACACACAAACACACCCACACACCAAGCACACACTAGGGCCAATTTAGAATTGCCAATCCACCTAACCTGCATGTCTTTGGACTGTGGGAGGAAACGGGCGCCGGAGGAAACCCACGCAGACACGGGAGAACATGCAAACTCCACGCAGGGAGGACCCGGGAAGCGAACCCGGGTCTCCTAACTGCGAGGCAGCAGCGCTACCACTGCGCCACCGTGCCGCCCGAATTGTGTATAACAACAGCAAAATTTATTTATATAGTACATTTTCATATAAATGATGTAGCTCAAAGTGCGTCACAGAATAAAAGTAATGTCTGATGGCCAGGGAGGACAGAAAAAACAAAAAAAAAAAAATCTGCAGGGGTTCCGAGGCCACGAGACCACCCAGCCCCCTCTAGACATTCTTCCTAACATAAATGATTGCAATCAGTCCTCATGGTTTTCAGGCTTCACAAGGAAGAATTTGATGATGATTGTCATGTGGACCTCTGGCCTGCAATCCATCAATGTAGGGACTGCACGGTGCTTTGATCGGGTGATGAAAACCGCAAAACGAACAGCAGAGAAAGTAGGGTTAGAACGGATTTCGGAGCCACAAAAAAAAAAGATAATTAAATGCATATACAGAATATGAGGGTTAAACTAAAATGTAGCTATGAGAAAACCATGTTAAAATAATGAGTTTTCAGCAGTTTTTTAAAGTGCACCAATGTATTATCCGAGTGAATTCCTATTGCAGCATTTCTCAATCTTTAAAGCTTTCATAACAGTTTTAATCGTGCCCCCCTAACGTTTTTTTGAAAGCAGCCCACTAATACCAATTTGTTCTTTTTTAATTAATGATATATCATAGATGTATATTTTATTATACCTACTTAACTTTTAACGACATTTATCTAACTCTATATTTATTTTTCTAGTATCAGAATGTAGTTTAAGTTATGGTAATTTGTTTTGGTTTCAATAGATGTATTTTCATATTTTCGATTCTTGTTTTCTTTTTTTCACATCTTTGTGCCCCCCTAGGGGGTCCGCCCAACAGATTGAGAACCACTGTCTTATTGGCAAGCTATTCCAGATTTTAGGCGCATAACAGCAGAAGGCCGCCTCACCGCTTCTTTTAAGTTTAGCTCTTAGAATTCTAAGCAGACCCTCATTTCAAGTTTTAGGGTACAATTTGGAGTGTAAGGTGAAAGACATTCTGAGATATACAATGGAGCGAGATTATTTAAGGCTTTGTAAACCATAATTAGTATTTTAAAGTCAATTCTAAATGGCACGAGTAATGTAGTGACATCAAAACTGGAAAGATGTGTTTGGATTTTCTTTTCCTAGTTAAGATTCTAGCAGCTGCATTCTACACTAGTTGCAATCGATTCATTTCTTTTTTGGGTGGTCCTGAGAGGAGTACATTACATTAATCTAGCTGACTGAAAACAAAACGTAACCTGGTCTGAGTAATCTTGATTTCTACTGATGCACACAAATGGTATGGTCAAAAGTTGGCGCCAACAACATGAATTCATGCACCCAACCTGCCTTGTCTCAAAAGTCCAGACTGGTGGTGGTGGAGTAATGGTATAGGGAGTGTTTTTGAGCACACTTTGGCCTCTCAATCATCACCAGAATGTAACAGCCTATTTGAGTATTGCTGCTGACCATGTGTACCCCATCAATCAATTTGTCCATCTTCTTATGATAACTTTCAGCACCATGACATAAAGTATGAGTCATCTCATATTGGTTTCATGAACATAACAAAGAGTTCAGTGTTCTTCAGTAGCCTTTCTGGATCTGAATCCAATAGAACACCTTTGGAATGTGGTAGAATAGGAGATTCACAGCATGAATGCACAGCAGAAATCATGTGATGCAATCATGTCACCATGGACCACAATTTCAAAGGAATATTTACAACATTTTGTAAAATCCATCCCATGAAGAATTGTGTCAGGTTTAAGAGCAAAAGTAGACCCTACCATGTATTAATATAGTGTACCTAATTTTGCTCAGTGAGGGTATGTTTCAACATTTAGTATCTCATTTAAGTGGATTGATCAGACTTGACTCACTTCTGAATTATTTGATTGTGACAGTATTTCTCATTTTTGGTTATTAAAGAAACACGGTGGCTGCCACCCTTTCAGGGCATTCTAAAATAGATTATGGAATATACTGGTATCTATGGTTTTGGAGAAATTGTATACAAAAACTTAATGGATGTTTACCAGACTTTGGGAAAATCAGATTGCTTCTTGGAAGGTGAGCAGTTTGAATTTCCTGCTGTACAGATACATTGGGACACTACTGTGGACAGCCTGGAGCGGTCCTGTGTGCCTGGCACCTTAAAAGAGAGAAAGAGTTTAGAAAAAGGAAATAGCTTTACCTTAGATCTGTGGGTGTCACTGGGTCGTCTAGGGCAGGGGTCCCCAACCCCCGGGCTGCAGGCGTCTGACACCAGGGCCGCAAGAGAACTGCCGGCAACGAAGACTCGCTCGGTGAAGGGCTAAAGCAAAAAGGCTGCCCCCTTCACTGAGGACACTTTTCAGAATGCTAGGTGGGCGGGGCTTTGCAGCAGTGCAGAGAGAGGAGAGTGACCGAGGTGAGAGAGTATTACAACGAAGTATTTTATGCTTCTGACAGTTTCCCCATATGACATGAGTCTATAGAAATCTCGTTACTACGAAGTACATTCAGCAGCAGATACTTCCATTACAACGAAGTGATCTTGAAATGCTTGAATGAATCATCCACAGAGCAGTTAGTTCTGTGGTCGCAGCTCAGTTGTGCACATTTGCATAACAATCCCCAAACAGAAACACTGTAAAAAAATGTTCTTTCTTCAAACTTTCCTCATACTGTTTTTTTGCTGTTATTGTTTTCTGTGGTTTTCAGTGATACCTTTTGCTTATTGCTCGTCAACATTTGAAAAACATCCATTGGAATTTAGCTCATTGTCACCCTCCTATAGAAAAGGCAGACAGGAAAAAACGATGACAGTGTTAATGTTTGTGATGGGCAACCTGTTGGAATGACAAATGTAATGCATATGTCTTTGTTATATGCAAAAAAGAAGAAAAATCTTGGGTTGCAAACGTATGCGAACTGCTGCATTTGAAGACGCCAAAAAAGCCATTTTTATGTGGTTCAGTGATGCTCGTTCAAGAAACATTCCTATTAATGTGGCACTCATTCAAGAAAATAAAAGGTTTTTGAACTCTCTTGGGACCTCTGTCAACGGGACAACACACTGTGAGCCTGCTGTTTCCCTGCCGCGGTAACGGACAAACAATCTTACATAGACGCGGCAATTGCACTTCGGGACACACTTCATTGTGACGTTCCCGTTGGGTGGGGGATTCCAAAATAGTTCAGAAACCTCACAATATGAAGAAGAAGAAAAGGATGATTTGACTTCTGATTGATAACTGTGCTGCCCACAACATACTTCCACATTCAGATAATGTTCACGTTGAATTCCTCCCGCCCAATTGCACGGCAGTGCTTCAGCCATTGGGTTTGGGCATCATTCGCACCCTGAAAGTGCATTATCAAAAGGAAATGCTGAGAAAAATTCTCGTCAGCATAACATGTAGACAGGAGAAGATTAAAATAACGCAAAAGAAGCTAATGAAGCTGCTTCCATTTCTAACATCCTATCTTTGTGAGGCAGCGTTTTCTGCAGTGACAGCAACCAAAACAAGATTACGGAGTAGACTGAACATAAGCAACACACTTCGCGTATCACTGTCTTCCATCGTCCTCAGATGGGATCGTCTGGTTGCAGGAAAACAAGCTCAGGGTTCTCACTGATTCTGCATTATGATAAGATGTATAATTTCTATTACTAAATTATAACTTAATAATAATAGAAATGTCATGTAAATTGTGTATAAAACTGCCCTACGAACCTGCCCTTAATCACCCCCACAAACCCCAACCCTCCAGAAACCCCCATGGGTCCCTGAAAAGTTTGCTTCTAGAAAAGTGGCCCTTGGTGTCAAAAAGGTTGGGGACCACTGGTCTAGGGAATATCCCATGACATACGTATGTCATAGCAATGACGACAATCCCCTTAGGACAACAGTCCGTGCACAGTGTTTTTTAATATATGCTTTACAATTTCATGGTTTAAAATGACCTTCAAATAACACCTAGTCATAATATGCATGAGACCAGAAAAATGCAAACCTGCAAAATGACTTTAGGTCAGAATCTAGCTGAACTCTCCTTTAATTTCCCACAAGTCAAACCACATTTCAGAATTCATAAGAATACAGAGAGACATGTGATGACAGGATGTCAGAACTTTTAAATGGATATTCTTTAAGACAAAGTAGAGGAATAATTTCTTAAGGTAATCAGATGGCTGTCACTCCTTATCAAAAGCATTACTTTTAATAGCAGACTATATTACACGGAAATGTCATGGTGTTAGTAATATCTAGGTGTGGAAATGAATGACTAATTACAAAATCTAGCATGGTCACTTAAAGAAGAACTATTCCTATGGCTATCACTGAGCAATACTGTCCACCTGAAGCCGAGCTTCAGAAAACCTTCTTTAACTCAGCTGGTTAGGTCACTCATGTGTCCAGCTTATTGGAACTCAAGTAGGGGAAAAGTTGCTGCGGCCTACAGTACTGTCAGTGGTGGCATGCACTTCACCAATGATTGGAGTTTTGGTGCCCCTGTAGAAAGGCTTCAGAAAGGCTTTTCTTTAATGTACCTGGTTAGGTTACTCATTTGTCCAACTTATTTGGTCATCAGTAGGGTTACAATGATATAAGTACATTAGTGGGATGCTTTTCACCAATTATAGTGTATGAGAACTTTTAATGCTTCAGTGGTGTCAGCAGTTGGATGCCCATCATAAATGATTAGGGACTTAAGTAGTGGAAGAGTATATCATAGTTGTCATGCAGGATTGTGGTGTTTTGATTGTGAAATCCTTGGATATAGATACAGTAGTAGACCCCCACCAATAGAGAAGATCTCTTCTTAGCCAGTTAAACCAACATTGTGCATCCAGTCTGTTGTACAACTAAGAATGAGGGTCAAGATTCAGTCCAAGATCAAGATGAGGCACAATATGGAATAAGAATGAAACTGACTTGTTTATGTTGGTATATGAAATTGGATGTCTACTGCAATGGACAGCAAATATAATTAAGGAAAGTCACCTAGGCTATAATGGTGTTAGCTGTAGTATGCCTTTCATCAGTAATTGGGGAATAAAGTGGGGGAAGAATGTGTAAGAGATATTATGTAAGCTTATTGTGGTGTCATTAATAACGACATACTTACAGTATAAATAAGAAGAATGGTAGTCATCCAGAAGATTCTACTTCAGTCAGGTAGACCAACTTATGCATCTAGTCTGGAGGCATGGCTATGAGAATTAAAGGCACTGTTCAGCTTGATAGTTGGGCTGAGCCACATTAGGTAGTAAGGGTTAATCTGCTTTTCATTACTTGGGTATATGAAGAGGGATCCATATTATAATTAGAAAAAAATATGTCAGCAAGAGTGTCCTTTATGCCTCCTTGTAATCATTCAGTGATGGCAGTTCCTACATATGTCGATTTTAGCACCCTTCCTCAGAACTGCTGGACTAAAATCTGGGCCACTGGACTCAGAGCTAGTATGCTACTGTTTTAGCCAGTTGAGCTACAGCAGACCTCTCATTGTCTAGTTACCAATTGGGCTCAATTTCACAGTGAGCTATCTCTGTTTCATCCTTGCTACATCCACCTCTCCACGCCTGAGTAAATCATGTACAAGCTCACAAATATGCCGAATGAGGAATTCACAATTTCTTTGCTCCAGAAATTGATTCCCTTTGCTTATTTTTGTTTTAAATAAGAACTAACAAAGTTGGTTTTAGTTATTGTATTGGTTTTTTTAAGTCATGTGCCTGT
Source organism: Polypterus senegalus (assembly GCF_016835505.1). Lineage (NCBI taxonomy): Eukaryota > Metazoa > Chordata > Cladistia > Polypteriformes > Polypteridae > Polypterus > Polypterus senegalus. The sequence continues at coordinate 70,110,609 of NC_053171.1, read as the reverse complement.
AGTGTAGATGTTGACACATCACTGGAACTAAAAGTTTGGGTGCGTGCTTATTGTCTCTTATACCATGGTGAATAAACAGTTCTTCATTATGCTCTCTTAGTGGATAGTTAGCTTTATTACAACTCACATATTTTGTGCCCAGCTCTTTGACTTGTGATTGCCTGGCCTAGTTTTCACTTCTCTGTGCAACCTTTGGCTGTCTTTGATTACATCTGGCCCAGAGGTTACCATCTCCTGGTTCTTTCCCTCTTAAAAACACCTCTCAGACACATTAAAGTGTCCATAGTAAAACAGGCAAGTGTCAAAACCAGATGGTCAAAACATACTATCATCAAGGCCAAACAAAAATCCAAAATCAGAATCAACAGACAAAGCTAAAGTTCTTACACCAGAAAACACTAAACAAAAATAGTATAGCATAGTAAGTATTGAAGGAGTTTATCCACAATCTTTGGATACCCGTTGTGTTTTGTAATGTGGGGTTCTGGGGCGCCATTCCCCCTCCAAATATTTTAAAAACTCTACTTAAATTAATCAGGTAATGCAAAATAATCATGAAATAAATGTGTTTATTTGCACAACATGCCTGGTTTCAGTGCAGGTCAACATACATTAAATATTGGTTCCAGCTTGAATTATTTTAATTTCTGTGTGAATATCTGTATTTTCTGGGCGAAGGACCCTGGCCAAATGACAGTCTATGTGAATCCTTGATCTTTTGTCAAGCAGGTGACCTGAGGCTGTCCTTTAATTGGTTGCTTTCAGATTTTTCCGGTGACACAGCTCTCTGCACCCCATACACTCCTACATTTATTGGCAGCTAATTAATATTATTTGAATCTAATGTTGTTGGACAGTTGTTGACACACTATTTCAAGTTCACATCAATGGTTCACAGTTCACATCTGTCATTAATGTAACTACATATGTGCAAGACTTCAGAAAAATGAGAGGTCTAGTGAGTATATGATGTGGATTGATGGAAGGACTGGGCACTCTATAAGCAGAGGCAGAATAAGATTTGGACTTACGCTATGGATGTGTTACAGGACAGGCGGAAGTGCATGTTACATTGCACAACAATTTTTTTGAAATGTCTTGTTTTCTGAGTTTTTGTTGATTGTAAAAGGTACCTGCTGGGTATGCACAAATATGGTTTTGGTTTTACTGCGTCATGTTGGAACTCTGAGAAATAGACATTTATATGTTTACAGACAATAACATATTTAGTCATGTTTATGTTTTGCATAAGCTATTAAATTCAACAGAATTAAAAGTGTTTTGCTCCTGATTGTCTTTTGTATTCAATGTCTGGTGCATCACATTGCAGTGTCCAACAGTAGTCAGCAAGCATTGACGGATTCCAGTTGCCCTGGTATCATTTCTCCATCATAGCAATGTCCTGGTGAAACCTTTCACTGTGTTCATCACCGACAGCACCAAGATTTGCGGAGAAGTCCAAGTGTGAGTGGAGGAAATGAATCTTGAGTGACATGTTGCACTTCATTGTCTTGTATGCTTTGAGAAGTTTGTCTACCAGTTGAATGTCAACAACGTCTTTGAAGGCTTTCCAGGCAATTTTTTCTGGCCCAACTAACAGATCTTCAAACCGCTTGTCATTCATACCATGTCTGATCTGGGGGCCAACAAAAATGCCATGCCCTCTTTGATGTTGGTGTCAGTTATTCTTGGGAACATCTGTCTTAAATAACGAAAACCTTTGCCTTCCTTGTTCAGTGCTTTCATGAAATTCTTTATGAGTCCCAGTTTTAAGTGAAGAGGAGGCAAAAATATCTTTGCTGGGTTGACAAGCAATTCATGTGCCACATTTTTATGTCCTGGAATTAACTTTTTACGGAGTGGCCAGTTCTGTCGAGAATAGTGCAACTCTTTGGCACGGCTGTCACATTCACAATTAAATCAACAGTACTTTGTACAGCCGAGCTGCAGTCCTAGTAACAAAGCAAAAACTTTAAGATCTCCACAGATATTCCAGTTGTACCTGCTTTCCTGGATGTGCTTCAGCAACAGTTCCATATTCTCATACATTTCTTTCATGTGTGCTGCATAGCCAACAGGTGCTAAAGGATAAACGTTGCCATTGTGTACCAGAACAGTTTTCAGGCTTAACACTGACGAATCAATGAAGACACACCACTTTTCCAGGTTGTGATCACAACCCAAGGCAGAGAACAATCCTTCAATATCACAAAAGAAACAGAGACTGTCGACTTGTGCAAAAAATTTGGTTATATCATGATGTCGGCCTTGAAACACAGAAATTTTCATACCTGAAATTACAGCAAACACCATTCCTGCAGTCTCGAAACCAGCAGCTTGGCTTTTGCATTTGACAGACCCAAATCGCTGACCAAATCATTTAATTCGGATGTGTTATCAGATGTGGATTGCCTGATGAGCACGGTTCAAAATCCGGGTCAATTTTATTGTGCAATCATGGTTTTGGAATTGGAAAACTGTCGTCATGTGGCACGGGTCTTATTGCTGAAGTCAGATTAGGATATTCAATTGACTTCTTGTATTTGGCAGAGAAACCAGACACATTAGTCAAACAGAAGTCACAGTCCATCACATGGTCTTTCTGTTCTCGCCATATCATCGGAACAGCAAACGGCATCGTCTTTCGAGTGCCACTGAGTCAGGCTCTCAGACTGACAGCACATGTAGCACAGCAAATGTGAGGCGCCCATTCCTTGTCTTGATCACCAATTCGGCAGCCGAAATACAGATGATAAGTTTTCTTCACAAGAGCAGTCATCCAACGTCTCTGAGATGCAAGTGTATATTCGCCACAGACATTGCAGAATGTATCGCAGTTGTTACAACATTGACAAGACACCAAAACGTCTATAGCATCAAGCTTACTTACTGTTATATTGCTACAGATACTATACTTTACTATATTGATACTACACATACACACTGACTATCTATATTAACCAAATGAGCAGGATTGGTGTATGCAAGCCATCTTTATAGCATGCTGAGACAGCATCAAGCTCGTTCAGACCGGCCCAGGCATGCCCAGGATGTCAGCTTCCACAGAACAGCTTCCAACCTGGCCTGATGCACAAACAGTTGTTGATAAGTCACTTACGGGAGTGAAAATGTTTGGATACAAATATAAGAAAAAATCATGACAAAACTGAAACGGCACATGATGGGTAAATTTTGATGTGACATTCGTGATCAGCACCCAAAAATCTATAAGAAACACCCAACAGTTTTCAAGAAGCAAAAACTTTGTTGTGCAGTGTTATTAAAGGATTACTGAGGTGGCGTACTGACATCACGGTGTGGGTTTTTGTAGAATGGGGAACTGGGCAAGTTGGCAGTGGATCGGGAGATTTAGAGACAGGTGTAGCATTATATTTGGGTGGCAGGTGCATCTGTTCCTTTTCATGTCTATAAGGCAAGTTACGGGAAGAATAAAGGGACTGTGGATGTCACAAACTGAAGGTTTAGAGCACTGTAGAAATGGGAAAGCTGGCATCAGACTGGACAGCATGGTGGAAAGGGTATAATACATTTTATCTTAAATTCTGTGAAGTGCCTTGAGCATGGGAAAGGTGCTATATAAATAAAATGTATTATTATTACCCAGGATTTGTCCTATGGGTCTGGTGATGGACAGGTCAAGATGTGCATTGACACTATGATGAGAACCAGGATAGATAGATCATTAGATAGACATGAACTCTATATATGAAAGGCAGTATGTAATAAATAGATAAATGTGAAAGGCACTATATAATAGATAAATGTTGCTTCACTTTGTCCTCCTAAAAACTGTGCCCCTGTCCAATTTTTTTATCAGCAGCTGCCACTACCAGAAAGTGAATTGCACAGATTTTGAATTTTGACAGACATGCCCTCTGGCTACAAGTTTATTGAACCGTGGCAAAAATCACAAAATGGTGGAATCCATGAAAAGATGAAAACATAATTTAACTATGTTAATAAAAAAACTAACCTCAGAATTAGAATCTGGGTATTTGAAAATACAGAATGGCTAGAAACAACAATGGAAAACATATACAGCGGTCAGAAGAAACTAAAACATGTCTGCATTATAATAATGGACAATGCATTCATTGTTAACATTAACCAGAAAAATAATTTGTTGTTATTTATACTTGTAACAGAATATTTAAAGGCATCAGCACAGTGATGTTAACCATCAAGGATAGAGATCTTCAACACACCTGATTAAATCTAAAGTGTGTTCAGTCTACAGCAGGCTGTAAATATAAGGTTCTGGGTTCAATCCAGGGTGGAGTAGGAGCTACAGAAGGCATTAAATGCAAACCTGATCTTGCTAACAGCATGAATCAACGTGTACTGCATATTGTACATCAATAAAGCAGTAATGCACCAATTGCACTTCAGGTTGAGGACAAGCACACACACACACACACTGACACAAGCACTTGAACACCACAAGAAGCTGCCAAGTTCCCATAATGCACTTTGATCAAGTGGCTAAATCTCTGAGAAGCTTTCTGCCTGATTGCATTTGTCATAAAAGGGCAAATGAAGAGAGGCGTCCCGTTACTCTGTCTGACCGACAAGTCCTGGCTGCCTCTGCGTCCAGATGCACAGCAATGATTGGAATGTCACACGAGATAAAAAAAAATGGAAAGCAGGCTTGAACACAAAGGGTTGCTTTGTTTCTGCCGATGATGCGGCAGGCACCCAATACTCACACAGGTGAAGAAGGGGGTGGGGGAACAAGTGTTACGAAAGCAAATTCTGTCCAAATGCATCCAAGTAATAACATTTTAAATATACAAAGCAAAATGTGTATTGAGCTGACAGCATAATGAAAATTAAGTTTTTATCCAAGCATGCCGCACACCAAAAACGTTGGCACTTTCATATAAAAACTTAATTTTTAATGTATACCTTGTCAAACTTCTCTTCCAGTATTTAGTTATAGGAAAAAGGAACCTATAATGGCAGCATGGAGTATAAAGCATTAAAAGACAATCTACTTTAGCATCAGCAACACTCCCAAAAGAGAACATAACAGGCTCAATGAAAAGTCATACCATCCAGAAAAGGATTGTGGCAATAATGGGTTGGGCAGGGTTTTCTTTCCCCAACCAGAAGTCTCCTGTTCCCACTGTAGGATTCCCAGGTTTTACAGAGCCATTTATGACATAGGTAATACCTCCATTCCTTCTACTCCAAGGTTTTCAACTTGATGGACAAGTTTCTCTAAATTCAAGTAGGACATGCCCACCCAGGTGGCATATTTAAAATATGTACAGACCATCTCAAATGACTCAACTTGATCCAAAGTAGTAGTGAATCTACTCTCTGGTGAGGACTTTCAGGATCATAGAGTTTCTCAGACTATCATGTCTGCACATTGGTGGTTGTGTGAGATCATTATAAAATCGGGACATCCACATAATGAAGTCAGGCTTCCTTTGAAATAGCTAAACAGGGGGGCCATGTAGGTTGGCATACTATAGTGACACAATGTGAATAAAACAAGTAAGCTTTATTTTAAACTGTGACTACAAGAGTTTCAAGTGAATTGATATGTTATATACTGTAACTGACTTCTATACCAAGATAGGTGAACTATAACGACTTCCATATTTCTTGAGTGTGATCGCGGCTGGATTAAGTGAGATATTCAGGGTGATTTTCTATGGTGCCTTTGGTCTCTACACAGACAGCTCAACACCATGGCTGTTTACATATTTCTTAAATGTGAATAGTCGTAGCCTGTGTGACTCACTTAGAAGACACAGTGACACATTGAACATCAGAAAGTGTGATTTTATAAACTGATTAACGCTTAAGCAGTGGTGGACACTGAATTGAGCACATGTGATTCTATATAGTACATTTCTGTGGTAGCCTCTATGCCATGGTGATTACAGATACAATAAAATTACTTTCACATTGTGTGTGTGCTGGTAAATTAGGTGACTCACTCTCAAGGTCACACAGTGGTTTGGACTGAATTGGAGTGATTTTAATTTTTTTTCGTGCCACTTTGCCTTCCATACTGAACCCTGCAAATGGGCAGTTGTTTCAATATTTATGCAATGTGAGCTCTAGCTGATAAATCACATTGTTCTGAGTCACTCAGTAGTGATACTGAACTTGAGCAAATTTCATTTTATATTGTGTCTTTACACACACTAAAGCAATAACATGGAATAAATCATAGTAACTATGAGTTCATATAGTGCCTTCTTATATTAAAATCCGCACCAGAGTAAGTTACTGCCATGGTATAATTATTTCCATATCTCTGTAGTGTGGACACCAGTACATTAATGGCGCTTTTCCACTGCATAGTACGGCACGACACGGTTCAGTTCAGGTCACTTTTGGGGGGTTTTCCACTGGGAACAGTACCTGGTACCTGGTCCTTTTTTTCGTACCACCTCAGCCGAGGTTCCAAGCGCGCCAAACCGTTACCAAAACGTGGCGTGTAAACTCTGCTGGTCACTGATTGGCGGAGAAAATCGTCATTACTGCGTCACTGGCTATTCTTTTCTTTAAAGGTACACACACGCGGAAGTTTGTGCCCCGTCTCTCCATCGCTGGACGCAGTTTTTTGCATAAGTGGATGAATGTTTCTTCAGACATTCGAAAGTTCTCCAGCCACTGAGTGTTTGTAAAACCGGGAACAATCACATCCCACCACTCTGAAGCACAGTTAAATGTCCAAACAGATGGTCTGTTGCGGCGACTTTTTTGCAAAATGTGGAAGATCTGTAATATACAGAATCAGCATTTTAATGTTACACTCGCAGTTAAGTTCATTTTATGCTTTGCAACAGTGATAAAAGTTAGCTAGTGATGTGCTTTTTTTAGATGCTTACCCTTGCGCGTCGTCGAGCTAAAGTGTTGTCGTTGTCTGCGTGTTGTTGTAAAAGTTCCACGGTGTCACGGCAGTAGAGGCGGCGCAACTATAACGACACATGAATAATCCCGCCCACTCTAAAGCAGTACTAAACTGCAGTCGAAATGCAAACCGAGCCGAACTGAGCCGAACCAAGGTGAGCTGTACTGAACCGTGCTGTGCTGTACTATGCAGTGGAAAAGCGTTATAAGTAACTTACTCTAGTTCACAAAGTGAGGCAATGATGGGAAGTGAAACAGAGCAATTGCATCATGTCCCTGAAACCACCGTCCTTAGAAAGGAACTATTGAGTTGGTTTCCCATGTGAGCAAAACACAGCCATCTTGGAATAACTTATCCATTCATTCATTTCCTGAACCACTTAGCCCAACCTGGGCTGTGGGGACCAGAAGGCAATCCCTGATGTACTGGGTGAACTTTACAATATGTGCAACTGGATGGGATGCCAGCCTGGTACAGTCCATTCTTACATAAACCGTACTTTCAAAAATGTAAAGTATCTCATGGAAAGACCCATCTCACATGGTGCACTTTGAGGTGTTGTGAGTAATTTTCTGTGTTAGGAAAACAAACATTTACAACTTTCCTTTACTGAATTAAATTTGTAATACACTAACTGACGTGCTGCTCCTCCAAGCTCATTCTTTTTCTGTCGTCTCCCAAGGTGTATTGTTTCTTCCCAGGCTCTACCCATAATGTTTCTTAAACAAGGTTTATACCTAATGCATTACACAACACACTTCAATGCCATTTAATTTATTGATTTTGTTTTCCTCATACTATATATCATATGTGTTTTTGAAAAAAAAATAAATTAAACTGGGCAACCTAATTTATGTCTTATTTTTGTAGCAAGCATTCTAAGTAATTAAGCCTCATTTCTAGATTACATTTTATCAACGACACTCTGTTGCTCACTTAGTTTCACCTCTTTGATATGGCGGATCTTCATGGTAATTTGATTCAGACGTGCTTCTTTGTTCAAGTGAGCATGAAATGAGGAACCTGAAAATAAGTGAATCAAATTAAAATAAAATCTACTGCTTAAATTGGAATCACGAGAACCTATACACTAACAAAAAACAAAGTATTTACTATTGCCTTACATTTCATCTGAAGGAAGCATTTTTTTAGTAAGAGCAAAAAAACTTTATTGCCTATTATTTGACTGTTATACAGATTACACACTGATCCTGTTTGGTGACCATGTGAGAGAGGCTAGATTGAGATGGTTTGGGTATGTGCAGAGGAAAGATGAGGGGTACATCGGGAACCCGCCAGGGAAAAGGAATAGAGGAAGGGAGGACATGAAGGCAGTTGGTGTGGCAGAAAATAATGTAAAAGACAGGGGATAGCTGGAGACGGATGATCCACTGTGCTGACCACTAACTGGGAGCAGCTGAAAGAAGAAAAAGAAGAAGAAGATACAGATGACACTGATCCTGAAAAAAGGAAGGGAATTTGGTAATCTGCCACCGATTCCATGCCCTTAACAAATGATAAACTGTACAATAGACAGGAAATTCATGAAGGGGAAAGAACCATTTTTTTCGTTAAATTCTCAAACTAAATGTATAACACCACAAAAAATAGTCTACATTATTTGGGGAAAATGAATGAAACTAAGAACCCCGTTTCTACTAGTGTTTCTCAATTAGGATGGCTAATGTGAAAACACAGATTCCTCAGGAATGCCCTTGCCAGACAGGGCTAAAGATAGATAGATAGATAGATAGATAGATAGATAGATAGATAGATAGATAGATACTTTATTAATCCTAAGGGGAAATTCACATACATACACACTATATGTGAAACTGGCACTTCACTGCCACTTTCCTTGCCTCTCTCCTAAGCCATCTAGCACAATTATATTCACTCTTTTCCCCTGCACCGGATTCCTTTTTCACAGACTTGATGGGTCCACCTTTCTTTGTCACACAGTGCCAGTAGCTGTAATAGCAGGAGTCTAGGAATTGTTTCAGTTAGGTCATTTGACCCACCCAAGACCTGTTAGTGGTCCAAAAAATAATAAGCGCATAGCGTTTATACAACACCCTGGAAATTTCATTAAAAAATACTAAACAAACAAATTAAATACATAAATTAAAACCGTTTTGCATACAGGAATTCTGGAAAAATGTGTCATTGCTTTGAATCAGTTGAGTTACCCATTTTTGAAACAAAATCTCCAAAAGTGAAATTAAAAGTAAGTATAATACTGAAATTGAATAAAATGTTGATGTAACATTTCGTGATAACTAGGAAATGTTTATTTAATCATGCATTTTTTTACAATTTAATAAATCTTTTATTTATAATATTTCAGTTTTTCTAAAGTTGATGATAAATTTGCATATATCACTGTACTTTTGCATGTGATTATTTACTTAATAATTTATTTTTTATTTCATTGTGGCACAAATGGCATTCCATAGGAGAAGGGTTGGGTAGCTGCACTATAGGCAACTCACATGGATTGAAAGGCAAAATGCCATGGACACCACTGAACAATCAAGTTCATTATAAGTTATTATTTGAGCTTAGTAAAAGGATACATATATGTGTGTCTGTTTGTGTCTATCCAGTTGCCAACTTCATTCCAACAGATGGTGCATCACAAACATGTACTGTTTTTACAGACCCCATACCAAATGACTTATAACAGAAACATATGCATTGCATGGTGCACTGCAAACATTAACGCTGAGATCTACGTTGATTAACAGATTTAACCTGTCTTAGAAGGGTATCACAGCTATTTATTACATACTGCAAAAATGTTGCTGCATTTGTATTTTTGAATATTGAATAAACAAGTGCATCAGGTGATTGTTATTAAGGTAAAATATGAACTTGAAGTTTAATCATGTTGTCAGACTCAGAATTACTGTCAGGTGGGTTTATTCAGGTAATGTTCTAAAATAAGCTACTGATAGTTAGTTCACCTTATATATGATATCGCTACATATTTAGCAGTTAGCACAAACTATGCACTTACCAACTCATCTAATATAGGCAACTCTACTAATGAGAATTTGCACACGCATTCATGTGTGCAACCTCAGCTATCCAAACCATATGAAAGTGAGGAAATGGTCAAGGATTTAGGATTTTAAATCCAGACCAGAAAGGCGCCACTGGACTTCAACCGAAGAGTGCAATATATGTCAGATGGTCAGAAATGATATCAAACAAACAAAAAAGTATATATTCCCAAGAATATGGATACAACTAGGCGCTCAGATTGTTGGCCGTAATGGTAGAAAAATATGGCTCCTGGTTAGTGTACAGCACAAAATGTGATGGTGCCTTTTGTGTCTGCTGTGTTCTCTTTACAAGTGAAAGTAACAGGATGCACATGTGAGTATTAATCAATTCTCCTTTACTAAAGTGGCATCAAATGTCTGAAGTTATAGGCAAACACGACTGCAAACTTTATCATTAAGCTGCATTCACAAGAACCAATGCTTTTGTCCAGTCATTTGAAAAACTGTCACTTACTGTTAATTACTTAAAAGACTGTTCAGTTGTTTTGTTGTTGCTGCTGCTGCTTTACTTGTAACTATTATGTTTAAATATTATCAAATATTGTTATCTACGAGGATGTATTTATTTATTTAGTTCAGTTATAAAAAAAAATTACTGCATTTTTGCTTTTGAAATGAATGCTAATTTGATAATGTTTTAAAAATTAGAATGAGAGACAAAGCTATAATACCAGAATTCTGTAAATGCCACTGCTTCAGTATTTCTTGTATTTATATTGATTTTAACCTTATCACAAGAAATTCTTAGGCCATGGAAATATATATATAACACAAACACTGAAAAATGAATAAAACATTAAGCTAATTTAAAAAGTCAGGATTTTAGGGATGCTGGTTAAACCCCTGAATAAGGCCAACATATGTATGGAATCGGCCAAGCTTTAGCGGAGACAGCTCTAGTGGTTGGGACATTTTTTAAAGGAGTTTACTCAGGCTATCTGTGGGACTATACCCACAAACTATCCAGAACCAATGAACAGGTATTGATGCTTATTTTTCTTTCTAGACAAGGAAAATGTCTACCTATTCATTAACATATATGTTTTTTTTTTAATTTTCAACAAAAATAAACTGCTAAAGCCATGGTACAGTACAGAGGTGACATGTTGCATGCTGATAAGCACATTCAAGAATATATTTCACTGTACGCTGTGCATGTGACAATAATAACCCTACAAACCTATTATGCTGTTGGGAAATTCCAAGACAGAAATCTGTTTCAACCCACCTATCAAAGAACAAAGAAACAGAACATCCTACCCACTCCTCCTTCTGATAATCATTGTCGTATGTGAAAAGTATGTCAAACCAAATGAACAAAATCATTACAAACTGATGGTAACAGTGAAATATCTGGCACTAATATATCTATACTTTACCCAGATTACAATTACACCTGGCATTAAATTGTGTCTCCAGTGTCTGCATCACGTCCAAATGGAGATCCAATGTCAAGTTCCTCACATAAAATTCAAATCAGCTTCCATTTAAATAATTGTTGTATGCACACAGTAAACACGTTTGCATTTCCACGTATATTAAATATAGTTTCTCTCCATTTCTGACCACCTCCAAAGGTATTCTGAGTGATCTGGTCATTATTTGATCCCAATTGTATTTGTACCTGTTTTTTAATTTGGTGATTGCTATCCAATAAAGATCGAATCACCAAAAGCACACATTAATATCAAGTGTTAAGGAAGGCCAGATCATTTCTGTTTTACTGTCTCACTGGCATAGATATTAAAGTAATTCTTAGATATTCTAGTCCTGCAGGGACTCAGCTCTTCTATTTTTTGCTGGAGATAACTAAACAGTATATTCTAGAGCTGTGCTAAAAAAAACCTTAGGATTATGTTCTATGTCTAACTCCTTAAGGTATAAAAAGGCTACATCTGAACAGGTTAATATAACAATATAAACAAAGCAAGTTCAATAAATTGGTGACCAATTAGACAATGTCCAAAAAATGCACACAGAGCATTTAATACAAATAGAAATGCTTAGTCTTGAGCTGTATTAAAAGCAAAAATCCCAGAAGATAATGAAAAAAATTCCAGCAGGCAGAATCATTAAAGAATTCATCTTTGCCAGGGTCTGTTTTGGATGGGGGATTGAAATGCGTCGTCTTCTGCTGAAACTGCGTCCTTTGCTGCTCCACCTCATTATAGGCTCATTAGCTCTTCAGATGCTAAATAATTTAGCAAAGTCAGCCTCGGCTGACCGAGAAACAAATGACTCTTCTTGCGAAGGCTTCTCAGCAAAAACTTTAGAAAGTCACTTGCTATTTCCCTAGAAAGCTTGCATCTATGGCTATTACCCTATGAGTAGCAGAAACCTCATTGTCTTCAAATTGAAGAAAACACGTTCCGTTATTGTGAAGAATTTCACTCTTACAGAAGTGGCTGTCAATTATTAGGAGTGCCAAATAATTCCATCATAAGACAAAATTGGTTGTAGTTGAGGAAAGTTTAGTGGTGACAGGAGGGTCTCTGTAGCCAAGCCAATGGTTTCTTAAGACATGATGTCAAAGCTTAATACATTTTTAAGCATAATGTTAAGGTTATTTAGTCATCTTGACAGCCTTCAGAATAGTAAAGTGATAGCAAGGTGTAAAGTTCATTCATGGGAATCACTCTGATCAGTTATGAAGAAAGAGAAGTTTGTTCACCTTAATGGAAGCAGCGGGTAAGAATATGCCTAAGCTATGGAAACACACTAAAACTCTGAAAATGCAAAAAAATTACACAACCCTTTTTATTTCAGAAGAAATCTCTCATCTGAACTGAAATCTAGTAAATTACTAAATATCTAGAATCCACTGCAGATTTGGGGAGTAAAGAGCCATCCAAGGGTTGAAAAACAGTTTATCTTCAATAGTGAAAATGACTCCCAATATTCCAAATACACATACAGTATCTAGACACTTACTAAGATCTCTTAGCCACAGTAAACAGCCTGTAAGATGAATTAGGCATAGATTCCTGATTCCTATTCAGCCCTTGTCACCTCAGTAGACCTGCTCCACACTAATGACCATAGATGATCTCAAAATGTTTTGTTCAATAAGGAAAAAATCATGTCAAGAATACTTATTGACAAATGTTTTGATAATGACAGATATGCTAAAATGACTAATTTATTTAGAGTATTTTCCTCACTAAGCGACAATAATACTAAAATGTTTGGAAAAATATGTTGATGCTGTGCAGTGAATTGTCATGTTTAATCTCTGGTTCAGGTTAGAAACTTAGGTTGTATGACTAGGTCAGTCATTGCCGTATTTGTTACTTGCTATTCCCTTGTTTCAGCCCACTTTTGCCTTCTACACAGATTTGACTCCCAAAATTAATATGCTGTCTAACCACACCAAAGCCTTTCCATAAATCAAAATGTATTTTTTTTAAGTCAAGGCTTCAACTTGCACCATTGCTTTTCTCGTATTTGACTGTCTGCTGCTTCTCTTTAACTTCTATTCACAGATTCATTATTTTGATCTTCTTCTGAAAACCATAATTCAGTGTGGGCCAAGTCTCCGGTATAAGACTGAATATCACTTAAATATGATAAAATATCTAAATCCAAAGAGCAAGTAAATGTGCATGGCTTGAAGCAAAAATGAAATGTATTTATATAAAGAAATAATATACAAACGCATTTCAATTAATATACAATATTTACTTTTTTCATTATACCCGTGACTTATCCATATTTTTCATTTCAGATGGAAGGTGTTGCTGAAGGGAAAAAATTAAAGGACAGCTGTAATACTGACATCAAAGGAATACCTTATTGCACCTGAGGATTAGGGTTATTCAAAACAAGTACCGCAAGACATCTTGGCCAATCATTTCAAATATACAAAGCTCTAAAGTGAGAGAATTGCACCAGCAAAAACAAACAAATAAAACGGTAGAAAAATCAGAAGAGCATTGCTTACAAAATGCAGATGGCACATTGCCAATCACTGAGCATTAGTCAGACACCTGAAGTAGTTGGTTTATATGGTCATTATTGTCACATGAACAGAGTACAGTGAAATTCTTACTTGTGTGTGGTAATGAACATGCAAGATGTCCCAAATAGGTCCAAATGTGCTTTTTTCAGGAGAGACAGAAAGCATGAAGCGGTTTATATCCACATCACCAAAGCTCATTATAAAAACCCAAGAAATTTACCTTTTACTGGACTTATGGCCTGATATTTGTTGATGGGTGTTCTACTGGTTATTTACTATATTCATATAGTTAATTACCCTTTATATAAAAAACATGAAAACATATAGCGGGTTGGATGATGGATGGTTAGTCAGTGCTGATCTACCAAGTTAGTTTTAGGACTTTTGTCTTTGTTCATTGTTGACTAGACATTTTGTTTGACGTGCTTGGTTTGGTTTTTTAGTTTCTTTTTGCCTTTATGTATTTAAACTGACTCCAGCATGTTCCCATACTTAGTTTCTGCTCCTTAATTATTTACTTGTTTTGGTTACATAGCTCTTAAACTGCGTTCTAATATTCTGTCTCTGAGACTGCAATTATCAGTGAAGGACTGCATCAGGATTTGAGTAAGGGTTAGGATCAGGTTTAGGAAAAGCTGAGCTCCCCTGAGCTCCCCCTGCACTGCTTAATAGTAGAACTTCATTTTGCATCTCATTGAAGATGAAATGTACACAGACAATCTTACCATGTTTTAGGGATTTAGGGACCAATTTGTTCCTTATATTTAACAATTATGAAAATATGTTGTTTAATATCTTCATGCAACCTTTCCCTGGAAATAACCTGTACCTTTTTTCTTAAAATAATGCATATATAGACTCTTGAAATTATCAACCTTGTGATATTAAGAAAAATGCAATTGAAATATACAAATGCATTTTTTGCCTTTTATTATTAATTTATTTATTATTATTATTATTATTATTAAATTATTTCAGGAGAATTAATTAATTTTCTTAAGACCTTTAATTTATATTACTGACTATTTAATGACAATTTAGAGCACAATGCCAGTCTCAACACCAATTACTTTTTCAGATACTTATATCCAGCACCAATGATGTCCATTGTTATTTTCATTCTACCTGAATAATTTGTTGGCTTAAAGTCCTCAGTGTTAGTGTATCAGAGAAAGGATGTGCAACATTGATCACAATGGCACTCAGTTTTGTTTTAATTCTCTTCTTTGCTGTGACCTCCATGGGTTCCAGAGTGTGTCCTATAACTGAGTCTGCCCTTTTAATTAGTTTGCTGATTTGGTGGGCCGATCTTGAAGTGATCTTACCAACCCAGCACACCGCAGCATACAAAATCACACTGGCTATCACAAAGTTATAGAAGATGTGAAGGATGTCACTTCCCATATTAAAGGAATGCAATCTCCTAAGGAAAGAGCCTGCTCTGCCCTTTCTTATATAGTTCCTTTGAGTTCCGAGACCAGTTCAACCTGTCATTAATGTGGACCCCCAAGTACTTCTACATGCACTCCTTGAACAGTGACCAGATATAGAGGCTCTTTTGGTGCCTGATCCATTCATCTGTTCATCCACTAATCCATTTTCAAAACCCACTTGTCCGGTAAAGTGTTAGTGGCAGATGAGACCTCTCCAGAAAGTAACAAATCAAGTCAAGAGTAGGCCTAGAAGTTTCATAACTCTTACAGTAACAATCACTGATGACCCACATCATAGTAGTGCTGCTATGTTGTATGTTGGTTAGGCATGCAAGTAAGAATTTAATTGCACTCTGTATGCTTGACAATGTTACTACTGCTGCTAACATTATACTAGAAGAGTACAGTTATAATATTATATTATTGTTACTTGACTCACTGTAAAGATTGCAAATGGTATAGCTGTGGTGGACCTGATCTGTAACAAAAATGTGCTGGCTTATCTAGATGAAAGGCAGAGTCTGTCACACTGCTGTCAGGACAAAAGTCTACTCCTGAATGTCAGCAAGACAAAAGAGATGATTGTGAACGTTGGGAGAAAACAGCAAAGGCATTACCACCCCCTCAGAATAACAGCAGTGTGGTGGAGAGACTGGACAGTTTCAGACACACATCACAGGGGATATGACCTGGTCCCAGGAGCAGTGAAGAAGGCACAGAAACATCTATACCACCTCAGACGCCTCAGGTATTGTAGTATTTCCTCTCAGTTACTAAAAAACTTCTACATATTGATAATAGAAACTGCCTGGTTAGAAAACAGCATGCAGCAAGACTGCAAGGCTCTGCAGAAAGTGGTGTGGTCAGCTGAATGTATAACTTCCAGGCTTTCTATACCAAGCAATGCTGGACCAGAGCAAAGAAAATGATCCAAGATACCAGCCACTCCAACAATGGCCTCTTCTCTGCTCTGTGGTCAGAGAAACACTACAGATACCTGAAGACCAGAGAGACTGACAAAGAGCTTTTGTCCACCGGCCATCTGCAATTCAAATGAGGACAGTGTCTAGAGCTGCATAAAATGATTTATTATATTAAGTTATTTAAGTTTACATTATTGGTTATTTATTATTAGTTTATTTTTATTTCTTTAATTACATATTTCACAATTTAACATAATTCATTTTATTGCTGCATTCTTAACATTCATTACCTTTATTGATATTTATGAAGTTGTGTATTACTTTTAATCGTTCTTTTACATTCCACTTAATGCACAGTCTTAGAGTTTAGTAACTAAGCATTTCATTACATATTGTACTGTGTATAAAACTGTATGTGACAAATTAAATTTGATTAGATTTTTTTATATGTAAGGTAATGTAAGTGCCAACCAGGATCATCTAACATCCTGTCCAAGAGGAAAGGTGGTTCCTTGCCAGGAAAGGATGCTGGAGTGGAAGGACAAGAGTGGACTGCATTCCGATCGGGTTAAGAATCGATCCCTTGCCAAAAAGGGAGACCAGAATCATGGAGGGACTGAGGAAGTTAACCTTTTCAGAGTATATACCCCCGCAATGTGCTAGAGGTCAGTACTCCTATGTCACTGCTCCCATTTACCTGCCCTGTACGGCATGCTAAGAACTGCAGTCCTGGGTGACAGCTCTGGTGCATTCCATGGGTGCCAGTGGGGATGCTATAGGGATGAACTGTTCCTACTTTGTAGAAACTTCTGCCTAATCTGGAAGTACCTCCTCTGGACCTTGCTTAAACACTGGAAGCATTTCCAGGATATGGCTTAAAAAGGAGCCCTCTGCCTCTCCTTGGAAAGCTGAAATCAGGAAGCACAGAACAACATTTGAGTGGAAGAACAGGATCATGGATGAAGAAGACAGACAAGAATTCGCTGTCCCTTTGTATATTTTGCTGTGGAAAACATTTCTAAAGGACCTATAAAGGTGTTTGGGAGATATAAAAACCATTGCATTTGAACCTATGACGGTGTTCATGTCAGTTGTCTCCAGGCTTTGGGGTTCAGTGATGACCCCTGTCACACCCAGTAATTAATTAAGTAAAGCAAACAATTCTGTTCAATAATAGAAATTTGATTGTAATCAATCCCATGGATAAAGTTGTAACTTAAATGTAACTAAAAGTAAAATATATTTAAAAACAAAGACTAACAATACATCATCAATAGCTGCAGCTTTAGTCAATTTTCATGTGTATTATGGTGTTCGTGCAGCCCTAAAGAAAGTTTCTTGTAGCCAGGAAATACTTAACATTTTTCCATTTACATGAATGGTAATGAAAAATCATCTTACAAATGTATTTTTAGAAACTGATTAGCTTCACAAAGCAAGGTAAGATTGTAGTTAGAAACAGCTTTAGAGGCCACAGCATACAGTAGATGTTCAAAGAAGAAACGCCTGTGTTCATTAAGGTAGGCCAGTAAATAAAGATGCAAACAACTACCTTCTTATATGTTAAAAAAAAACAGTGTAGTGCACAGCACCATTAATTATGAAAGGCCCCAATCTGGAACTCAGAGTAAGGACATTGGTGATACTACTGGCTCCTGACAAGCATACCTGTGCAGGTTATTACCCTTCTTCATTTAAAGACCAAGGATATTGCTGTGATCTTCACGGAATCAATGGAGGCTCTGAGCGGGGCGCTCGAGAGACTGAGTGAGGAGTCTGAGTGTCTGGGCTTGCGAGTGTCCTGGATAAAAACCAAGATCCAGGCCTTTAATGACCTCTTGGGCACAGCCATCAGCAGTGTGTCTGTTTGCAGAGAGAGTGTCGACCTCATCGAGAGGTTTACTTACCTCGGCAGTGACATTCATGTCTCTGGTGACTTTTCCTGTGAAGTCAGTAGACAGATTGGGAGAGCATGGGGGTCATGAGGTCGCTGGAAAGGGATGTGTAGCACTATCTATGGAAAAGGACAAAGGTCCAAGTCTTTAGAGTCCTGGTGCTTCCTGTCTTGCTATATGATTGTCAGACATGGACGCTCTCCAGTGACCTGAGACGAAGACTGGACTGCTTTGGTACTGTGACTCTCTGGAAAATCCTTGGGTATCATTGGTTTGACTTTGTGTTGAATAAGCGGTTGCTCATGGAGCCCTGAATGAGGCACATTACCTGCATTGTGAAGGGAGTGTCAGTTACAGCACTACGGCTATGTGGCGCGTTTCCCCGAGGGTGATCTAACTCATAAGATACACGTTGTTGGGGACCCGAGTGGCTGGACTAGGCCAAGGGGTCACCCACGTAACATTTCCAGAGGGTGGGACTGGACCACATGTCTGCTTGGGGGGTTGCCAACCGGGATCCCGAGTTGTTTCGTCGTGTAGTGGGTGCAGCAACGTACAGTACCAGTGTATGCTCCCCAACTTGACTTGACTTGATATTGTATGAACAGTTGAAATACACAAAGATTCTGCAACACTCTCCTATCTGTCTCTCTGAAACATTGGGTACAATGTCACTGGTCACTACTGGACCCAGAAAAAAGAGTTTCTTGCAAAATGACCCATACCTAGAGAAAAGATGGTTATTGCAGGACAGGAAGATTTGCATAAAAGAGTTTCCACCTGAGAATATCCCTACAGGAGAAATATTGCATTATAGTGTGACAATCGTTTTATAAAGTGCCTTTCTGTAGTGATCATTATTTCTGGGTACATATACAACTAATAAGCTGGAACGTGAGCAGGCAGACTGACTTGCTCAACTTCGTGTAATGAATTGGAGGCAGATATTGACCTGGCAGTGTTGTGGTTTACAGTCCAGTGCATTAGCCACAGTGCTGTCATGCCTCTGCTAAAATGGGGAAGGCTGGTGCTAGTATCTGGCCTGTTAAGGACACTGCTTTCATTTTGTACAGGCACTGCCATGGGGCTTGTATTCTAGGGAGCACAAAGTGAAGGCACTCACAGGAGACAAGTCTGTCCCCCATAGCTAATGGAGGGCAGTGGAGTGTTGATGCCTTTTGCCCCTGACCACAATTCTTCTCCTGTTGCTTGGCAACAACCATCACAGTTCTCTCACTGCCTCTACTGGCACATCACTCACCTGTTTTAAAAAGACACATGGAGACTAGCAAGTTCTTCTCTATAACTGCTTCCCTGGTTTCTTGTGTCCTCTGTGTTTTTGAAATCTTCCTTCTTTTTAGCAATTATTTTGTTATGGTTTGATTCAGGATTTCACCTTCAGTCTTATACTAGCTTTACATTCAGTTCCTAAATTGCTTTGCAGCTCAGTCTCCCTAACCTTTGTGCTTGCTAGATGTCCAAGCTGTCACACAATGTTAGCAGCTCCACCAGTGCAATCAGGTAGCTGTCTGAGGAATTTCTGGAAGGGACTATTGAAGAATATGTATATTTGCTGACAAAACCTAAAGACCTGGAATTTTCATTTACAAAAGGAAGAACAGGGAATTGTAGGAGAAGAAGAGCCCTGTGGCTGTTGACTGCAAGAGTTTATGGAGTAAATGAAGCACAGAAACAAGAGTTCCCAGGGAGGAAGAAGGCGGCAAAGGAAATCACAAAATAAGTAGTTGTGTAAACACCGGGTAACTGCCCCAATACTAGTTACGTTCTCAGTAACTGTGAAGGTGGGGCTTTTTGGTGTTCATTTTTTGTTTGTACGTACTCTGCTACATTAATTAGCCATTCTGTATTTTCTTAAATAAAAGCCGTCCTTCCCCTTTAAATGTACATTTTAGCGACATGGTAACTTTTCATTCTTAGATATGAGCATCACCAAAAAGGACAGCTGTTAAAATAAACACTAAGGCCAAATTGTAGTTGCAGTGGTTTGAGCTTAAATGTAAACCCAGCGTGAAAGGTCAGTATGACAAAATATAATAAAAATTATGTTTGCGTTCTAACAGTCAGCACTAGATGGCTATACATGCTCACCATTGAAGTGGTCATCGGAATGGGATGCATCACCATATCCTGTGGTTGCTTGCATTGCACTGCGGTGACAGCCCTCTAAGAACACCTCAGCATAGGTTAATCAAACATTTTAGTAAGTTTAATAGTGACATTTCAGTTTTTTTTTTTTGTGGAAAAAGTTAACAAAAAATCCCATACTTTCACAGCAACAGGAACCACAAAGTGACCCAAGACCACATTCCTAAAGAAGCTTTTTGATCTCATCTGAGTTTATATGATTTCCATTTGTACTATGAAGGCCCTTTTCTGGGAGTTACATCTGTAGAATTGTGGCCACACCTTTCTGCATTACTTCAATCAACCAATAAATCTGGGCCTGGACTTTATCCATATGGCCACATTTACGCTGTCAGGTGTAGAAGGCCAAATTGGTGAAGAAATGTGATCTGATGTCTGTGGTGTTCACATTACATTGTGTAAATGTGGCCTGAACATCTACATACGCGTTCAGCTTGTGTGGAAGGTACAGTATGTGCTGTGTACACAATGTGACTTTCTGGTGCTGCTCTACAGTTTTATGCATTTGAGTTCCTGTGAGGCAGTGCAGTGCTGGAATTGACAATAAATATTGTTTTCTCGTTGCACCACTGAATGTTCACCTCATTCACCTTGATTGTTTTAGTGGGTAACAGGATACACAAACAAATCATGCCACATTATTAAACAAAAATCAAATCGAACTGTTTAAACTCAGAGTGGACACAGGTATTCAAAAATTCATTAGAATTCAGTACCATATAAAAAAGCAGCCTGTGTCTCAAAAAACTGGACACCATGTGGTTTTGGGAGTTTACACCAAAATTTAATCTGTGTCAAAAATGAGAAAAAACAGGAATCATATCAACTTAAAGTAGTAGGGT
Organism: Polypterus senegalus; assembly: GCF_016835505.1. NCBI lineage: Eukaryota > Metazoa > Chordata > Cladistia > Polypteriformes > Polypteridae > Polypterus > Polypterus senegalus. Next base: position 70,089,429 of record NC_053171.1, on the reverse strand, counting down.
AAATGTAGCATTTGAAACATCAGATTGCTGTAGAAAGCAGTGGCAACTCTATTCTTCTTGACCAGAAGCTGGATACTTACACTCCAATGCAGCCACCATTCTGTAGGACAGAAAGCTAAATGAAGTCATGGACATTAGACACCCATACTTTGAGTATGTCCCTTGATAATTTGTTTAAATTTCCCGCCTGGCTTCTATGTCTCACCATTTATAGATATCACCCAGCAGAATTATTTAACGTAGTTTCATACTGGTCCAATGTGTCTTATTTATATAGTGCCACTAATATACTGTGATAGACGGCTGCACAGTTGGGATGGCTGGGATGTGGGAGAGCACCAATACCTCCTCTGGGATACGAGAGGGCTACTGGGGTGGAGGGTGCAGGGGAGCCACAAGATCAGAGCTGGGAGGCTCCACCCTGTTGGGGCACGTGGCCACTGCCTGGGGATGCCGAAACGTTCCAGGCAACATGGACTGCAGCACTTCCGCCACACCCGGAAGTGCTGCAGGAAGGTTGTCAGGAAGCACCTGGAGCACATCTGGGTATTGGATAAAAGGGGCCGCCTCACTCCATTCCGGGAGCCGGAGTTGGGAGGTAGTGTGATGGAGCTTGACGAGAGAGGAGTGGAGGCGGCAGGAGAAGAAAACAATAAGGACTGTGAGTGATTTGTGCATTGTGCTGTGTAGAGAAAGCACAATAGACCTGTGTGTTTTGGACATAGCTGTCTTGGCGTCTGTTCGTGGTCGAGGCCGGTCTTCACAACACTCAGGGCATCACAACAAGCTAGGTGCAACATAGCTCACCTGCCATTGCTACAAAGCCACTGTTTGAGTGAATATGGCAGCCATTCTCAATTGCCCCAGGGATAATTCCGGAGTCTCACCAGCCTAGAACATAAGCCGTGCCTTCAAAAAAGGAGGCAAGTGAAAGATCCAATTTAAATTTAAACGGGGGTGGACAGACAATTTTCACATCGGGGAAGGGTTGCAGCAGCATACTTCCATAATACCTGCAAGAGATGAAGCCCGCCTCTCCCAGCCTGAGACATATTAAACGGCAGACAGCTCTGGTGCTGTGCTCACCATTTCACATTCATTTCACAATCTGGGTTGCCTTTTAAAAAGCACTCCCTGCAGAAGCCTGTGGTTTTTTTTTTTTTTATTTGCAGCAAGATTTGACATTCTGTCCAAAAGGCTTGGTGGCTCACTTTTGACTAAAAGTGTATTTTTGTCAGCAAACGCAAACACTCCTCTTGTACACAACAGATGGCAGAAATGCTAATGCCCAGCACCTCTCTCACTTCACTGTCTCCCTGGGCAGATGGGCTGGAGATCATGGGGTGCAGCTAATCTGCCTCGCGTTTGGCTTAAAGTGACAGCGCCTGTAAGGAAGGCAAGCTGACAAGAGATGTGCACTTCTTGCTGGGCCGCGGCATCTGACAGAATATTAAAGCAACAGGAAATTCTAAGCACAGATGTGAAATGCAGGACATGGCTGCCCTGCTCCGTCCTGGGTCACTCTGTCACTGCTGCTTTTCATGGAATCCGTTATCCTCATTCCATGTCTTGCTTCTTAACATTTCTAATGGAATTAATGTTAATCCTGAGACCGTATTTCTAAACTTTTAAAGAAAAGAATATGAATTATAAAGAACTCTTAAACATTCTCATCAAGGTGTCTATTTTGATAGCAAGGTGCTTTTTGACCAGGGAGTGGAAGAGGAGACCTCAAGGTCAGGGGTAGAAATCCCACCCCTGCTGTTCTGTAGGGGCTGCTTAACCACTTAAACATGTTGCTGCGCTGCAAATACATATCACCAGGGGGCAACCTGCTACTTGTATTTAACGCTCATGTACTGTACTTTCTTAGTCCATGCAGCATTAATATTGATTTATAGGTTCTATATAAAATAAAGATCGACTAAATGAAGGATTGGTCAGGGGATTAGCAAGGCTGCCTTACATTGCATGAAAGCCTGAATTATTCCAATTACTCAAATGGTTCAGAGAAATGCAGATTGTTCAAATAGTAACCCTTAATTCGCCAACCTTGTTATAATCCTATAGCCCAGTACGCTGCTGAAAATAAATTAATGACTGAATGAAAGGCAATATATAAAATGTATCTCATTACACTTCATTTACCTCATTACATTTTACAACTAGGCTACATATGGCAACTAGAACTATATTTAGGTGGTACCGCTTAAACAGTACCCATTACTGATGCATTGTATAATGGCCAGATATTACTAATATTTCCCTTCAAGTTTTATTCCAATTATAAAATAAGCCATTGATAAGGATGCTGCTATTCAACCATTAATTTGGACTTGTCATTTTTTTTGTAAATTATATTTTGGACCAATTTCTGATAAAATTCCCTCAACAGTTCAGTGCTCCATTTCACTGTAGCTTATGTATTAGTCAATAACAAAAATATCCATTATTTCCTTATTCTGTTTGTCTGTTAATAACAAATATTTTCTGAGATATTTCAGATGAGGAAGACATGGTTTTTGTTAAGGTAGCAAAGTGTGGAGACGTGTCACATGTTAACTAGCACATGCAAGTAAGAGTTTTACTGTAATCTGTGTCTGTGACAACAATGACCCAATAAACCTATAAATAGCATTTTCTAGGTAGGGCAGTAACCTCTGTGCCCAACCCCATATCATTTTAGGGGTTTATTTTGGGATGGTTTAGCCCTAGATGTGCCACTTTCAATTTAGCTACAGAGCCACACTTAATCTTATATCTCAACCTATGGTTGCTGACATTGACCTGCTGATGGGTTTCATCCACCATGAACCCTTGATGCATGGCCTGCTGCTTGTAATCCATCCATCCATCCTAACACACCTGGTCTCAGGTTGCCCCCAAATGGCTAAGCCAGGACCCCCTTTTCTTGTTTCAGTTTTCTAAAGAGGTTGTTTTCCTCCACAGTGAATTGGGTTGCCTAACTCAACAGGATTAATCACTTGTAGGGAATAGAAGAATAAAGAGACAAAGTGATCTACTTTGAAGAGGTTGTACACTACCTTGGGCCTAGAATAATACTCTGTAAGAAGAACAATGGCAAAAAGTGGTAAAAAGGAGGAGATTCTGAAAACCTGAGTAGAGTATTTTGAACAACAATTAAAGTCACCAGGATGTGATGAAGCCCATTACAAGTGAGGCAGAAAAGAGTTAGAAGCTCCAGAAATACTAGTGGAAGAACCAAGCTATGAGGAAGTAGTGAAAGTTATTAAAGAACTTAAGAGCATCAAGGTCCCTAGAGAAGACATCATTACAGTGGAGCGAAATATAAAGAAGGACAAGAACTATGTACTGAAAAAAACACTCTACTGAAGGAAGTGTGACAGAAAGAAGAAATACCAATGGAATGGTGGTCTTCTATCATTCAACCATCCCATCAAAGGGATGTTATAAATGACTGCCAGAGCTATACCACTGAAGAATATGAATGTGCCAAATTAACAATTTTCAAGTAAGCCAGTACTATTTTGATAAGAGGTAGAGAATTTAAAAACCTTGTATCCAACTTGGCAGAAAAAATGATATTAGGTTATAAATCATAGTCTGATTTACAGCAGCCATGGGGTGCTGTTATGTCTTTGAAATTGTTAGTATCATCCTTAATTCCCAGCAGAACCAAGATATGGATCTACAGATCACAGTCTGTCATTTTCCAACCCGCTGTATCCTAACACAGGGGTCTGCTGGAGCCAATCCCAGCCAGCACAGGGCACAAGGCAGGAACAAACCCCAGGCAGGGTGCCAGCCCACTACAGGGCACACACTAGGGACAATTTAGAATCACCAATGCACTTAACCTGCATGTCTTTGGACTTTGAGAGAAAACCGGAGCACCCGGAAGAAGCCCATGCAGACATGGGGAGAACATGGAAACTCCACACAGGGAGGACCTGGGAAGTGAACTCAGGTCTCCTAACTGTGAGGCAGCAGCGCTACCACTGCGCCACCATGCCACCCCTATAAAATCATTAAAGAAGCTAAGGTTCTATAATAGCAGTAACACCACAATATACAAGGGAAAAACCTTAATACAGTTTTCAAATCAGGAAGGTCAAATGAAAAATCTGCTCAGTTAACAGATCAAATCCTAAATGCGTTCCAGCACTTTCCATTGGTCTAAAAACGAGAAACACTTGAACCTAGAGCCAAATATAAATCCTGATTGTAAGTTTGATCGACTAACATGTGCACCCAGTAATGGAGTAATGAAATATATGTACTAAATGATGGAATTTTATATAGTGCCTCTCTGAGGTGAGCTTTAATAATAATAATAAGTTGTATTTATAGAGTGCCTTTCACAATCCCAAGGTCGCTTTACATACAGTGTAAAAAAAAACAAAAGCACAGAGCAATGGCACAATTTTTTTGATGTGAGCACTGCCAGGTTACGTGATTTGCTAAGGGTGACAGAATAATTCACACATGTGGGTTGAACCAGCAACCTTGTGGTTTATACTCCAGGCCATGCAATCCTGACAGGCTACACTCCAGTACCAGTCAACCTTCTAATCTATACGCAGGTTAAGAAAATGGACATATGGTGAATACACAACAGTGTTTTTCAAGGTGTCTTCACATTGAACAAACCACCACGAACTGCAAAGAAGATGAGAATTCATGAAAACAGACAAAGAAAATGTAGTCAAGACACCAAATTCACTTCATCTAGGCAGCAGCAAGCCACCACAGGATTAAGACTGGAAATGGGAGGAGATGTCAAAATGTACTGGTGTTTAAAGTAGTATCAATAAAATAACAATAAAACAAGATTTATTCTGCATCATGCCAACCTTTACTATCCAAAGATGACTGGTAACTATTCACTGTTACCGTTCGCAGCCTACTGTTTCTGCCCTCTGTCTTATGCTCTTATCCCATGTGTATAAGCATTTCACGTCACAGCAGATGAAGAATGATAAAAATTCAGCTGATGTCACTGAGCCTGTGTCAGGTCTGCAAAGCTCACAGTGAGCCATCCATGGCAATACAAGCAATACAATGCCCTCGGCTCTAGAAATGTTGCAGTGCAAACCTGGATCAAGAAGAAAAAACACGGCAAGCATGAGAGCGAGCGCTTCTGGGTAAGCTGCCAATGCCGCAGACCACATGAAATGAAGTGTGGGAGGGTCAGTATTTCAGGGACACCACCATTAGCTCCAATGTCTCATATAACAGATTAGCCAAGTGGGGGTGCTCAGCTTCAAGCACAGCGCCAAGGTTGGCACACCATGGTCCCTGCTGTTGGGTTTGATGAAGAGCAGTACTGCTAAGGCCAGAGCCGAAACAAAACATGCGCTTGGCCACAAGCTGTCCTTTAGCAGGGCAGCGATATGACGTCGCTGGCAGCTCTGCTTCCTCGGGTGGCAGTCACGGCAGATGTGGCTCACTAATAAACTGACTCGCACACTCGGCTGGAAAGCCCTTGAGAGTCAGATCTCGTGTTCAAGGACAATGAATGATCCACAGTCCAGAAGTCTGAGATAAGCAGCAGGAAGCCGGACTGCCTGCCGGCCAGCTAGCCATCACCAGCTCTCGATGCCAGCACTTCCCAGTCATTTGTTAAAACAAGACCATTTACCTTCATACAAGCAGCAACCATCATTATTTTTATCGTGATTAATATCCCACATGGAAAAGCCAATAAGCGCCAGCAGTTTCTCATTGTTTCTTTTCTTAAGAGGCTTAATCAAGCAAGCAAAGCATTTCTCCCACCATTTTGAACTACTATATCTTCTCTTGCCCTCCAGCTTATTAAGAATTAACAAAGTTACCCTAGTGGCAGTTGTACTGAATGATCAAAATCCTATCTGCCACTCAGGGTCAGGCTACATCAGACACATGTCTGTCTCTGAAATGTGGTGAGACCAACCCACTGGCCAAATGTCAGCAGGCTATTCTCAAATCACTCCACTGCCCCCGTGTTCCCTTCCCCCATTAGCTGGGACATTCAGAGATCTTGTCTGGACTTCACTGGAGCATGTCCCTCTTACTCTGACTGAGATATCACATGACCAATAAGTTGGTAGACAGCACCAGCCATAATTACACCTCTGTGCAACACGCATTGCACTGGCCAGATTTTAGTGGTCTGGAACAAGTGCAAAAGTAAATGAGATAACACAATGGCGGAATCTAAAAATAAAATGAGCAGTCATCCCAACGCCTTCCATGTGACCCCTGCTGTCACAGTAAAGCAATCTCAATAATGTGAAGATTTGAGGACATTGTTAAACACCCGAGTCCAGTACAGGTTGTCACTTTTTGGTCCTTCTAAATAGCATACCAAATTAAAGAGACGAGGGCACACAATTTCCTGGGACCTTATATACTGTACTGCCCTCTGGTGGTACACTTAAAAAGGTACCTGAACTCTAGGCTGGTGGCATTAATAAAGTTTATCTAATCTAATCTAATTCTTATAACACAGGAGGTTAGTGACCACTATTAATAGTGTATATGTGGTTCCCCTAATCTCACTCTGCCATCAGTCTCATAATGAAGCCCTAAATCTGCCTTAAGCTCTGAGCAAGCAATGCCTTTTGTTCCTCATGCCATCCTACCCCCTTCATGGGCCTCTCCAAGTAAACACCAGTATTTGCTTTCCTGTGTTTTTCATGAACTGGAAATGAACAGAAATGAGTTTGGACCATTATAAATAAAACAAAAGTTTATGCACATTTAATTTTCCTCATGTCTGTGTGGGTTGCCCTCCCTATTCCCAAGTACATGTATGTTAACTGGTGATTAGAAACTGGCCCTGTCTGGCTGAGTGAGCACTGCACATGACAGGCACCCTCTTCAGGCTTGGCTTCCACTTTACACCCAGTACTGCTAGAATAAGTACCAGCATCACATGACCTCCATAAATGAGCTAAGCAGGAATGAGAATTCTATACGTAATTCCTTTGCAATGTAAAAAAAAGAACCACGGGCACGCTTGGCAACAACAGGTTTTCTAGTACAGTAGGCCATATCACATAAATGAGAGAAAAATACACTGCCTAATAGTATGCACCTCTAAAACCTGTCCAGGATAAACCAGGACCACAATCAGTTATAAGTACTATGAATGGACAGAAGGACTTGGATAGCATACAGGCTTGGGCAGATGAAATTTAATGCCAGTAAATGTAAAGTATTACACATAGGAAGTAAAAATGTTAGGTTTGAATACACAATGGGACGTCTGAAAATCAAGAGTACGCTTTATAAGAAGGATTTAGGAGTCATATTGGACTAAGCTATTGACTTCCCGACAGTGTTCAGAAGCCATTAAGAAGGCTAACAGAATGTTAGGTTATATAGCACGATGTGTGGAGTACAAGTCCAAGGAGGTTCTGCTCAGGCTTTATAACACACCGGTGAGGCCTCATCTTGAGTACATGCGTGCAGTTTTGGTCTCCAGGCTACAAAAAGGACATAGCAGCACTAGAAAAGGTCCAGAGAAGAGTGACTAGGCTGATTTAGAGCTACAGGGGATGAATTATGAGGAAAGATTAAAGGAGCTGAGCCTTTACAGTTTAAACAAAAGAAGATTAAGAGGTGACATGATTGAAGTGTTTAAAATTATGAAGGGAATTAGTACAGTGGATCGAGACTGGTATTTTAAAATGAGCTCATCAAGAACACGGGGACACAGTTGGAAACTTGTTAAGGGTAAATTTTGCACAAACATTAGGAAGTTTTTCTTTACACAAAGAACAATAGACACTTGGAATAAGCTACCAAGTAGTGTGGTAGACAGTAAGACATTAGGGACTTGTAAAGCTCGACTCAATGTTTTATTGGAAGAAATAAGTGGATAGGACTGGTGAGCTTTGTTGGGCTGAATGGCCTGTTTTCGTCTAGAGTGTTATAATGTACTAATTCAGAACGTACCTGTTGTAAGAGGCTGTAAGAGAGAAAGAGAGAGTGAGAGCATGTCACTGCATAATATAATACACTAGTAGGTGCAATGGAAGTCAGAGGCCCACTTGCACACTGGATGGAAGAAATCCCCTTCAGTTCATGTGTGTAAGTTGCTCCTTACTGACTCAGAGATGAGCCTCTCTGTGTAAAAGTAGTAAAATGAATGGGCCCCTGAGTGGTTTCTCATCGGTGACAGCAACACAGAAATGAATTCTCAAAACATAGTGGCTCAATATAGGTGCTACTGGAGATGGAAAGTGAGGAAGTACTATCTTCTGAAGAAGTCAGATGGCAACAGGTGAGCCTGGCAAGGGTCACTAACAGTTCAGGACAGGATTTCCAAAAGGCATCCAATTGTTGTTTGAACGTTTACATTAAAAACAAGGCTTTTGGGTTCCATTGTAAAAGAATCAGATAAAGAAATGAAAGAAGAAGTAGGACTTGTTCATCAGAAGAGAAATACGTAGATATATTGAAATGGCTGCTGGGGGTCACTTTCACAGAAAGTAAGAATAAATGAGTAGTTCCACAGAATCACAGTGACAGGCGTATTGTAGAAAAAGTCATGGAAGGGAGGATGATGTGGTTTGGGCAGGTTGTATGTAGTAGGGAGGTCTATCCAAATGGAAATGCATGGTTGCTGCTGGTGTAAGGAAAGAGATGGAGTGAAAGGCAGAGGCTTATGTGGCAAAGCAGTTGAAAATTCTAGTAAGAGGGGAGAGGATGCTGCAGAGATCAATAAATACAGAGGATGGAAATGGTGCATTTAGGTAGGAGGCCAAAGGAGCAGGTACAGGCATCCTGACCTGGCATCTCTAAAATGTTGAATGTTATTGCAATATTGGGTTTAAAAGGCTTTGACTGTAAATAAATGAGTCTAGAGTCAGAAGGTAAGTCAGGCAAAGATTCACTAGCAGCGAGATAGAGGTTGAGGGAGAAGTGGTAACATTGAGATGAGTCTGTGTAAAGGAAAGAAAAGGTCAAATAAATGTGATATGTCAGGCCATTTTATTTACCCTGTTTGTGGCTTCCGAATTTTGTTTTATTCCCCTGATCATCTCTGCTTTGTATCTTTGGATTAAACAAAACACAATTTTTTTGGATTGTTGAAGCTCTGTCAGGGCTGGAACAACACTCAGCAATGATCTCCTACAGTGCTTTCATTGTGTGGGATGAATCTCCAAGCAGAACACGCTTTGCTATCTCTACAGAGAAAACAAGTGAGGATCAGTTTGGAAAAGGATAAACCGACAATCCAGGCTGCATATTATAAGATTTCATATTTTTCTTTCTTACAGTAGAAATGGTTAAATACAAGTGCAAAAATGATATGGCGTTTATTTTCTGTGGGTTTTGTCACTAAGGTTAGCATATAAACTGGCAGATTACAGGTCACAGGTTAACTTGACCAGTCCGGTGTACCCTACAATGACCTTGTATGAAGTACTGCCAGGATAGGCTCAAATCCCTCAACATCCCTGTTAGAAATGAACTTGAGCCTGTAGATGGATGGATATTTGTACTGCTGTTTAATGAACCTTTTGCTGTCAGGAAAGGTTTCAGTGTTGCTGCCACTCTTGCATCACCATCCTGAACTTGACCGTCACTTTCACTCATTCAGCTTCACACTGGTGATCAGGATTGACAAGACTTGAGGATTATGCCTCAGGACAGAAAGATATAAGACATTCTTGGCATTGTTTATAGGACAATTCAAGAGGGTGAGTAATCAGGAATTAGGGGATTGCCACAAAGGGGCAAAAATAGACAAAAGTGTAAAGGCACATTTAAAGCCTGACCATGAGCTAAATGGATAATCTCAACTAAAGTGTTGCAGTTTCTAAACACAAGAAGCTCAGAACACTGAAAATTAAGCTTCAATAATGTGATCGCCTATCTATCCATATTCTGAACCTGCTTTGTTCACTTCACTTCACTAGAAGTATTGGATTTCAGACAATACCTGGATGAGATGCCAGTTTATTTATGCAGCACCCTTGTTCACACACACCTGTACAGTGCCCATTAATCTGAGCTGCACATGTTCGGGTTATGTGTGAGAAAATTGGAGAGAGCTGATGTGGAACAGGGGCATAGGAAGAAAATGAAAACTGCACCCAGACACTGAACCAGCTAAGGAGTCTAACCAAGGAGCCTTGAGCTCTAAGACAACAGCATTAACTACTGTGCCATCCATACATCAATCAATACGTGTAGAATATATCATCTTTCACAGCAGATACCATAGCAAGGAGCTTCAGCAAGCACTCGAGAATACAGTTTATGAATACAGAGCAACAGTGAAAGATTTCATTAATTAATGAATACAAAATTAATAAGATAATTAATAAAAAAGGCTACAAAAGTAAAAACAGTGCTCTAGCAGAATTAAAATGCTTGTTGATAAACCATGCTATTTTAGACACAATATTGCCAAACTTTCTGTAACTCTGGGCTAAAGGAAGCTGTCTTGATGCCCCTAAGGTCTCTCAAGATGAAACCTAAGATACCACAATTATGAAAAAGGGGCTCCATGTTAAATGTATAGCACAAAAGAAGCTTCTTCAGCAGGAAATCACCTGACTACCTCATTCAAGGGTCACTTTTACAGGATTTTCATTTTCAGAGTTGGAAAAATTAGTTCACTTCATCTTACTCTTACCACCATGTTTCTTCTTGTCTAAACATTTGTATAAACATTGATGTGTATGCCTTCCATTAACACTGCCCCCTGGGAGCACCAGCATGTATTACATCTCTTATTCCTGAAAGCTTACTCTTATCTTACATACTGTACATACACACTGGACAATATGGAAATAATTACCCTTGCTGCCCTGTAGTGGCTGCTCCCTTTAAGACCGTTTTCTAGATAGCTGCCATTACTTTGGATATAGCTTGGTACACTTGAAAAAGTGAGAAAAGTGAGAAAGATGCCAGACGTATCTAGGCTGCCCTTTGCCACATTTGTACAAAGAATGTACAGGCTCCATGTCTGCCATAAATCAAAGCAGAACTTCTAAACTTGGCAAACCATAATAAAACCCCTAACGTCACTCATTTTTAGTTCCCTCAAAGCCTTCATTTAAATTTTCAAATGTTTCTTACATTTTAAGGCCAATAATAATATAGTACATTAATATTTTTTTTCACAAAACTCTTCACCTGAAAGTTCATTATATAGGTACTTTAGAAAGAAATCAGTAAAATCGAAAACCAGAGCATTTTTTTAAAAATCATACTGCATCTCTAAGCAGCGGATACTGACGATTCAGGACAAGATACCAAGACAAGAAAAGTTTCAAACTGATATAAATACAGAAACTTTTTAAATACATACACTACACTGTCTAATGACTGACATTGAGGCCTAGTAGCTGAAGAGGGCTGAAAAGCTAAAGACTGTACATAATGTTTTTTGTATATAATGTTTATAGGTTTATGCGGTCATTATTGTCACATGTACATGTGCAGTGAAATTGAGAGTTGCATAAGAACATAAGAAATGTGGCAAAAGAGTCTATCAATGTAGATAGCTAAGCTGTCCCAGTATCTCATCCAGGTACTTCTTAAAGGTCGTCAAGGTTTCTGCTTCAACTACATATCTCAGTAGTTTGTTCCAGATTCCCACAACTCTTTCAGTAAATAATTGCTTTGTGGTACTGCCTTACACACTGCTCACACTTCCCCTTACTTTCTACTGGTATCCTTGCCTATGTGATTTGCCAGTTAATTGAAAGAATTTAGCTGAATCAGTTTGAGCACATGTGCTAATCAACATGGTGCCACGATTAGAGAGTAGAAAATCCTTAACTCAAAGCTTCTGTCTTCCTTACCTGAAAAATCTCAAAACTCATTTGTCATAGCATAAGCATACTAAATGATATACCAAATGTTTATTTCAGTGGAGGGAAAACAACGTGGGCAATAAGTTACCACCACACAACAGTGCCATACCGGATAACGACATTTTTCTAGCTGTTACAATTTTTCCAAACTCAATCTTAGCATTAGCTCATTAATGAGAACAAGCTAAGCACTGACAATAGTAATCAGAATGCTAACAACATACTGCATAGTGTATAGTATTGTCTGCATATATTATTGTGTATTTAGTATATAGTTTATATAGCGGATAAAGCACATAGTACTTTTGCATCTATGCTGCATCTCTCGGTCTTCATACTGTAATATTGTATAGTACACTGGGCTCATAAGTGGATGTTTATTTATTTACAGTAAATTGAATGGAAATTATATATTGTGCCAAGCAGCTTGGGATGGTACCCAGCCGGGACGCCCAGGAGGACCGGAGGAGGGCTTACACCTGGCTTTGGGGATCATGGGAACAGAGCTTAGAAGCTCAACCCTATAGGGGCCTGTGATCACCGGCAGGAGGCGCCCCAATGCCTGTGGAGCCCTGGCTCTCAGCACTTCCTCCACACCGAGAAGTGCTTGGGGGAAGAAGATCAGGGACACCCGGAGTGCTTCCGGGTGCACAGCCAGTACTTCCGCCACACCAGGAAGGGCTAGCGGAAGCTAATCGGGAGGCACCTGGAGCACATCCGGGTGAGCTTAAAGGGGCAGCCTCCCTCCACTCGATGGCTGGAGTCGGGAGCAGAGAGAGACAGAGCTTGGAGGAGAGAAGAGGAGAGGAGCCGGACCTACACAGAGAAAGGCATTGTGAGGCCTGGGCTTTGGGGGTGAAAGTGGGTTTTCACTGTGAAATAATGAATAAACATGTGTTGGGTGTTCAGCCATCGGTGTCCACCTGTCTGTGTCTGTCTGGGTCGTATTCCACAATATAGATTTATATATGAACTTTTTAAAACTAACCTGTGTGGTGACACCCTTAATGGTTAACAGGAGGCAGTAACATAACAACAAGCGTTCACTTAAGATCCTCTGTTTAAAATGAAATCCTGTTGATATGTTTGAGGTAGTGGGCAGAGCCAGTCTGGTCCATTTTAGTGCACCTCTGTGGTAAGGAGCACCAGGTGTTGTTAGGAGAAGTTCAGATCATGCAACACCAAGGATTGATGATGTCACCCAGAATCCCAGAAGTGCTTACTGCAGGGACACAGCTCAAAAAAAAAACCTTCTTTACCTTTGTCCATTGAGCTTAGAGTTGTGAGTTATCTGGCTCAATGGGCAAGAGAGAGGAATAAGAATAAAGGTTAGAAGGAGTGTGTATTGGGAAGGTGAGTGGGAGAGCACTGGTAACAGAGTAGTCATGGTTTACTACTGTTTAGGAAGGCCATCTGGGAAGAGGTGTCTGTTATTTTCATCATTTGTTTGCACTTTGTCTTTCACTAGTGTTATCATCTGAGTGCATAACAAACTACTTTTCATTTGGTACTATGGACTGTGGTGCTTTAATGTCTCCAGTGCCTATCTTTTGGATTTGTGGACAGTCTATAGTATTTATATTCAATGTGTATGTTCTCACACATGAGACAAATGCCTGTCTCTTTCAGGGTATAACCTAAAAAGTACACAGTGAATGAGGTTAGAGTCACACAGCAGGCTTTATGTCCACCTCCAGCCAGGAATATCCTGAAAGTACCAAAAAAGTACTATGATATCACTCAAACCCTGCCTCCTTGCCCGGCTGTTCCTGTCTTTCTAGTATATGAACAGTGCATCAGCGGCAAGACAGTGTCAGAAAAAACCATTGAAAGAATGAAATGCAACTGTGTTGATCTTACCTAAACTAATTTGGTGTATTTAGTGTTCAGAAGGAAACATCATTAAACAGGGTAGCACATGTCTTATCTGTTTTTCAGGTTCCACAGTGTATATGTAAGGTAACACTGTGGCACAGAGATCAACACCACTGTCTAATGGCTCGTGGAAACTAGTTTTAGAATTCTGCCTGTTAAGTCATTGTCTATATGCAGTTTGCACATTCTCCCAATGTGAGTTTAACTCCCATATCCCCGAAGGCATGTTGGTTAGATTACTTGGCATATTTTAACTCACTTCTAATGTGTGAATGAGCACCCTAACACACTGGTGCTCCATCCAGGTCTGGTCACTGCCTTTTGACCAGTGGATTAAACAGGTTTGAGATAGTTATGTTAAAATCCATCCATCCATTTTCTCAACCCATTGCTAGATGTTCAAAGCTATCTTGGAACCTAACATAAACAGTAGGAAGAAGAAAGTTTAAATTAAGAAGTTTTGCCTTCTACTTTTGGCATCATGATAAATCTCACAACACTGCACCAGCCAAACCAATCACTCATTTTCGAGAGGGAGTAGAAAGTTTTCAACATCTAAATAGAATTTTTGAAAAGGACTAGGTTAGTCTGAAAACAAGTACATGCACCATGACTAAAGAGACTCAAGTAAAGCAATCAGACACTCATAGCTAAAGCTAAAGCTATTGACACACTCTGATGGGCCATAAGAGACATCCTCATGTCATTTGTTTTTCTTGTTTTATGCCTAAAAGTTCAAGGATGGACTCCTGAAATTGATTAAATGGGTTTCTGAATGTTATGTAACATTACATAATTTAATCACATTGCCTAAACAGTTATTATAAATTAAGAGAAACAACAGATTACAGTGATAGCCCTGGGATGACACGTTGTTCCCTTTGGAATAAATTTGAAAAATGTGTCCAAAACTACCCAGCATCCATCCTCATGTAGCCACAGGAGATATAACAGATCAAAATTAAATTATTTTGCCATCATTAAGTCATGACCACAACTTAAGAAAATTCAAAAAAAAAATGTCAAAGTCAACTTAGGCATCAGTACCCTAGCTGCACGTTTATGTCCATTAGTGTACTTATACGTTCATGTTTACATTTTTAAAATCTTGTCACTCGTGGTAATAGACCAAATCAAGAGACCAAAAAGCTATTTGTGGGTTAAAAATCATAGAAAAACTTTTTTTTTTTCACAGCAATATCATTCTAGTTTAGAAATTAAACAAATATATCCAATTTTGAAGCACATAAAGGGTTATAGGAGGCAAGCTTACCCAGGTAGCCACAGGAGGTAAGCCTACCGAAGCAACATTGTGCATAATATGCAGGGTACACCCACTATCACTCTTACCTGCCCAGTTTAAAGCAGCCAATCCACTTTGAAAGCAAATGTTTTGGAGGAACCTGTAATTTATAGCACTGTGATCAGTATGGGATTTACCCCTGGAGTTCACAGCAGTAAAACAGCCATACTACTTTGCCACCACATATTTTATCTTTTATTTTGCATATGTTTTAAAATCAGATCTGTGTTCCACTGGTGGTATGAAAATGCTTTTTGCCACTATCATCCATCCATCCATCCATTTTCTAACCCACTGAATCCGAATACAGGGTCACGGGGGTCCGCTGGAGCCAATTCCAGCCAACACAGGAACCAATCCAGGGCAGGGTGCCAACCCACCGCAGGACACACACAAACACACCCACTAGGGCCAATTTAGAATCGCCAATCCACCTAACCTGCATGTCTTTGGATTGTGGGAGGAAACCGGCGCCGGGAAACCCACGCAGACACGGGGAGAACATGCAAACTCCACAAAGGGAGGACCTGGGAAGCGAACCCAGGTCTCCTAACTGCGAGGCAGCAGCGCCACCGTGCCGCCCGCCACTATCATTTTCTTTGAAATTAAGTTTATTCTTTTTTTGTTGTTATTTTTTATCATTATTCTAGATTTGATTTTTCTTAAATTGTTTCTGCTATTTTGTAAAATAATCGTGGCATTCTGGGTGTCTTTTTAGGATTTTCCAGACCATTCAGATCAATTTCTGCAGCTTGTTTTTTACCTGTAGGTTTTATTAAAAAGTTAATTAGTTCTTATTTAATTGTTTAATTGGGCAATGGGCACTGCTACTTTGTGAATGTTGCATCGTTTGTTACTCAGGAAAATGTTTCTTATAATTTACCAGTATGGTGTAATGATGACATCATCGACACAACTATTTAAAGATCACTCTTTTTACTTCTGAATTATTTGGAATTAGATAAAAACCTACACACTCTTTAACTGATTGTTTCTTTGAATTTTCTAGCATAAAAAGACATATTTCTTTCTAATTTTGATGATGATTTTATTGTTTTCCTTTTTGTTTTTGCAAAGATAGGATTATAGTCTTTGACTACACTTTCTCTTATGGTCCTTTTTTAAAAATCCTTCTGTCCCCTTCAGGCAGTACAGTTTTTGCATTTTTCTGTGGTTGTTGCCACTTTGTAACAATTTTTGAATAGCCAGTGTCATTTTTTTTCCCAGCTCACAAAACTTAAAAAGGTCTTCAGTACAAAAATTAGGCATCAAGACTTTAAAATCAGTTTAGCCTGAAACACTAGAAGCTGACCTCAAGGCCAAAGGAATTGAGACTGATAAATTCTCACAATAATGGGAGAGGGGAACTGTAAAGACTCTGGCCTATAAAATAATTCCTTCAGTATATTTAAAGAATATATTGCAAAAAAGTTTTGAAAAGCATACCAAGAACAAGAAAGTTAAAAATATTAGCCAGAAAGGCAAGCTGAAAAATTAAATTAGAACCAAAATCCAAAGTAAAAGCAGAGTTCTAAAAACAAGAAAATCAAAAAGGTAATTGCAATAAAAAAATTGTAACCCATAAATTCAAAAACAAGAGAGAGAGATAAACATTCATTAATTAAATTTTCACTGTTTATCTGAACCCGGGTCGTGGGGGCAACAGTTTTAGCAATGAGGATCATACATCCTTGCCAACCACATTTGCCACCTGCCAGCTCATACAAGACTTTCCCAGACCAACTCTATAATCTTCCTTGAGAGCCCTGGGTCTTTCTTGGGTTCTCCTCCCAGCTGGTTGTACCTGTAAAACCTCCACAGGGAGGCGTTCATGAGGTATCTGTATAAGATACCAGAACTACCTCAATCAGCTCCTCTGGATGGAGAGAGTCAAGCCATCATGAGCATATGCCAATGCCGTGGCACACATACTTAGGTTTCCCCAAACCTATGAAGATCTGCGACATGACCCAAAGCTGCAGTGTCAGAAGGCCCCATTCCACTTGACTCAACATACAAAGGACAAGGAATATAATAAATAATATCAGCTAAATGGAAATGTTTAAAAATATATACTATACATATAAATATGCAAAGTACATAATAAAGAAAAATATAATAGAAAAAAAACAGTTTTAAAACATAAATTACAAAATAATACATAATACACGTATAACGATAAAATAAAAAGAACAAGCGAAAAATGAGGCCTTGGCTACACCATAACAGCCACAGTCGTGTTTTTTATGGTTTTTACTCCTATTGCCAGTCACGTGACATATTTTTCTCTATGTCCTGCCTATTTAATGAAATCATCTGGATTCATTCTTTAAAAATACTACTTAAAATATGCACTAATTAAGCGTTAAGGATTTCTAAGCATTATTTGGAACACTTTCTAAACTTTTGACCATGACTTTTGGCCTTTCATTTTGGTTTTGAGGATTTATTTTGACTCGTCTGGTTTCTGATCTCAGCCTGTTTCTAGACTTAGATTTTAAAAATCCTGGATGATTACATCTGCATTTCTTGGTCTTCTTCCCTATTCATTCCACCATTGGACACTCTGACCATAACAGAGCAGTACAAAAATAAATAAACCTTGTCAAATAGAAGACTGTCATTGATTTACTTTCTAAAAGCACATGCTCTATCAGTTGTCTACTTTGTAATATTGCTACTATTTTTTACATTTTCTACAGCAGGGGTTGCAGTGGCCATTACTGTCTTTTTGTAGAAATGGTAAAGCTCTTGGGTTGGGGGGTTTCCACACTGAAATACATGTCCACTTTCTGTCACAAGCACCGTTCTATAAAAGCAAGACATCAACTCATACTTTACTGAGGTAAAGAATTAACTGGGGCAAGACTGAATGAGAAGTCAAAATACAGCAAGATTCAATATAAGCAACTAAAGCAAAGAGGACTTGACAAACTCAGCAGAGTAAGAAAAGCAAACCCAAAATCAAACACTAAAAAAACAAAAAGAAATTGCTTTCAAATCTTATCTAATAAGGCTGAGGTATATTTTTTAGCAAAGAGCAAACAGTTATTGTGAACACGCTGTTATCTATAGAAATAAAGCTCAGTTGGCATCTGTTTGTATGAATGTACAGTATAGATGTTTGTATCTTTGTTCTGACATCACACAAAAACAGATGAATAGATTTTCATGCTATAGATCAACTTAAAATATGGGCCGTATGATGTCCTACATGAAAAACTACAGTGTGATCTATTGGCAGAGAAGAACTGCCGACAGGTACTAGTTACTATACTTGCCTTAAAAGCAGATGATCCAAGTTCAGTCTCTGCAAATTATACTTAACTTTTTCTTTAATCAAAAATGTTCCTCACCATGAAGGCACAGGGTTTTTTTGTCTCCAGAATTATCTATTGCAATTGGGGGTCATAAGTATAAACTCACACCATTAGACCACCATCACAAACATTCTGGCTTTGTTTCTGTGTCATACCTGAAGCTGTACTATGATAACCACTTAAAGCAGTTGTAACCCTAAAACCACCCAAACCTGAGTCAAATGTCATAAAGAATTGAGATCATAGTTCATATTTAGTCTAAACACAATACATTATTTTCCTCATTAAATCTATAATGATGTTTTGAATTAATATCCTGGGAACTGCAGATAACACCGCTAGTATTATATAAGACAGCCATCCTAATGTCACACATACATGTGACCACATTCATTATACGCTCACACTATCATAGAAAATGACAAATGTTGCAAAACATAAAAATAAACGTGAAAGAAGTTGACAGTTCCTTGCCAATGTTTACAGTTTTCTTTGCATTTTTCATCAACTTCGATCCATTACTATTGTCCTATTTACATTTTGTTTTGTATTTGTAATTTCGCCCAAACAGATGACTGTTGGTTTATATTTATCTAGTTGGTTCTAGGATATCACTTTTGGATGGTCCCTTGGCAAGCATAAACTTTATTCTGTTTCTGTAAGGTTTACATTTTGCCTTTGGATATTTTTTCATTTCTTTAGCACTACTCTTTCAGTTTATTACTGTTTGTTTTTTTCTTGTGTTTAACTACTTTGTAATTGTTTGAGGGTTTCCTTTATTATCTTATTTCATTGCTTTATTGCTGCTCATTCTTTTATTAAACTTAATTATTTAACATTATTTACTTGTTAAAAGTAACCAACTGGATTCATTGAGTTTTGGGAGGGTTTCTTGGTGGATTTGGCCGCTCCATTTGGGACAAATTATGACATTTTCAGAACTCTCTGCTTCCTTTCCTTCTGAAGACAGTTGTTACACCTTTAGGTGGAAACATTAGGCTTTGGGCTGTTAACTCAACACACAGGCAATCCATTTATACATTGTTCCTACTCTTCACCCGATGCTACCTACAACCATTAATCAAACAAAGCAGATTGGGATATGGATGGATGGATATTTACAGACAAAAATGTCAATAGAGGACCATGGCATCCTTCTGGCTCCTGGCAAGTGTAAAGTCTCCTGACACATTCAGTTAGACAAAGGCTAAGAAGTGGTGTGCTAGATTGACAACTACAGGGCTCCAACATTGCATGGGTTAGTTATGGAAAAAATGTCTTGCTCTGCTTCACTTTGTTCTCATTAATGGCCTATATAAGCAAATGGACATCCATAATTAGCAAGATACCTCGGCCTCATGACTGTTATCTAATAGCTGAACGCAACTCTACTAGCTGGTGGGGGTGAAAAGAGGATTTGGGGGGTGTGCTTGTGCAGGTTTCAAACTAGGACTACATCAAGACATAACATTTCACAGACTTCAGTAAAATTCATACCAAAAGATTCTCAAACTCATTAATCCAATACAGGACCTTGGGGAACCAAAGCCTTTTTCAGCAGCAATGAGCACCAGCCTTGGATGGGGCACCAGTGTATCAAAGTAACACAAAAACAGAACCAGTTTTAAATTTACGATTAACCTAATCTGCATAACTTTGGGGATCTAACCTACAGATTCCACATCTGAAGCCAGGGCACTTGATCTCGAAATTTGCTCCACCCAAGTTGAAACCCTTTAACAGTTAAAACAGAACTGTCAGGAATGTGAAGCCACTTGTAATAAAGCAGCATCTTACTAAGCACTTGCCATTTCTAAAAATGAATGTGTAAATGTAAAGGTTGAATGAATTCAGAGTACAGAGAAGTACATTTCACCAGAAAAGGCTTAGTGGAGGGGATGAAAGGACTGGAAAAGCTTTCCAAGGCCTCACTTTCATAGTAATTATGTCCAAATGTATATGCAGACCTGTGGTGGGCTGGTGCCCTACCCGTGGTTTGTTTCCTGCCTTGTGCCCTGTGTTGGCTGGGA
This sequence comes from Polypterus senegalus, assembly GCF_016835505.1. Lineage (NCBI taxonomy): Eukaryota > Metazoa > Chordata > Cladistia > Polypteriformes > Polypteridae > Polypterus > Polypterus senegalus. The sequence continues at coordinate 70,069,100 of NC_053171.1, read as the reverse complement.
TTGGCTCCAGCAGACCCCCGTGACCCTGTAGTTAGGATATAGCGGGTTGGATAATGGATGGATGGATGTATATGCAGACTAATTAAGTCTGAGGCAGAATATGGTACTGGTGACCCACGCCCCCTAAGACATCTAAATTAAATTTGAACAAAAATTAGCCGTGCAAATGTCTACAAATCTGATCACCACAAAATATATTTAGTTTTAAAATTGTTAACTTTATAAAATGAAAACTGTTTCATAGCTTTATTAAAAAAAAACACTTTTACTCTGAACCCCAATCCTTGAGGCTTGGCCTGCAATGCTGACTGGAATGCATGTTAGGGTGCTCCATGAGAAGCCCAGTCGTGTTTCCTACATTGAAAGACATTAAAAGTAAGCCATAACTGGAACTTATTGGGGCCAAAAGCAGGGTGGCAAAGATAGGCTGCCCAGAATCAGACTATCAAATTATCTGGGCTCAGAAAGACTAGTGGCCACCAAAAGGTGCTGTCAGTTTGCAACTCTATAACTTTGAAAAACAACAACAACACCATTTATTTATATAGCACATAGTGCTCTACATGATGATGAAAGAGGAAAAAAAGACAAAGTAAGAATTAAAATGAGAGAACACTAATTAACATAGAATAAAAGTAAGGTCCGATGGCCAGGGAGGACAGAAAAAACAAAAAAAAAAACTCCAGATGGCTGGAGAAAAAATTAAATCTGCAGGGGTTCCAGGCCATGAGACCACCCAGCCTCCTCTAGGCATTCTAACTAACATAAATGATCCGTCCTCATTGTATTCAGGGTTCTCATGGAAGAACTTGATGATGACAGTCATGTGGACTTCTCGCCTTTAAACCATCAATGTAGAGACATCGCTTTGCTTTGAAGGGTTACTCTGACACTAAAATCCAGAATGGGTTTCAAATTAGGATTTCTTCCAAGAGTTAATTCAACTCAAAGTTAGGAGGAAGATGGTGGCATCTGTCTAACAAAGAGAAAGAATGGACAAACACTGGAGCTAAACCTGAAGATTGAAGGGAAAAAGGAGGTAAGGAGATTGGGAGTGTAAGGGGCAAGCAGAGTAGCTTCACTCTCATTCAGATAAGAATTTCTCACCTGTTTAGGTGGGCCTGTGCATGGTTGATAGGTGATTGCTTTGTGTTTTCATCAAACCCATAACTTAAGCCTCTTTTATTTCTCAGTCCTTGAATGGTTCAAAGGGTAGGTCTATGCCAGATATGAAAATCTCTCAGAAGTCACAGCAAAGCCAACATATTGAGCAGACATGAGCATACTTACAAGACAATGGTTCTGTGTTTCTGCCTCTAGAACAGCTGTGATTGATTAATTCATTTATTTTTAGCAAGAAACTGGTAGCTCTGGAGCCATTGAGGCTGCCAAAAAGGCATCCAGTTTTGTTGTTTCTCTGTAAACTGTTCAATGGGAGTAAAAACGTTACCTATTATAAATATTGCGATTTTATTTTCAATCATCTCTATACTTCCAACTCTACTTCTTCAATTAAAATCCAAAGTAACATCTGAAGAGCTTTTTTATTCTTAGTAAGTCTTACTGCACACTGTATTCTGATTTTGTGATTTATTTTTTCTAACAGCATGACTGCTTTCTCCTCAAATGTCTCTAGTCCCTCATTCTCCTCACAGTGTGACATCTTCAAATTCAATTTAGTTCACTTATTATATTGAAAGGGTGACAAGATGCAAATCCATAATATAATATAATATAATATAATATAATATAATATAATATAATATAATATGGTGGGCTGGCGCCCTGCCCGGGGTTTGCTTCCTGCCTTGCTCCCTGTGTTGGCTGGGATTGGCTCCAGCAGACCCCGTGACCCTGTAGTTGGATATAGCAGGTTGGATAATGGATGGATAATATAATATAATATAATCCATTTATCCATTTTCTAACCCACTGAATCCGAATACAGGGTCACGGGGGTCTGCTGGAGCCAATCCCTGCCAACACAGGGCACAAGGCAGGAACCAATCCTGGGCAGGGTGCCAACCCACCAAAGATATAATATAATATAATATAATATAATATAATATAATATAATATAATATAATATAATATAATATAATATAATATGGGTGGCACACTGGTAGCTGTGCTGCCTTGCAGTAAGGAGACCAGGGTTTGCATCCTGGATCCTCGTTGCATGGAATTTGTATTGTCTCCGTGTGTCTGAATGAGTTTCCTCCAGATACTCTTGTTTTCTCCCACAGTCCAGAGACACGCAGGTTAGGTGGATTGTCAATGCTAAATTAACCCTAGTGTATGTGTATACTGTATGTGTTCTACTGCGACGGACTGGCATCTGTGTAGAGGATTGTTCCTACCTTGTGCCCTATGGCTGCTGTGTTGGGCTCCTGTCCCCCATGACTTCGCTCATGATTAAGTGGGCTTAGAATATAATATAATATAATATAATATAATATAATATAATATAATATAATATAATATAATATAATATAATGGAAGCCCATCCGGAATTGGTTCTTGACTTGCCCCACATACCGTCAGAATACACGACAGCTGCCTGCAACTCTGTACTGGCCTGAGTTAGATGAATGGATGGAGGGATAAAAGTCTCACTGGTTAGCATTGTGCATGTGATCTGTGTGCTCACCTCATGTAAAAGTAGATTTTGACTAGTGACTACACTCTTAAAAATAAATGTTTTTTAGTAGTATTTTACTGGGTTATATGGTTCCTTGTTAACTCAGGGAAGGGTTATTTGCACATTAAATTGTCTCTTTGAGCTTTGTAAAGGTCTCCACAATGTGGACAAAACAGAAATTTTAATGTATAGCAAGCTAACTAGCAGAATAATACAACATCTGGAAAATCTGAATTTAGCTTGTGTTATTGTGTGCAGCAAGAGTCCTTTTAAAAGCATGCACCCATTGGCATTTCATAAAATGTATTATCATCCATTGTTACTATCCATATTTATGGAACCTCTTGCAAATCTAAATAAATAAATGTTCTTTCTGGAACCATCATATGGATGGTTAATTTAAACATTTGGCCCCTATGACATTGCTCTAAAGAACCAATTCGCAAAATATATTTTTAAGAGTATAATGTAGAGTTTGTTGACCCAGTCCAGAGACACAGCATCATGTGGACTGGGACTTTGTGTTGTAGTGCAGGCACTGTGTTTATGGTTGTATTGTGCATTTGTCCTCTAGTGGACAGAATCCTGTTTTATCACCATTTTTGCTGCCTCAGGCAATGAACTGAAAATTAAATATTTAAGTAGTCACTATAATACAATTATTCTTATTGGCTATATTTGCTTTAAAATGCGGTGGAAGAGGTTGGAAAACCACTACATTTAAGATCAGACACAATAATGGTAACAACATACACTGTCAGATATTTAAATATAAAACCTTTCTGAGAATCAACTTTTAACTGTTACCGTGCATTTCATGTACACCATTTTCATAATATGTTTTGCCAAATTAATCCATCCATCCATCCATTTTCTAACCCGCTGAATCCAAACACAGGAGCCAATCCCAGCCAACACAGGGCAGGAACCAACCCCTGGCAGGGTGCCAACCCACCACAGGACACACACACCCGGGCCAATTTAGAATCGCCAATCCACCTAACTTGCATGTCTTTGGATTGTGGGAGGAAACCGGAGCGCCCGGAGGAAACCCACACAGACACGGGAGAACATGCAAACTCCACGCAGGGAGGACCCGGGAAGCGAACCCGGGTCTCCTAACTGTGAGGCAGCAGCGCTACCGCTGCGCCACCGTGCCGCCGCCAAGTTAATACCATCACTTAAATACTAGTTTATTGCCAGAAAATGTCAGTACTTAACATTCTATAAACTGTTAATTAATTGTTAATAACAAAATACCATCATTACGGGGTCATCCCTATGAATCAGAAGAATGGCCACGCTGACATTGTGAAAAGGAACGTCTACTCTGTGTGAAAATCGACTAGATGTAAAACAGAGGGTTAAATTCATAACTCCAATTAAAAGCGAGTTGTTGGCAGAGCAGATTATGTGGAAAAAAAGTTCAGTTATTCATGCGCATTTTTCCAACGTCCGTGTAACTCCAACACTGCCCCCCAAAGCTACTCTGCTCGGATCAAATGTGTTTTGCTTGTGTGTCCGATTGCATTAAGAAAAATTAAGAAAAAAAAAAAGAAATAAATGAAAATGCACATGCGGGTCAAAGGTGCTCGATGCATTTCAAGTGTTCCTGCATCTATCACTAATTCCGGCGCAGGTGCACTTCCACTTCCATGCGCTGCATTTTATTATTACTCTCATACCCAACATCGCCTTAATGGGTCAGTTGAGCAGCTGATAATAAAATTTCCCAGTAAAGCACCCATAGTTTAGACACGTAAAGGTCAGATATAATTAAAATATCTAAATATACAGAAAGGAATCACTTGCGGAGCGCTCACAGTTAATAACACAGTCGCACAGCGCCTGCTTTCTAGCCCACAGACTACAGAATACCGTTAACAGCTTCACAAATAAGCACAAGAGCCACCAAACTACAACAAAAGCCAAACTTGTGTGAAGATTTTAAAGTTTATTTGCCTACGTGTTACAGTGTCTTTACTGCACTGGTGTGTAAGGTAGACATGTAGTGTTCTCATTTGCGCTCTAGCCCATGCAGTGAGAATGTCACATACCAATGTGCGCTGGGCACATAAGTTTATGGTAGCAGACCAATCTGCATCAAGGAAAGTGAGGACATGGTCAGTTTGTTTCATGCTAATTCTTAACTTTTTCTGATTTGTTTTCCCAGCATTCAGTTGAGGGTTAAGTGCCTAATATTTCATCCACTCAGCAAAATGTTTGTTGTATGTTTTCAGAGGCTTGTGGAATTTCTGTCCCAACCTGGTCACCCTGCCAGACCCTAGGACAAGTACACAGGTTTTTTTATTTTGGATCTTGTGCTCTGAAACCACAACACAACCTGCATAGAGAGAGACGTCCTGCAGAAGGAGTAGAAAATGTACCTGGTGTGCCACAAACATTTAACGATTTGAAGGATATTTAACTAGAATTCTATTTCTGTTCCCACTAAAGGGCATGCTGACATACTCAAGTTAAAGCTTCATTCATTTGCACTTGTGAAGTGTGCAGGGGCAGCAATAAGGGAGGGCAGAGACCTTCAACATTTGTGGGGGAGCAGCAGCTGCGGATGAACCACAGGGAGTACTCATTCCTAAATATACCAGTTTTCTTTCTGAATAAATCACATTTGAAATTGAGAATTTTCCTTTTTGGACATGCCATAAATTCACACATGTTGTCAGCAATGAGTTGAGACTGACGGACTCACTTCTTTACACAGATGGTGGAAAAAATCTGGAACGAAGTGCCCGGTTGTGCGACAGAAACAGAGGCTCATCCATCTTTTAAGAAGTGACAGGAGAAGATACTGCTGTCTGCCATTCGCCTATCAGCTAAAGGGATGAGCCAGATGGGCTGCACAGTCTCTTGGATTTCACAGACTCTGAATTGACAATTTAGTTTCCTCGACTGATGCTCTTGTCAGTGAATGTTTCCTACCTTACACCCAGTGCCACTGGAATAGGCTCCACAACATGGAATAGTATTATCCATCCATCCATTATCCAACCCGCTATATCCTAACTACAGTGTCACGGGGGTCTGCTGGAGCCAATCCCAGCCAACACAGGGCACAAGGCAGGAAAAAAACCCCAGGCAGGGCGCCAGTCCACCACAGGGCACACACACACACACACCAAGCACAGACTAGGGACAATTTAGAATCGCCATTGCACCTAACCTGCATGTCTTTGGACTGTGGGAGGAAACCTACGCAGACACGGGGAGGATATTATATTATATTATATTATATTATATTATATTATATTATATTTTTCACTCATTTTGGAGTAAACGTGTGAGTGTGCTTGGCCTCCCATCAAGGAGCAACGGTTTGCATATATCTGTGAGTGGCCTGTGGTCCTCTCTGTGGCAGGTTGCTGCCTTGTGTCCTCTGTTGACCCCTGTGAACCCTAACTGGAAGAGGCAATTTTGGGAATATTCTGCTACATTTATTTACTGAACACGTGTGTAGTGTGTATAAGTTTAAAAGTTTGAATTTGCGTGGTCTGCAGTAATTATTTTTCACCACAAAGTGGAGTAAGGGTGAATATTAGTGTCCATGTACAGTATGACATCCCGTCCAGGGAAGGCTCCCCCTGGAGTCTATACAGATGGCTCTTACATGTCCGTGTAATTAGTACAGCAGGTTGTGACAAAGGGTTTATACTGCACATACTAAAAAGACGCGTGTAAAACCTTAGTGAAAAAGCTTCTAGTGCCGGTGATTTGCCCAGTGCCCGTGCCCGTGGCAGTAAAGGTGACCGTGGCGTTGGAGCAAAAAGAGGCTCTGCTCATATGACACAAATGAAACCCTGGCGGCGGTTCCTAGTCGGAACGAACTCCAGGCAACTGCAATTGATCCGACGCGGTGTCGCAAGCTGGATGATTTAAAGGCGAGGGCAGATCTGCTGTTCAGGGACACTCATGCGTAAGCGTTTTCTTCATCCTCGTTTGTTCTACGATGTGGTTAAAATAGATCGCTATAATATATCAGGCCGTCCCTGTCCTCTCTGATCGGGACATAAAAAGTCTCTCTGTCGACATTAACTCCCTTTTTGCGGGGCGATGATCTTCTTCGGGAAAGAAGCTATATTAAGTTAATCTGTCTGATAAAATGATCTTAACTCTCGACATCAAAGTCTGTTATTACTAAAGTCGAATGTGACCTTCAAATAGATCAGCAGTCAAGACAGGAAGGTTCGAGGGGGACAGCACAGAAAGGATATAGTCTATGTTTAAATATGCCACTGGCTGCTATGTAAATCCACTTTCAGCTGTTTCTTCAATTTTTTAAACCGAGAAAAGGTGCATTTTCGAACGGGCCAGTGGGCACTTAACTGATCCTGTTAACGCAAGTTCTTAATATGCTGTTGGGTGATGGATAACAACATTTCTGAATGACTTTAAAACCAATTTAATGTGGCCTCAACTTATCTTACGCTTACTGGACGGGACACCAGTCCATTGTATGCATATTTGGTCGGTTTAACTCACCCACCAGCCTAACCCAAAGGGCTTTGGTAAGCAAACTAATCAGAAATGGTGTAGCACCAGAATCAAATCGAAGACCACGCTAGACCAGCGAGGCAACAGTTTACTGCTACGCTAGCCACGGATAATGAGTTAAGGAGCAATAAAAGACAGCAGTATAACGTTTTTATCATCTTTGTTATGGGTTAGTCGTTTTAAATGTGATCGGTAGTAAAAATACATTAGCATTGCGTACGCGGTAAGTTGTAGATTTAGAGATGATACTTTTATATTAACTACACAAAGATATGGGATTCGTGGCACACAGTTTAACTTGAAGCATAGATTACTGTCAAAGGGACATTCACTCAGGCTTGTGCTGTGAAAAAAGCGCTGTGGCATATACACGTTTTGGCAGTTAAATTTCCCGCTGTTAATCAGCATGAATATTGTTATCAGTTATTACACAGTTAATAATAAACCCACTAAAACTGAGCAACACACGGCCGCGTAACAAATATTCCTGTACGTTGATCGAAAACTGAAAGCTTTGAAATCCCACACACTGTGAAAGGCGCTATATAATAAAACAAGCAGGTAATTAAAAAATAAATGAAGTCAGTCTATGAGTCGCTGGCGAGACCGTGCCTAATTAAAAATGTGTTGGCATGGGCTGAAGGGTTCGTCGAGGGCACACTTTATTGGCACCGTCTGGAGAAATAATGTGCATCTGGGACTCTGGCAGCGCAAGCGCTTCAGCCATCAGTTTCACAGGGCTGCGTAAATTAACCAAGCGAAAAGACTCCCGAATCATACCCCAAGTGCAACTAATAAAAATCAGCGAGTTATCTGATGCCCAGGCACCGTGTAAAGAAGCAACTCGTCCGTTTAAACCGTCGCCGCAGGTTTAAACGGCAGATGTCTTTTTTATTTAATAAAAGTGCACTCTTAACGCACGATGCTTTATGCATATGCGTCAGAAAATACATGCAAAAGTAAGTCAATAAAACGCTTAGGCGAAAAAGTGAGGAGAAAAAAACGAGCGGTTGACTACCGGGATAAATGAGCCGATTAGGGAGACACGGTGCTGAATTTCAAATGTGGATAATTATCTAAGGAATGTCACAAACACCCAAGGAAGACACAGCAGATGTTGCCTCGTTTCGAACAGGTAAAAAAAAAACCTTCATGCACCGTTTCATCCAGCACCGCTGCCGATCGCTCCTTTTTAGCACCATTACTAAACCATAAGAAGATTTCGCGTTAGAAGAATAACCGGCTAATAACAAAATACCTTCAGGGTCATCCCTACGAATCAGAAGAATGGCCACGCTGACATTGTAAAAAGGAACGTCTACTCTGTGTGAAAATCGACTAGATGTAAAACAGAGGGTTAAATTCATAACTCCAATTAAAAGCGAGTTGTTGGCAGAGCAGATTATGTGCAAAAAAGTTCAGTTATTCATGCGCATTTTTCCAACGTCCGTGTCACTCCAACACTGCCCCCCAAAGCTACTCTGCTCAGATCAAATGTGTTTTGCTTGTGTGTCCGATTGCATTAAGAAAAATTAAGAAAAAAAAAAGAAATAAATGAAAATGCACATGCGGGTCAAAGGTGCTCGATACATTTCAAGTGTTCCCGCATCTATCACTAATTCCGGCGCAGGTGCACTTCCACTTCCATGCGCTGCATTTTATTATTACTCTCATACCCAACATCGCCTTAATGGGTCAGTTGAGCAGCTGATAATAAAATTTCCCAGTAAAGCACCCATAGTTTAGACACGTAAAGGTCAGATATAATTAAAATATCTAAATATACAGAAAGGAATCACTTGCGGAGCGCTCACAGTTAATAACACAGTCGCACAGCGCCTACTTTCTAGCCCACAGACTACAGAATACCGTTAACAGCTTCACAAATAAGCGCAAGAGCCACCAAACTACGACAAGAGCCAAACTTCGACGGATTTGTAAAGGCTTCTTAAAACAACAACGCATTTAATTCTTCCGTCTCCTTCTCACGCTAGTTTTACTAATTAAACATGTTGACATTTTCTATTCAAAGCTGGAATATGAACTGAAATCAGTGCCAATATTTCTCCGTGCGCACCTGGGGATGCCGATCACGTTTAGAGCACTCAAAACGATCCAACTATATCGCACATATTCTCTCCGTTTCACAAGATGCATCGCAAATGCATTCCAAGATATAAATAACTAGGGGGGAAACATCAGTGAGCAAATCCTCCCAAGACACCCGAGCTTCAGAGCTCATTCCCAGCAGCATATACCCGTTGAAACAAAACAAAAAAAGTTAACCGATATCATAGTAATAATTTAAGAGATTACTTACGCTTTCAGGGGATTCTGAATGACAGTCGCCATTTTGCTACAGTGTAACCCAATATAGCGAGTGTGTGTGTGTGAGTGTGTGTGCGTGTGTGTGTGTGTGTGTGTGTGTGCATTAGAGTCCTGAGGGGTCCGACCGGGAGACAGGCCAATCAGCAAACGGAAGTGCCAACCTCCAGCCAATCGGGCCGATCAAAGCGGAGAGGGGGCGGGCAGTACAGCCAGAACTGTCAAAGCCTTTGAAAGAGTCGCTCCCTTTTGTGGAACTGGACAGCAGGAGACGTACAGCTCTTAAAGGGCCACGGAGATTAAGTCATTAAATCGGCGCGGAGGGTTTTTATTTATTTATTTCATTCTCAAAGTACAGGGTTGCACTGACACACTTCTAAAAACTTTACACTTGTTCTCACTCTTATCGAAATTTGCTGGCCGTGTTCTTGAAGAATAAGCAACAGTATATAAAAAAAAAAAAGACAAAACTTTTTTTTCTGTACTTCATCTGAACATTTTAAAATTCATGTTTCGAAAAGCACAATGTACCTGCCTGAAGTGGTGGCTCCTTTCAGTATAGAGTTAGACAATATTTTGACTTTTTATGCAATCTGCTAAATAACGCAGATCTCATACAATGTAAAGGTCACATAAAATCTCAAATACATGTAAAATTTCTTATATATGTATATAAAAGATATAATAAATATTTATAGGAAAAGGGGTTAAATGTTATTTACGCTGAAAGGAAAGACGGCTAAACACACAACATTACATCTATTCAGTCTTCATCATATACTGCATATATATATATATATATATATATATATATATATATATATATATATATATATATATATATTACCGTATGTGTGTCTGTGTTAGAAAACGTCTAAGTAATATAGAATAATCGTTTTAGTGAACGGTGAAATTGCACTTTACTAAATCTTATTGTATCTTCGATTATAAGTACTTTCAAAAATGATTTTAAATCTCCGAAGCTGTGCTTTATATAGTGCCTTATAAAGTCAGCAATTACATCGTTTTCAAAATAACCTTCTGTGATCGCCACGCCAAAAATAGCTTTCAAGCCTAATTTTATATTGTCCCTTATATAGCCAGCGCAGTCAAAGGGTAGTACAGAAAGCTGTCAAGTTTCATTTATATAACACCTTGCATCGTCTATAAAGTATTTTTCTCTGTTTTATACAGTGCCCTATATAGCTAGTATTATCAAAAAGAACCTATCTGTATATAGCGCCTCAGCAGAGTCACAAATAGGATTGGAAACGCCGTCCATCTTTATAGGCGAGCCATTACCTCCATAATGAATTCTACAATATGTGTTTAACGTAGGTGGCGGTGCTGTCATACGGACCGTAAAAAAGCTACTGTCTCATATAGTGCCTTGTTTATATCAAAACTGTTAGGAATCACTTTACAACCCTATTAGGATTGGTTTATATCGGAACTTTGAATGTGGAAAGTAAAACAAAGCACAGCCTGTCCTCTCAGTTTCAACTGATAGTGTTGAAAATATTTAGACTTGACTTTAAATCATCTGAAGATCTTCCGTATAGTTTGAAAAATAAATGCCATGCAACATTTTATACCCTTTCATCTATTTAACCATCTGGTTTTGGGACATGAAAAGTCGATGTCTCCCGACTGCACTGGGCACAAGGTGGAGTCTCACCTTGGACATGTACTGTTTTATTTCATAATTTATTTTCTATAGTATCCTTTTTCGCATATATTGCCGTCTCTAAAGCATTCTGAGCAGGAAAATCGCTAGCAAGGTATGAATTTTTTTTTTCAACTTTAACAGTGCTGTATAGCAGCAGTCTGCACTCTGAACAATCAAGGTGCCAGGCTGGTTCTTCAAAATGATGACATAGCGGAACCATTTTTGTTTTTTAAAAGACAGATCCACGTGGAGGTTCCAGGAGGAACCTTTATGTATTGAGATCTGTGACAGGCTCCAAACAGTAAATAACCATGACTAGATTGTAACAGGTTTGTGAAATAACACATGGCTAAGTTCAGGGTTTCTTAATCTGTTCGTGTCCTTCTATCTAGCCTGCCATACACTATGTTAAAGATTTCAGATTTTTTTCTTCCCAGAATAAAATGGTGCTTTGTCAAGCTATAGTTCTATGAGAAACTATGCAACACAGTAAACAATCGTGAAGTGCCGTTGAAGAACCAGGATTTTTAAGAGTGTGGTCAAACATAGTATCCATTTGAAAAATGGCATCTTTACTTTAGAGCTTTGAAAAGGGATGACTGTCACAAAGCATTTCAAAAAGAAATTAAGCTTTACTTTATTTAGTGTTACATGGTGCTTTATAGAGCTACCCTATTTTACGCAACAAAATGTAAAACCATGGCAGTTATAAAGTGCTTTATAAAGGAGTAAATGAAGCTTAAACTTTATATAGTGCCTTGATTAATGAGTCCTGTGCAAAAGCGACCAAGATTTATTGCACACCGAGTATCTTTTCATAGCAAGCAATACAATTAACATTACAAAAATTCAGACTTATTAATTCCACTGTACATTAAAATACATTATTCATACTCCCAAGCATGTGAAATGATTTACTTAGATCAGCGAGGGAGCCAAGCGTTGGGGTTAAGGTTAAGGTTAACTAATAATCCTGGATGCTTTAAAGAAACCACTGTGTATATCAGTAACACTTTGGAATACTAGGGTGTTGTACCATGTTAGCCATTATGGATGTAGTGAGAAGTCAAGCAAAATGAAACCTTTTATTGGCTAACTAAAAAGATTACAATATGCAAGCTTTCGAGGCAACTCAGGCCCCTTCTTCAGGCAAGAGGTCAAGGCCTGAGTTGCCTCGTAAGCTTGCGTATTGTAATCTTTTTAGTTAGCCAATAAAAGGTGTCATTTTGCTTGACTTAACATTTTGGAATAAGAGATCCCCAAGTGCCTCTATTAGTCAGTTAAAGCCTATGTAATAAGACAATAAAGAATGTTTTGCTTTATAAGGTACACAAAGCATCAATAACAACACTTCAGAATGGGGATACCTAAAATGTATTTATTAGTCAGTTACAGCTATGTAACAATACCTTAACAAAGGCTTAATTTGTGTTACCTATCAATAAGTAACTAATAGAAAACCCTTACACCTTCTCTTTTAAAGGGTTACTGTATCTACAGGTTTGCTATAGCACAGTGGTTCTCAAACCGTGGGGCGGGCCCCATGGGGGGCACGATGTAACAAAAAGGGGGGCATGAAGATGTGAAAAAAAGAAAGCAAGAATATGAAAAATACATCTATTGAAACCAAAACAAATTAACTAAAACTACATTCTGATACTAGAAAAATGATATTACTATAGAGTTAGATAAATGTCAATAAAAGTTAAGTAGGTATAATAAAATATGCATCTATGATATATCATTAATTAAAAAAGAAAAGATTGGTATTAGTGGGCTTCTTTCAAAAAAAAAATGTTAGGGGGGGCGCGATTAAAACTGTTATGAAAACTTGGATCCCAAATACTTAAAGGTTGAGAAATGCTGCTATAGCACATGGATTAGTCAATTGTGGCTATATAATATGTCCCTAATGAACACATTATATGGTATTAATAGGAATTAAGAAGCACCAGCAACACTTAAGGCTACAGACTAACAATAATGAACCCATGAATTACTTAATATGTAACAAGATCTTACCATTGGTTATGTTTTTTATGACCCTATTGTTACAGAATAATAAATTACATATAGCAGGGCATCATGGTGGTGCAGTGGTAGTGCAGATTCCTCACAGTAAGAAGACCAGGGTTCACATCCCAGGCGCTCCCTGTATGGAGTTTGCATGGTCTCCAGGTGTCTGCGTGGGTTTCCTCTGGGTGCTCTGATTGTCTCCTGCTGTCCAAAGACATACAGGTTAGAGGAGTTGGGGATGCTAAATTGGGCCTAGTGGGTGTCTGGTGAGTGGGTGTTCCCCCTGTGATGGACTGGTACCCTGTCCAGGGTTTCTTCCTGCCTTGCACCCTATGCTAGCTTGGTTAGGCTCCTGCAACCCTGGGCTGGATTAAGCTGGTAAATTACATGATATTACATAGTGCTTTTCTGGACAATCAAAGCACTTCACATAGACAGTGGGGAAGCGCTTCAACCACCAACAGTGTGTAGCATCCACCTGCATGAAGTGACGACAACCATTCCCGCACCAGTGCATTCAGCAAACACTAGCCTTTAGGTGGTCAAAGAGTGACCATGCAATGAAACTTGGGTTACTTGGCTGACACCTTTTATCCAAGGTACAACATTTGAGAGGTAAAATTGGTTATAATTTATTTTGCTTTTACAGTGGGAGCACAGACAGGTGAAGTGACTTACTCAGGGCCATACAGTGTCAGCAGCAAGATATGAACCTCAGTCTGAAGCCTTAACCCCAACTTGACATTGTCTGATTTGTGTTACATTGCAGTAAGTAATGACTGATGCAATACTGCAATCCCCGAAGTGTTACCAAAATATGTGGGCGATTAGAGGACGTTAAAGGAAACTTCAGTTAGAAATCGCCCTGCACTTCAAAGTAAGTGAAACGAGCGGTCTGAAGACAACGGGATAATTGTTTTTAGTGGAGGTTGTGAGCATGCGCTACAGCGATTGTAGGTAAAAAATCTAATTAAAACTTGCCACAATTCAGTTTAGGTTGGGCTGGGGTCTGCCTGGTAGTGTAAAAGGGATAACACCCTGTTAGGGTATCAGTCATACGTTCAGACTGGGCCGATTAAGAACTGCTACTTTTTGTCTCACTTGGACCTTGGTGAGTACGGGACGAACATGCGAACTCCGCATAGGAAGTGAATTTGAACACAGGATGTAGGATACTTGAGACAACTACTGGTGCTGCCCAAATCAAAATAAGCGTTTGCATTTTTATATATTTATTTTGTTTAAATGCGGTGGGCTGGCGCCCTGCCCAGGGTTTATTTCCTGCCTTGCGCCCTGTGTTGGCTGGGATTGGCTCCAGCAGACCCCCGTGACTCTGTAGTTTGGATGTAGCGGGTTGGATAATGGATGGACGGATGGATGGATTTTGTTTTAAAGCGAGTGTTTGGTTCGATTGTCTACTTTATTTTTATTACCGGTACCGAGGAAACTCTTTTTGACGTGTATTTGTGCCTTTCATTAACAGGATAAAAAAGACTTGAGGAGTCCACGAAATGAGCTATAGCTGGAATTTAGTAGCTAGCATGATGTAAGCTGATCAGAACAAAGGTTCGCCTCGGCCTTTCTCTCTTCTTTTGTTCTGCCACCGGTAGTAATTCTTCAGAAGTGCTCATCTCGCTCTGCTCCTCCGGGGATACAGGCTGAGCTGTGACTGCAGGTACCAGGAGACCGAAACTGGCTGGGTGTGGGCAAACCGTCATCTGCTAAAGCAGTAGGGAGTACAGTGTGCGGTGGAGACAGCGAAAGAAAATAAGAACAAGCGTGTGGGTTGGCAGCCCTAGGCTGGGTACGACAAGACGCTTATCAGCGCCTTCGCTTCTTTCCAGCGGGGGCGATCGGGGGTGCTAATTTATTTGTCTTTTTTCCAGATGAGTGTTGCCCATACGTGAAAATAAACGAGAATCGATTCTTGTGTGCTAGTCGTGGTGGTCCTGTAGGGCTACAAATAAATATAAACCTTCATTTTATGTTGCGCTTCCACTCAAGCTTTGATACTGCATTATACAGGTAACGTATTCAACTATAAATATATACACTTTTTAAAGGAAAATTCTTATTATTTCCAAGCCGAAAAGGAAAGAATCTATAAGTCACAACGTTCGATTGCATGCTCTTTAAGTGGTATATTTTTAATCTAAATTCAGGATCGCGTAGGGGTCAGAACCTATCCTACTAGCGCTAAATAAAAGGAGCAGCCCTGGTCAAGGTGCCAATCCATTGAAAGCTCCACACATAACCACTCCGCCAACCCATGTATAAAGCTAAGGTCAAAATTTTCCAGCACTAAGCACAAAGCAAGAAACAGCCATGGTAGGGGTGTCAGACCATCACTGGACCCACTCACCAGTTAATGTATCTACATGTCTGAGGATTTGTGGGAGGAAAAGCAATGTATCCGAAAGAAACCAAACGGAAACACTGGAAGAACATGCAAGGTTCACGTATAAAATGACTGGGCGCAACACTGTAATGCAAGATGTCGAATCGTCAGTCCGTCGGGCAGAAGAACGAAAATTTAAATGGCATTGGCTAAACATGAAAATGAATTCTGCACATTAGATATAACCGCTGGAAATTACTCAGTAGCAGTTCAACCGTCTTACATCAGGGAGGCCGGTGTTCAAGCCACGAGTCATGTCTGCGTGTAACTGGCATGTTCTTGTCCCGTATACGTGTGGGTTTCAGTGCTCCGGTTTCCTCCCAGAGTCCAAAGACCTGCAGTTTAAGTGGATTGGCGATGTTAGCTTGACCCTAAAGTACTAAATATGTGTGTGTTGCATTCACATTGCGATGCACGGGCTCCGTGCCCAAGGATTGTTCCTGCCTTGCGCACTATGCTCGTAGGGCCAGGCACCAGCTTTACCTCGAATCCGCTCTGGATATAGGAGGCTTAGAAAACAGATGGGTATTAGCCACTGTTGCAACAAAAATCGTAACCTAACCTGCGATCTGCAACAGTTAAGCACAAAACTTCAAAGAAATAAAGTCATAGTCTTCGGGAGCAGCTGCGAGTCTTTAATATAGCGCCTTTCATCATAAATCTGACCACAGATCAGTTTATATGGAACACAAAATGCATTAAAAAAATCGATACCAAAATTTGCACATAACATAATCAACGCTTATTATCTTTCATATATCGCCAGCCCTCGTAAATATGATTATAAATCACTTAATTTGCGATATGTAGCAACTGTACATCCTTTTCGTCGTAAATATGACCATAAAGCACTTTACACTACGTTGGACGTTCCCCGTGGTAGTATACAAAATAATGTACAACTGACCGGAACCAGTAGTTTAAATTTCAGACAGTAGGAAAGTTTGGCTTCTAAGTAAATAAATCTTATGATTTTACTTTTCAAATAAAGACTGAAAAATTAAAAGTTTTAATCTTTCTGCTGAGTAAAACGACAGCTGAACTCATTGGTGTCCTTAACGTGCTTTCAACAACATCCAAGCATTGTGATTAAGGGCAGTGCGATGTTCTCTAAAAACGAGGCTTACGCAATAAAGGCAGATTGACGGGCTACTCGGCGGGGGCGCACGCTGCGCTCTTGGAGACGAGTTCGCTCGCTATTGCTTTTTAAGCAAGCCGTTGCAGAAACGTGACCTGATGCCCAAATCCCAGTTTGGCCGTCACGTGCAGGGTGCTCTTGACTGCTGACCGCTAATTGAACGCGAGCTGCGACTTTCTCGTCTGCACACTTGCGTTTCTCATTGTCTCGCTGTCACTCGTATAAAAGCCACGGATGAGCACGCCGCTCCTTCTGGGGGAATGAGAGAAGCGACTGCGCTTCAGAATAAATTGATCGGATCCTGCGGAGCTGTCAGGGATGTCAGAGTCGGTGTGAAGCCCTGTGTACGTGTGTCTGAGAGGGGGAGAGTGTGTGTGCGTGAAGGGGGGTTGGGTGTGCGTTCCTAGGGGTTTGTGTGCGCCTCAGACATTGTCGTGTGTGTGTGTGTGTGTGTGCGCGCGCGCGTGAGGCCAGCAGAAGGCCTATGACACTGAGAAAGTGTGCGTGACAGTCTGATTCTGGATATTTCTTAGTAACTGTGTGTGTATATATAGGTCTGTGTACGTGAAAATGTGTGTGTCCGAGAGACTGTGAGATGCTGTGGGAGTGTGCTGTGCCTTGGAATGTTATTGCATGATAAATTAAATTGTATTTCATTTACTAGTTTCTGTGCAAAATACTTTTTGTGAACGTGTATACACGTCTGACATGGGAGTGTGAACTAAGAGTCTAAATGTGCGTGTAGACGCGGTTGTCTGTCACTGTGTGACTGCTCCCGCGAGTCGCTTTTTTCGTCCAACAACCCCCAACTCAGGCCGTTTTAATAATTATGTATATTGTGCTGGTTAGGAGAATATAGTGGCTTACATGCATACATAAAAGTGGAACCAATCCGTCAACAATGCGGGAATAACATATACCCCCAAAAAATGAACTCTGTTCCGACCGTTGCAGTGTGTACATGGGGTTTCCTCCCATGATCCCAAAAACGCGGAGATTAGGTGAACAAATAATTGTAAATCGGTACTTGTGGGTGTGTGCATGCCATACGTGGTAGGACCGCCACACACAGTTTGTATTAAGGGACTTTTGGACATGATGAAGGTGAAACACCTGATGTTGTCCATTCTATGTTATGTAAATAATGTGTGTCGGATCGACCATTCCCATCAGACAACGACATTTTTATTACATTGCCTTTTTCCCACGTTTTCCGTAAATCGTAAGTTAACCGTCAATGGTGCTATATATCGTGGTACTATATATCGCCTCAAGTGATGCAAAAAGTTTGACGAGAAGGTCGTTAATAGTACTTACTGTATAAACTTTAACAACATCACTCAGCAAGTCAAATCTGACTGCACAAATGCCTTTCCCCAATCGTTCGAAAGAATGCCCCGTCTAGTCAATGGGGACCCGAAACACCCTTAATAAAGGTTCCTTTACAGCTCCTTTTTACTGGACAATAGGACTCCTCGTAGAACCATTGCTTGACAAAGAACCATTTAAATCTGTAATGGGCTCCTTGCATTTGTAGTTGGTTCTTTGGGCTTTAAAATGGTGCCTAATATGTAGAGAAAACAGAAATACTTGATGTATAGGTTATTAACAGGTTAAGAAATCCCGAACGTATATGTTATTTTATGTATTCGATCCTTTACAACCATCAACCCAATGGTATTTTACAAATCTGTTATCATCTGTTCATTATGTTGCCTGCTATGGATCTAAAAAGGTAAATATTCTTTCTGAAATCTTCACATGAATGGTTCTTTTTGGGACCAAAAACGTTCCCCTATGGAATCTGTCTGAAGAACCAGGTACCTTTATTTTTAAGACTGTACTTGCTGCTTTTCCTTCTAATAAACCCATTAATCAGAGTCTGAGGACATTGAAACGTTTCGTTTCTTTAATTCACGTAAGGTAACTTGCCTAAGATTCCTTCCAAAATGAATGTATATCTTTTGTGGGAGTGGTGTTCCATCAAGTGCTGGACACTGCCGTATATAAACTATGTCTAGCTATAGGGGGAAAATAGAAATTAGGCAAGTTATTTTTGATCATAAATAGCTATATGGAGCCCCGCTACACCAACAAAAATATGCCTGCATACTGCTTCACTGGAACTGTGACTGCCGAATAAGACTTTCTTTCTTTAATTTTTCTTCCTTTTATCGTGTGTGTTCAGACTGTATGACGTATGTATATATATATATATATATATATATATATATATATATATATATATATATATATATATATATATATATATATTAAATTTATCTGTTTACTTATTTGCTTTTAAGAGCTTCTTTAAAAAGTCCAATTTCCCCTGGTGAAAAATACAAAAAGTTGTAGATGTATTTTGTTGTGCCTCCACGAATAGCCACTAGATGGCAGAATTGAGATCCTTTCTAACAATTATTCCCCATATTTTCGTACATGTCCTCAAACCTCTCACTCCTGTTAGTGATTTTTTTTAATCGTATATTACACAACAGCAAGTGGAATGATTAAACACCAAAGCATGTCATTTTGCATAACAATCATAAGGGTTATATAGCTTGACTAGAATCCTGCATCGTAACCCTGGTCAGTGGAATTCCTTTGTTAGTGGTTCACAATCTATTTAAACGGTTTCACATTTAATCATTTCACTTTTGGACTGCTGACTACGAACTCATTGTAAGCACAGCATGATTCTGCAGCTCTTGTCCACCCCAAGATTAAGCTGGCCGGCAGCGCAGACGTTACGGGTCCGTTCCCGATTCGGATGCGATCTGATGGACTTTATTCCCTTCCACAGACGTCAGGTTAGATTGAAGCAGATTCCCAGTCATTGGCGTCTGCGCCTAGTAATTCATAGTAGTTTCGCTCAGATACTTGTTTGTTGTGGGATCATGAATGGGCAATAGGAAAAGGTTAAAACTGGAAATACGCCGCCACATCTAGTAAAACTCTGGACCTTCCATTCGTTTTCTGAAGTAAATTAGGGTAGCCGGAGCTTAAGACAAAAACCAGTAAACGTCTGCAGTAGCAGACGGCCTGCTCTCAAAAGTGCGTACAAATATATATGAGGAGTCACGCGTTTAGATCTCATTTAGAAAACAGAACGATACTGTAAAATCCAAGCAAACGTGTGAAAGGTTTGGGATGGTGGAGATCTTTTGGCGTAAACATAAACTTAAGTATTAACAGCACTAACAACTGCGCCACCATGTTGCCTCAGGAATGGGTCTTAGTAATAAAACCAAATCAAGGGCTAATTTTTAAAACAATTATTTAGGAAACTGTTCATAACCGGTTACGTTACTGCATGCAGACATATTAAATACCTTAAATAACGTCAGCAATAAATTACGACCACAGAAATCTCGGCATAAATGTAGTTAAAGAATTGTGAAAATAATAACACGACATTCACGAGGAGTTAAAAGGGCAAATTTAGAGCTGCTAATCATAACGAACCTGCGTTGAATGCGGCAGTAAACTGCATTGCTCAAAGAAAATGTCCAAGCTGGATGTGTGCAATGATTAGAACACAGATCTCCTGAGCTAGTGGTTAAGGGACTTCAGTCCTTGAGGTGGCGGGTTCAAATCCTGCTACTAACACTGTGCCAGCGTGAGCAAATCACTTCTCTTGCCTGAGCTCAAATTGGAAAAAGAAAATAATTTTTACCAGTTTTATCATAAATGTTGGATAAAAGTACCAGATAAATAATAAGTAACTAAATTGCTCAAAAAATAAAACACATTGAAAACACATCAGATCTCAATGGGAAAAAAATCCTGCTGGATAGCTATACTGATATGGACTGGGTAATGTGTGAAGAACGACAGGATGCCATATTGGTTGATGGAAATGAAAATTATCAACCTACAGAGGGCTGAATTAAAAGACATCCTGAAAATCAAAGTGCAAAAATGATGTGCGTGGGGGTTGATTGGGGCTGGAAGAAGTTTGCTCCTAATGAGCCGATGGATGGTGTCCTGGTGGATCTCCTGCCAGATCTGGACCAGAGCATCACTGAGCTCCTGGACAGTCTGAGGTGCAACCTGGCATCGTCGGATGGACCAAAACATAATGTCACACCCAGAGGTGTTCTATTGGATTTAGGTCAGGCGAGCATAGGGGCCAGTCAATGGTATCAATTCCTTGATCCTCCAGGAACTGCCTGCATACTCTCATCACATGAGGCCAGGCATTGTTGTGCACCAGGAGGAACACAGGGCCCACTGCACCAGCATAGGGTCTGACAAGGGGTCCAAGGATTTAATCTCAATACCTAATGGCAGTCAAGGTGCCGTTGTCTGGCCTGTAGAGGTCTGTGCGTCCCTCCATGGATATGCCTGCCCAGACCATCACTGACCCCCCAACCAAACCGGTCATGTTGAACAATATTACAAACAGCATAACGTTCTCCACGGCTTCTCCAGACTCTTTCACATCTGTCATGTGCTCAGGGTGAACCTGCTCTCATCTGTGAAAAGCACAGGGTGCCAGTGGTGGACCTGCCAATTCTGGTATTCTATTGCAAATGCCAATTGAGCTCCACAGTGCCAGGCAGTGAGCACAGGGCCCACTAGAGGAGGCCCACTAAGGCCACCCTCATGAAGTCTGTTTCTGATTGTTTGGTCAGAGACATTAACACCAGTGGCCTGCTGGAGGTCATTTTGTAGGCTCTGGCAGTGCTCATCCTGTTCCTCCTTACCCAAAGGAGCAGATACTGGTCCTGCTGATAGGTTAAGGACCTTCTAAGGTCCTGTTCAGCTCTCCTAGAGTAACTGCCTGTCTCATGAAATCTCCTTGATGCCATTGAGACTGTGCTGGGAGACACAGCAAACCTTCTGGCAATGGCATGTATTGATGTGCTGTCCTGAAGAAGTTGGACTACCTGTGCCACCTCTGTAGGGTCCAGGTGTCGCCTCATGCTATCAGTAGTGACACTGACTGTAGCCAAATGCAAAACTAGTGGAAAAACAGCCAGAAAAGATGAAGAGGGGAAAATGTCATGGCCTCCACCTGTTAAACCATTCCTGTTTTGGGGGTCATCTCATTGTTGCCCCTCTAGTGCATCTGTTGTTAATTTCATTAACACCACAGCAGCTGAAACTGATTAACAACCCCCTCTGCTACTTAACTGACCAGATTAATATCCCATAAGTTTCACTGACTTGATGCTATACTCTCATTAAAAATTGTGCCTTTTAATTTTTTTGAGCAGTATATATCAAAGACCTATGCTACCCAGCGTACAGTGTTATAAAAATAAATGAAACAAAAGATAAAGACTGATGTTATGAAAGATGTCATTCATGTGCAACGTGATGGTAGCCAAGACAGTGAGAAATGAGCGGATTTGATGACGTTATGGCCACTAATTAGCTTCCTGTTGGATTTCACATTGCCACGCTGCACTACCACCGCTCTACCGTATCAGACAGTCGCTGCTTTCAAGTTTCTACTCAGTATCCGCCATTCAATTTTTTTGATCGTCTCATTGAGGGTCGCACAGAGAATTGTTTGCAGAATCAGGCACCACACATGGAACCAATGCTAGGACGAGACCCCATCGGGACCAATTTAGCGTTTACCATTTAACATTTTACCCATTATTATTTTTCAGTCTTTCTCCTGATGTTTAATTGTTCACAAGCCCCAAAGTAAAAGACATATACTCTTCTGTGCTAATGCTTCCCCACGGAAGTAAATGTATACAAATTCAGTTAAATTGCTGACCATACATGTCCCAATCAGATGATCTAACATTTTGGTGTGATTTTGTCCAGCATCTGTTAGTTAAACATAGTTACCCTAGGAATTCTTGGATAGAATTTAATTATTATCTTATAGTTGCACTTTATTACAGCCTAGAACATGTAATATCAATAATGAATAACAAAGGATCAATAAAGTTATCCCCACCCGTTCAACAGCTTCAAAGCGCTTTCAACTTTTTAGGCCGGTACCTAGCATACGCTGATACCTACCAGACGACGAACCACTTGGATTGGGACCAGGGCCGAATTAAGACGAAATTGGGCCTGATGCTGCAGCGCAAAAAAGGCGTATTTTTTATCGGTATTGGTGCATTCGACACTCACCGTGCATGTGCACTCAGACCGACCAAAGAGCCTTAATTGTTTGCGACGCAACCAGTCAGCCTTTATTGAACATGAATAATAATAACGACCTAGTCCTAAAGTCGGACTCCAAATTTCATTCTAAGAATTATTTTGAGGTTAATATAGCAAAGGAAAACTGTTCAGCTTCCGGAAAATTCTCGTCTGTTTTCATCTGGGCCTATTTCAGGAATGGGCCTAATGCTGCAGCATCAATAGCACCCACCTTAATCTGGCCATGATTGGGACCCTAATGCACCGGGCGATACCTTAGCACCAATCTGAAACAGTGTGATGTTTTTTACGATGGCTGGAGTGCCAATCCTACCACCAACTCCCAAGTTTCCCTGTGAGCTGGAGGACCTGCAAGATGAAAAAAAATAGAGTAACAGTTCAGTACTTTTATAAGTTGAATTATTTTTTAATATTGCCAATAAAATATTTAGAAACTGTTAATAGTTGGTTTATAACGAATACATTGAAGTGTGACCAACATATTTTATTCGGGTTAAAAAGACTCCCGAATCGTAGATGAATATGATAATTATTTTATAATAATTGTATGCTATTTGAATTATATATTTATACAGATATTCTCCAACCTACGTAACACAGTTTACACATGCAGAATTCACACTGACAAAGTCTGTGCGCCGGCTTCGAAAAGGGATCCTGGATCTTACTCATAATACACTTAAACATGAAGGTTTCACGATGGTTCTTCAGAGCGAAGCTATAAGTTGACCATTTAGGATGCTAAAAGAACCATCTTCATGAAGGTCCAAGAAAGATCTTTATTTGATCCGTAACAGGCTCCATAAATAATTATAAACAGATGTTAAGAGGTTTAAGAATTGCCTGGGTTCATGATTTTCAAATGACTCCGTCAAGTTCAGGTTTTCTTGATCGGTTGTATCATTTCTTCACAGGTGGCGCGGTGGGTAGCGCTACTGCCTCGCAGTTAGGAGAACTGGGTTCGCTTCCCGGGTCCTCCCTGCGTGGAGTTTACATGTTCTCCCTGTGTCTGCGTGGATTTGCTCCGGTTTCCTCTCACCGTCAAAAGACGTGCAGGTTAGGTACATTGGCGATCCTAAATTGTCCCTAGTGTGAGGGTGTGTGTGTATGCCCTGCGGTGGGCTGGCACCCTGGCCGGGATTTGTTCCAGCCTTGCGCCCTGTGTTAGCTGGGACTGGCTCCAGCAGACCCCCGTGACCCTGTGTTAGGATGTAGCGGGTTGGAAAATGACTGTTTTCTTCACAAGGAACTTTTTAAAGCCGAAAAAACGCATTGAAATAAGATGGAAAGTACTCATTCCAGAACGCAATGGCTCTTTGTCGATCAAATGTTCTACGAGGAATCGCTCAACCCAGTAAAGTACGAACACCTTTAAACAACGTGTATAATATCAGAAGGCGTACTTACGTCAACTTGGAACAGAAGTTTATTTTTTGTTCTCATTGGTCTTCCGATTTGTAGCCAGCAGTTAGCTTAATCTTTGCTCGCCTTTGAGGCTGTGGAAGAACCGCAGGCACACAAAACGAGAACGTGAAAACACCACCGGGCGTTTCGATCCACTACGCCACCTTGGGTTTAATAGTTCTATAATTAACGAAATATTTACAGTAAGCACTATTCAATAAACAGACTATTGCGACATTTAATAAACATGAGATACAACACACAAGAAAGAAACTATTCGATTGTGTTCTATATTTTCCTCACTTTTCTGTCCCTGCAATATGTGTTTACTTTAATTTGATGACATAACTCTATGAGCTTTACGCATTTCAGCATTTTTTGTGACTTATTTTCAGACAGCCATTTTTCCGCTGCTTAATTACTCTGTCTTATTATCCTCGTAGAATTTTAATTTACCTAGTGATGGCGGCTGTTGTGTAAGGCACTATATCAACACAAAGACAGCCTTTACCATTTTTGCAAAAGACAGTAAATCGCCTGCCGCGCATGTTTCGTTATATAGTCATCATGGTACAGTGTATAGTGTCGTACTTAGTGACTGTTACACAATCTTTATGTTGCTTTAGTGATTCTTTAAAATTGAATAACAAATCTCGCTCCATCGTTCGATGTAACAGACGCCTGAGTAAATGTGTTTCTGTTTTGTTAGGAGAGAGAAATGAAGCAGCACGGTGTCAAAGTAGTTAGCGACCTTGGTTCGATTCAAGTGTCGGTGACAGCCTGGGAGGAGTTTGAACAGAAGCTCCAAACTAGTCGTATCTGCTAGCCTTAATTAAATGTGATCCTGAGAGTTATGGTTCTTGAGTTGCGCCTCAACCTTAAGATGATGTACGTGTAATGTCTACATATACATCCATCTTCATAGTTGTTTGATGTGCCTTTGTCCTTTTGGGCTCTTTGATAATAATAACGACGACGAACATTACCACAATTATTATCACTCGCTACTGTTAAATACTCAGTGGAATGAGTTATCCGTCATCGGCAGGAGCTCGCTGACCACTTCATTACGATATGCTTCAGCGTAGCGTGGAGGCGCTTTCCAATGAAGACTTGTACGCATGCTCCAAATTCCGCAAACGAAGCACACTTAACTGAGAGCCGCATAGATTTGCTGTCAGGCTACCACTGCCAATTCCTGGTAGAGCAGTGTATTAAACGCAATTGGCAATTCGCAACATTCACGTCACTGTCTTCCCCTCTGATCTATGGTGTCTTTTATTCATTCGGAATTAAAATATGGGCTACGCTATCACAAGAAAAATTAAAATACACAGTCTTAAAAATGTCCGGGACAAGCCGCTAGCTTGATTCCAAGACCAAAAGTGTTGTGCGCAAAAAGTAAAAAATCAAAGTGGCCGTGAGTAGCTTTCCGGGTAATTTAGTACTCGGTTCAGCGCAGAGTTTCGTTAAATAGCCAACCCCAAATTCACTTCATTTACCAGTATATGTACACTAATATTACTTAATGTTTCCTGGAAATAGAAAATTATTTTGTGTATTTGTATCAGTCACAAAAGAATAGTTTGGACAGAACATGCCAAACGATATAGTGAAACATAAATGACAGCACTACAGAATCTAATAAGTGTACGTTAGGCTTCGTTCTGCGGTGGGCTGGCGCCCTGCCCAGGGTTTGTTTCCTGCCTTGCGCCCTGTGTTGGCTGCGATTGGCTCCAGCAGACCCCCGTGACCCTGTAGTTAGGATATAGCAGGTTGGATAATGGATGGATGAATGGATAGGCTTCTTTGTCCGAAATAGGCCTAAATGGGGGCACGGGGATTGAAATCTGTCGGTCCCAGAAAACAAGTAATCCTGCTAGAGATGTCAGTCTATCGCAGAGCACAATCCTCCAAACATTCGCGCTAATTCTCATTAAAAATAAGATCGCCATTTAACCTCCCACGCACTTGGGATGTTATTTATGGTTTTAGCATTAGTGCAAAAATACAATAAAGTGTCACGGAAAGCTTAAGGGTCGACAGTTTTGCGCGTCGCTAAAGAGTTTATAAATAAAAATCTGATTATGAACTCATAGTTCCATAGACGTGCCATCCCGACTCGTACAAAAATTTTTGTAATTTTAATGCATTTCAAATATTGCTCGTTAGCATGTAAAAATTAACACGGATGGCTCACTCAGATTTAAACAGCTAGTCTGTTTTACGAATAATTACAAAATCAGATCTTTGAGTCATAATGTACAGTCGCTCGCAGCTACTTTGGCACCAGATGCTTTTCCTTTCTCCCTTGTTGCCCGTAGCGATTCCTTGTTCCGTCAAATCCTTGCCTGGTCACTTTTGACGAATCGATGTTGATGAATCGCCTTGCGCTGTAATGACAGCCGGCCAGCCGCGACCGTGGGATTTTCTAATTAGTGTGAGCCTTAAAGATCAACTCTGAACAATGTTGCTGAACACTAATATATATGCATCTTTACAAATAGCAGAGGCGGTATTAAGCATAACAAACGCATTTCCGAAGCTGTTGCTGCGTTCTTTTGGCTCACAAGATGCTTTTAGAAGACAAGTGCGGCCTCCGAGGATGCGGAGGTGACATTTGACTGTTTTCGAATGATATACTCCAGTTGAATACTAATATTCCGAGGATGTCTTATTTCTGCTCTAAATTAATTCTGCATGTTTGAGTGTTTGTGTCTCGGAATGGCATCGCATTATGATGGGTTCGTGTCTTGTCCCCTTGTGATCTAATCTCCTCACGAAATTGCATATTATTTCTTCAGATATGTTTTTCAGTTATGTGCAAAAACGTTTACTCACTCAATATGACGGCATTTCAGATTTAAATGGAATGTGTAATTCAGACTCCAAAGTTAGTACCGCCCGCATTGTAAAATTTATTTATCTACTAGGTGGCGATTTCATTTAAGATGTCCGCAGTAGTGCCAGTTATTAGAAGAGTAGAGGTTTTACCGTTCCGTAACGTGCGATATCAGCTGACATATCCAGTCTTTCTAATTTCACTCTATCTCTGCTGAACCTACTAATGAAAAAATCGTGTCCCTTGTGGATAAGAGCTATACCTCCATGCGTCTACTCGGACTCTCTGTTTATTTTCGAAATCAGATTGCACTTTTAGCAATAATATAAAATAAGATATATCACGCCAGCAGGGTTCAGAGATTGTAATCTTCAATGGCAACAAGGCGGCAGGGGGTAAATCCTCAAAGTATGATGGTGACAAGACAGCAAGGGGCCAGGCTTCAATCTAGGAGAGTGACAAGGCAGCAGGGAGTATGTGCATCAATGTACAAAAGTGAAAAGACTGCAGGAAGCAGACAGTTCAGTCTACAATGCTGACAGTATAGCAAGGGGTGTGGCTTCAGTCACTTATGTTGGTAACGACATCTGATCTCAAGACAGTAAGGGGCGTGGTTTAAACATATGATATAAAGACTGGGGGTGGCTTGAATATATGATGATGTGGATACCGTAAGGGGTGTGCCTGAAACATATGATGTCAGAGAGTAAGGGGTGTGGCTTCAACATGATGATGCCAAGAATGTAAAGGGCAATGATTAAATCTGATGACGGCACAAAAACAGGAATGGGGAACGTCAGTCTATAATGATAACAAGACAGCCTGGGTGAGGGTTTCAATCCACGATGATTACAAGGAATCAATCTATAATACTGAGAAGATACTGTATTAGGGCAGAGCTGCTGAATGGGGTCTTCAAGCTCAAACAATAGTAAGAGAGTAATTTTAAAGCACAGTGATTTTGTTATGACACTGTTCCCATTATGAACTTACTATAAAACTGCTAGCAAAAACTGTTAATGCCAAGTGCAATGCTGGATGTCCCAATAATGAATTAACTGGAAAAACTGGTATCTTTTAGTAGATTTCTGTACTTGCTTGTAGGAATTTTCATTTGTTAAAAGACCTGCTCACAGTTGTTATGTGCTACCAAATAATGATGCCATGCGCTCAACAAGCTTGCAAAGCCTTACAAATGTCCTAAGTTATGTACAGTCTGTAGAAATCAAGCTTTGGTAAACTTATCTTTAAATTCACTGTTGCTCTAGGGTTCAGTTCGTGTACTTCTAGCCACAAGACATCTGGAACATTGTCCATATTAACAGCGAAAGGAGATTTAAAAATTACAAAATCTGTCTTGTGACACCTAAAACTCTGAAAGCAAGATTCACATCTACCACAAAGGAGGGCAACCTGAGCAGTATGCCTGGCAAAGATCAAATTTCTGTCATAACATGGTTATGTAAAATTGATAAACTGACCAGGATTTGCATGACACCATTATCACAAAGTATGACAAATAGAGAATAAGAGAAATTAACAGCACTATACCACAACTGAAATGGGAGAATAAGAGAAATTAACAGCACTATACCACAACTGAAATGGGCTCACTTGAAAACAGTAACCATGCTCTTCTTCTAACTCGGCAATGATGTATTCGAAAAACACACAAACTGCCTGAAGGCATGGCTGGGATATTGCTGCTGCTACATGCATCTTACTCTTTGCCTCACCAAAAACATGTGCTAAAGTGCATAACATATCTATTTTTCTACAAGAAAACTCTACTCCTTCTAATGTCTTCTTTAACTTTTGTAAATTAAAGATTTGTGCACAGACCTGGAGTCACTCCCAAAGTTCTGCTTTCTGGGATTCCACTGAAAATACTGCAACACACAAACTCATACCTTTAAAAACCTGCATATAATGCAAGAAAGAAGCTAAAACCATACATCATTACCATCTTCTGTATGTGTCTGCTCTATATAATCTCCCTAACTGAATGGTAAAGGTTTGGGTAATTTAATTTTTTTTTTAATGATACCACATTTCAACTTACTACATTTACACCAGCCAACTCCAGAATCATTTTGCTAAGACCAATTCACATGGGCCAGAATATTACTTGAAGCTTGCAGGCTACTTCCACCCATGTCACAGGCCAAATACAAACTACAGCCCATAGGCCACATATCATTCATCAATCCATCCATCCATTGTCCAACCCGCTGAATCCGAACACAGGGTCACGGGGGTCTGCCGGAGCCAATCCCAGCCAACACAGGGCACAAGGCAGGAACCAATCCTGGGCAGGGTGCCAACCCACTACAGTCATTCATCCTTTAAATGAAAATCTAACATTGAGAAAGCCCAGGAAAGCACTATATACAATTTTGGGCACCAGAACAAGTGTACAGCCATCTTAAATACTCTAAAGGTGTCAGATTTAACTGACATATACAGAAACTCTGACCCAAGCCTATGCCATATTTCAAAGAAGCTTGGGAAGTGATGGTACCCTTAATCACGTAGGGAAGTGCAGGAAAACCAGCTAAATGACGACTCACGCTTACAATAATTCATATCAGAGAGCCAACATTCTAATGTGCATTGACATAACAAAACATATTACACGTCAAAAGTGATGAATATGATGTACAAACTGTATTTTAGTTCCCTTTGAAGAGGACCAATGCTACAAATTTGCACTAAAGATTGTTTTTGTTTTTTATCAGTTCCTATTGTCACTTCTCAGGGAACTGGCTGACAGGTCAGGAATACCTCAGCCAAGCTTCACTCCATCATGTCTACTGTGCTGGAAGCTATTAACCAACAGTTATGGTTTTCATATGGTGTGGGTTTATATGTATAAAACATCACATTTTTGCCAACATAAAAAGGCAATTTGCAGCAGTGACTGGTTTTCCTAAGGTCATCGGAGTAATTTACTGCACTCATATTGTAATACCCTGTGACCCTGTAGTTAGAATATAGCGGGTTGGATAATGGATGGATAGATGCATATTGTAATAAAGGCACCTTTAAAGGAGAAAATGAAGCTGCTTTTGTTAGCTCTAAGCAGTGACATTCCAATAACACACAAGGCATCTGTGATGCCAAGATGAGACTGACAAACATTGCAGCTCGGTGGTCTAGATCAGCCCAAATGTCATTTATTTTGAGGCAAAGTAGCTTTGGCAGACGACTTGCTGATGTGATGGCTGGCTTGGTGGTAAGGTAACTGAAGGAGCCTTTAGTGTTTCATATGGTGTGTACCATTCATTTTAACAACAATTATGTCATTACATTTTCCAGGTGATAGTGTCTGTCTGCCCAAATGCTGGTGCCTTACGCTTTTCCCCAAACCCCCATGTAACTGGTAGTGTCTGAATGTGTCAAGAGGGAGGCTGCTCCACCAGCCAATGTAGGTTTGCTGCATTGTGATTACATATGCAGGAGGATGATAACATAGTCCATATACAGTGTCACACACGTGGGCATGGGAGGCAGCTAAAGGGCTTGAGTGAACACAGTTCGGAGACATGCCGGGATGTGGTAGAGTGCACTGACTCTTTTTCTCTCTTGCCTGTAGACCATTCCCGGGGGATTCCACCTGGCTCTCTTGACGTCACTTCCGTGACCGAGCCAATGGAGGTAGACCTTACCAGCTCCGGCCCCTCTGATGTCACGTCCGGGTGTGATCCAATGATCGAAGACCACGTGCCCGATCCTTAGGACCTCACTTCCTGTCTTCCCCTTTAAAAGCCTGCCCCTTTTCCCTTTTCCCTCAGTCTTGTCTTGGACTCGTTGTATGCACTTCAGTGCTGTATCTTTATAAAAAGAACGACTTTGCAGCCGGAATACGAGATTATATGGGTGGCTGCCCCAAACCTTTTTCTTGAGTTTGTCTCATCTTTGTGACAACAGTCATATGAAAAAGTTTTGGAACCCCTCTTAATTCTTTGAATTTTTGTTTATCATTGGCTGAGCTTTCACTGCGGTGGGCTGGCACCCTGCCCAGGGTTTGTTTCCTGCCTTGCACCCTGTGTTGGCTCAAGCAGACCCCCATGACCCTGTAGTTAGGATATAGCAGGTTGTATAATGGATGGATGGATGGATGAGCATTCAAAGTTGCAACTTCCTTTTAATATATGACATGCCTTATGGAAACAGTAGTATTTCAGCAGTGACATTAAGTTTATTGGATTAACAGAAAATATGAAATATTCATCATAACAAAATTAGACAGTATTCATAAATCTGGGCACCCCAACAAAGATATTATATCAATACTTAGTTGAGCCTCCTTTTATAAATATAACAGCCTCTAGACACCCCCTATAGCCTTTGATGAGTGTCTGGATTCTGGATGGAGGTATTTTTGACTATTCTTCTATACAAAATCTCTCCAGTTCAGTTAAATTTGATGGCTGCCAAGCATGGACAGCTTGCTTCAAATCATCCCACAGATTTTCAATGATATTCAAGTCAGGGGACTGTGAGGGCCATTCCAGAACATTGTACTTCTCCCTCTGCATAAATGCCTTTGTAGATTTCAAACTGTTTTGGGTCATCGTCTTGTTTGAATATCCAACTCCTGCATAACTTCAAATTTGTAACTGATGCTTGAACATTATCCTGATGAATTTGTTGATAATGGGTTGAATTCTTCCAACCCTTGACTTTAACAAGGGCCACAGTCCCTGAACCAGCCACTCAGCCGTACAGCATGACGGAACCTCCACCAAATTTGACAGAAGGTAGCAGGTGTCTTTCTTGGAATTGAGTGTTCTTCTTCCAAAATGCAACGCACGTTTTGTTATGACCAAATAACTCAATTTATGTCTCATCAGTCCAAAGCACTTTGTTCCAAAATGAATCTGGCTCGTCTAAATGAGCATTTGCATACAACAAGCAACTCTGTTTGTGGAGTGAGTGCAGAAAGGGCTTCTTTCTCATCACCCTGCCATACAGATGTTCTTTGTGCAAATTGTGCTGAATTGTAGGACGATGTACAGATACACCATCTGCAGTAAGATGTTCTTGCAGGACTTTGGAGGTGATCTGTTGATTGTCTGTAACCATTCTCACAATCCTGTGCATATGCTGCTCCTGTATTTTTCTTGGCCTGCCAGACCTGCTGGGTTTAACAGCAACTGTGCCTGTGGCCTTCCATTTCCTGATTCCATTCCTTACAGTTGAAACTGACAGTTTAAACCTCTGAGATAGCTTTTGTAGCCTTCCCTAAACCATGATACTGAACAATCTTTGTTTTCAGATCTTTTGAGAGTTGCTTTGAGGATCCCATGCTGTCTCTCTTCAGAGGAAAGTCAAAGGGACACACAACTTGCAATTGACCACCTTAAATACCTTTTAACCACTCATGATTGGACACACCTGTCTATGAAGTTCAAGGCTTAACAAGCTAATCCAACCAATTTGGTGTTGCAAGTAATCAGTATTGAGCAGTTACATGCATTCAAATCAGCAAAATTACAAGAGGACCCACATTTTGCACAGCCAGTTTTTCACATTTGATTTAATTTCATACAACTAAATACTGCTTCACTAAAAATCTTTGTTCAGAAAACACCCCAGTACTCGGATGTTCCTAGGAAATGAAAGACATACCACTGGTATCTTTTTTGTTGAAAGAAGAGTAAAATATTATGCAGGCTAAGAGGGGTTTCCAAACTTTTTCATATGACTGTATGGTTGTTTCAGGGTGGAAAATGCATATTACAATTACAAGATAACTGTGATTTATATTGTAAATGGTAAATTGTATAGAAATCTGCATACATCTGGTTTTATAAGTCAGATTTTTTTGGCATATGCATTTTCCAGTTTTTTGGCATACACATATTTCCACACTCGAATCCATGAAAGTTTTATGAATAAGACTCCATGTGATTTTACCATGGCACATCCTTTCTGGGCATCACATTATAGGAATGGCAAGAATTGCCAACAACAATATTGCCACAAATCCACAAAATGACAGCACACGCAAGAAACAAAATGTCAGCGAAAATTGTAAACAAAAATAGCAACAAAAAATTACAACATAACAGTGATCCAAATTGATACAAGAAGGTTTACAAATGAAACAGCAAATAAAGCCACAAATTCATTAGAGTTTGTTCACTTTGTGTGCTGAACCAAGTCTCTTCATTGATTACTGGTCAAGAGAGCTTCCTAATTCGGTTTGTGTTATTTTTAAAACTCACTGTTGTTATTTTACTGTTATTTCTTCTTATCTCTTTTTTATTTCTTTGTTATGTTATCATGTCACCATTTTAATATGTGTTTTTTCAGCAGGCGATGCCATTTAGTACATAGATTTTCACAGATGTTGCCATATTGTTGTTAATAGCAGTATTCATTGCTACTACAGTACATGAGCCAACCACAATGCAATGTGTACCATGTTCACATCCCATATTGTAAGTCCTGAGCCTGGACTTCATTGCCTGCTTTAAAAACAAATTAGAATTAGTCAAAAAAGGAAGGGCTTCAGAAAATGACCTTCATTCATTTTTGAGAAGTTTGAATATTTTGGCTTTAGTAATTTGGTTTTCTAGTTACATGCACATACTATTCACACCAACTTTCTCAATGACTAGTCTCAAGGTTTCCCTTAAAAAAACATATTTTCAAGTCATAAAATACTTAACAGTTAATTAGGATTTATCATTTATAACCTAACCAGCTCAAATATGTTTCCTTTAAGAAATATCTACTATTCACAAATAAACAGTCTTCATTAGAGATTATGTCAGTTCTATGGAAAGTTCTGAATGCTTGTGTCCCCGAAGCTCCATGTTATCTATCAAAGCTACCACTCACTATATGATGGATTTAAAAAGTATTTAGACTCCTTCATTAACTGCACATTTTATTGTGTGGTAGATTTCATTTTTAAAAGATAAATGCACAAACTTTGCCCATCAGTCTATTCTCAATAACCTATAATGACAATGTAAAGACATGTTTTCAGAAAGGTTTGTAAATGTATTAAAAATCCCAGTTGGCCGAGGCCCGGAGAGTAAGACCTGATCCACCTCGTCCTATCCCCCCGCCTCTGGTGCCTATGACCGAGGCCGACGATGTAGAGTCGTACCTCGGCATTTTTGAATGGACGGCCACCCGGAACGAGTGGCAGCAGTCCAAGTGGGCGTCCATTCTAGCGCCCTACCTGAAGGGACCCATGCAGCGTGCTTATTACGACCTCCCCGAGGAGGAAACCGCGAATTATGACCTCCTGAAACAGGAGATCCTGGCACGCTATGGCATAACGCCGGGCCAGCAGGCGGCTGAATGGAGATCCTGGCAGTT
Source organism: Polypterus senegalus (assembly GCF_016835505.1). Classification (NCBI taxonomy): domain Eukaryota; kingdom Metazoa; phylum Chordata; class Cladistia; order Polypteriformes; family Polypteridae; genus Polypterus; species Polypterus senegalus. The sequence continues at coordinate 70,034,676 of NC_053171.1, read as the reverse complement.
TGACCCAGAGAAGCCAGCCCGAGCGCAGGCCTTCGACTTTTGGGGAAAAATGGGGCGGTGGCTACGGCCCGAGGGTCCCCAAGCCAGGAAGGTCGTGGAGCAGGTGGCCTGTGAGGGCCTGGTTAACGCCCTACCTAGCTCCCTCGCTCAGCAGGTCCGGCGCCACCCATACAAGGACATGTCAGGACTCCTGGAAGTCCTGGAGCGTCAGCTCGTGGCCTACCAAGCCGGGGGTCCGAAAGGCAAGCGCGTGGGAACCGACAGGGACGGGTGGCCCACCCCGAGCCCTCTCGACGCGCTGCGGAAGCGCCGCTGAAACCCAAAGAGAAACCGGCCTCTCCGCGCTGTTACAAGTGCGGGAAGACCGGTTACCTACTGCTGACCTTTCCCCTCAACACTGCAACGGAGCCGATGGACTGCACCTGGGCCTCCAAGGAAAGGTACTGTACTCCGTCGCAACCGCTGGCAACTCCAGACACGGGAGTGGTGTTGTTGAATGGGCACTCGGTGGTGGCTTTGTTTGACTCTGGCAGCAACATCTCCATTGTTGCTTGCCGTTACTATTACCGCGACAGTGGCTTACGCAGCATTTACAAGTCACATGTGTGCATGGGGAGACCAAGTCTTACCGTTCCACCCGGTGCTTCATTACATGGAAGGGGCAGGTTTCCAATTTGATGGTCGCGGTATTGCCCGAACCCCCCTATCCGGTAATCTTGGGACAAGATTGGTCGCAAACAAACTGCGGTAAGACGAACACCGCTCCCAAAGCCTCCCTAGGTCTAGCTATGAGGGGACGAGGCACCCTTCCCGCGGTCTCCACGCCATGCTCGGGGGCAAGCCAAGATGGCGCAGGCACGTCGGGGGACGTTTCTCGGGCAACGAACTCTGACCCGGAAGTATCCGCCGGGGAAGGGACAAGCCAGGGAACACTCCCGCAGAGCCGCTCACAAGACCCAATGAGCAATTTGGACCATCAATTTCGGTCCACGCCTGCCTTGTTTAAAAGGGAGCAGTGGAATGACGATTCCCTGCGGTTTGCTCGGAATGCGGTTGTTCTTCCAGGCAGCTCACAAGCTGACGGTTCCATGCCAAGCGAGCCCTTCTTTGTACTGGAGAATGATCTGTTGTATTGGGTAGCAACCCACAAGGGTGAGGTGCGGAAATTGCTGCTAGTGCCGCGTACCTTCCGGCGGGAGGTGTGTGAACTAGCACACGCTCACCTCCTAGGCGCCCACCTCGGGGCCAAGAAGACACTGGAGAGAATCAAACTCCGCTTTTACTGGCCCGGGATCAACGAGGAGGTCCGGCGCTTCTGTCAGTCCTGCCCGGAGTGTCAGATTCACCAGATTCCCAGGAGGGACCGTGCTCCTCTCGTCTCTATTTCCCTTATAGACATTCCATTTGACAGAATAGGGGTCGACCTAGTAGGACCCCTCGAACCCTCAAACCGTGGCTACAAGTACATATGGTTGATTATGCAACCCGATACCCAGAAGCGGTTCCCCTGCGCTCCGCTAATGCAAAAAATATCGCACGGGAATTAGTCAACATATTTTCAAGAGTGGGTATCCCCAAAGAAGTCCTCACGGACGAGGGTACTCCCTTCACCTCGGATACGTTCAGGGAGGTTGCCAAATTACTCCGGATAAAGCACCTAAAGACGTCTGTCTACCACCCTCAAACAGACGGGCTGGTAGAACGTTTTAACCAGACGCTTAAACAGATGCTTCGCAAGGTAGTCAGTGCCGATGGCAGGAACTGGGACCAGCTTCTACCGCTCGTGCTCTTTGCCTACCAGGAGGTGCCCCAGGCCTCTACGGGTTTCTCCCCCTTTGAATTATTGTATGGGCGACAACCCCGGGGACTTTTAGACATACTAAAAGAGGGCTGGGAGGCAGAGGCCCTTCCCTCCTCCAATATACTGGAGTATGTCGCGCAACTGTGCGACAGGCTCGCTAAAATCAGGCCTATCCTAAAAGACCACGTGACTCATGCGCAGGCAGCGCAGGCCCAGTGTTACAACCGCAACTCCGTCCTCCGAGAGTTCCGCCCGGGGGATCGAGTGATGGTGCTCGTTCCCACCTCCCACTCTAAGCTGCTAGCTCATTGGCAGGGGCCATACGAGGTTAAAGAAAGAAAGGGGCTCGTCGACTATTTGGTTCTCCAGCCTAATCGTCGACCGAGCGAGAGGATCTACCACGTCAACTTGCTAAAACCTTGGAAGGACAGGTAAGAGTCTCCCGACACCCGTAGGTCCCTCTCTCTATTCGCCGGCACATCTGCCCTTAACCTCGGGGAACGAGCTGACACCCTTACAGCGGCGTGAGATAACCCAGGCCATCCACACCATCCCTGAAGTGGTGAGCGAGTCACCAGGCCGGACCGCCCTGATTGCGCATGATATAGTCACGGACCCGGAGTAATCGTCCGGGAGGGCCCTATAGACTCCGGGCAAACGCGCCGAAGTGGAACTGGAGGTGCAGCGAATGTTGATATGGACATCATTGAGGAAAGTCATAGCCCCTGGTCCAGTCCTATCGTCCTCGTTTCCAAGCCGGACAGCTCCTGGAGGTTTTGCAATAACTTTAGACGTCTAAACCAGGTCTCCAAGTTCAATGCCTACCCGATGCTCCGCATTGACGACCTACTCGAGCGGCTGGGTGCGGCCCGATACTTGACTACCCTTGACATGACGAAAGGGTATTGGCAAATTCCTTTAACGGCATCCGCGAAAGAGAAAACGGCCTTTAGCACCCCTAGCGGACATTGGCAGTACAAGGTCCTCCCATTTGGGCTGCACGGGGCCCCAGCGACCTTTCAACGTCTGGTGGATAGAGTGCTGAAGCCCCACCAGTCCTATAGTGCCGCCTACCTGGATGACGTCGTCATCTATTCCGGCACCTGGGAGGAACATCTATTGCAGGTCTCAGCTGTCCTCGCGACACTGGCTAAGGCCGGCCTCCGTATCAACCCCGTAAGTGTTTCTTTGGCTTAAAGGAGGCCAAGTATTTAGGCTACCTTGTGGGACGAGGACAGGTGAGACCCCAATGTTCCAAAGTCAAAGACATCCTGGAATGGTCCCGTCCGGTACCAAGAGACAGGTGCAGGCTTTCTTGGGGCTGGCCGGGTACTACCGACGGTTTGTACCCCGTTTCTCCGAGAGGGCAGCACCCTTGACTGACTTAACAAAGAAAGGCGCTCCCCTTCATATGGTATGGAACGACAAGGCGGAACACGCATTCAATGACTTAAAAAAGGCCCTAACGTCGGCACCTGTATTAAGGACCCCTGATTTTGGGTTACCATTTATCCTCCAGACCGATGCTTCGGACACAGGCCTGGGTGCCGTGTTGAGCCAAAGCATCGATGGTGTCGAACACCCCGTGATGTACCTGAGCTGAAAACTGCTGGACGGGAGACCGGTGCGGCGGTGGAGAAGGAAGCCCTGGCCATTAAGTGGGCGTGACTTATCTCGGTACTACCTGTTGGGGCGCTGAATTCACTCTAGTGACTGATCACGCTGCGCTGCAGTGGATGTCCCTTCATAAAGAGTTGAACCGCGGGTCACCAGGTGGTTTCTGGATTTACAGCCCTATAAGTTCACGGTCACGGTCACTTATTCACGCGGATGGAGCTTAAAACACATTGAAGGCGTGGAGCTTAAAACACATTGAAAGACGTCGCGGCAGGGAGTGGCGGGTACTAACCTTTCTCTTTTGTTTTCCAGAACTAAAGGCGCTCCGCCATAGGACCTTTCCGCAGTACGTCCACTTCCGCCTTTCCTCCACCGTCTTCCCTTTCGTCAGCAGTCCGTCATCCCTCACGCCTCCTTCCCAGCATTCCTCCACTTCCGGCTCCTCCTTTATAAAATGGCGCTGGCGCCTAATATGGCGTCGTGCAGATGAATGTGTTTTGTTTTTCTCTGTTTGCCCCGAATTGTTTACTGAATTGTGGATTGTTGACAATATACGGGGCCGGAAAACCCCAAACCTTTTTGCTGCCTAGTTCTGAGTCTTTTACACCATATTAAAATATAGTAAAACGTAATAATTTGAAAGTAAATTATGTTTCATGTTGCATTAGAGATATTCGTTGCATTATACAATTTTGTTCTGTTTGGCTTTGAAATTAATACACAAATACTTTTTAAATTTACACTTTTACTGTAAAAATTCAGTAAAAACTATTTTTTGAATTAAATTTTAGTCAATATCGCATTGAATTATGATTTTGTGTTTGAACTTACATTATGACAACGCAACGTATAACTGCCCGTGAGTGAATTTTGTTTCTTCCTCTCTAATAAATGAACCAACTTTTTTGAATGTTTGTCTTTGTGATTTGATAATTGTCTTTTCAAAAGCTATTCTAACAGGAAATTGTTAATGTTTTAATACAAATGGTGTCTAATGTTATCCGCAGAAGATGTACTACATTACCTTTCTTGGATACATCCTTCTTTCAACAGTAATTTGGGTGGTGGAAGATTGAACGGTGTTAACGTTTGTAGATATTCTTCGGGATATTGTAAGTTGATGTTTTCATCTTCCACACAATCACCAGCAACTGTTTCAGCATAGTCTATTGATACGCATTTAACCACTTTGCCGTGAAACCAATCAACAATTTCCACGTTAATTCTGATAGGATTGCAAGTGTACTCATTTCTTCGGTTGATAACCCTTCAGGATGAAATTCTTCAATGAGATTTGGACATAATAAGTCCTTTTTATTTGGGATCTTAAAGTGAGCAAAACGTAAAAAACTGTACAAGAGCTGAGAGAGCAGGAACTGTGTCTGTCAAAAGCATTCAGACGAATGAGAGGTGAGAGGACCGCGTGTGTGGTTGAAAATAGTTGAGAGGAGAGCAGAACTTGAAAAAATTTCATGGCAAAAATCTTGTCTTGTGGGACTTGAAAAAATCTCTTGGAAATAGTCTTGTCTCGTCTCAGGATTTTTTTTTATAATAGCGAGACATGTTTTCGCTTTGTCATCATGACTTATTGAATGTAGATTTAAAGGCAAAAATGGCAAATTTATCCATTTAAAGTATAATCTACAACATAGTAAAGTGCCTGGATCTGAATACTTTCTAACTCCACTGCATGTACAAGCAATGAAGCATGGTAAGCATTTGTACATGTGACCATGACCACAATGAGACGAGAATTGCTTCAGAAGCCCAGAAGTTATATCTGAGGTACACTTTGTCTATGCCATTTTCCAATTTATCTATCAGAGGAGCAGGGAGATAATTTTGCTTAAGGGACCCACTGGGGAATCTTCGTTGATAGTTATCACTAGGAAGTGTTCATTCTTCCTTGTACCACAAGGGATGCTAGCTGAAAGCTCAAAGGCTTTGCTTCGTGATGAGTGTCAATTGACATAACTAAAGGACATGAACAGTACACAATGACTATACTGCTTAAGTTTCATTGCTTAAGGTAACATTATCCATCTTCCCTTGATGAAATTAATATTTTTAAACCATACTTACTACCCCAAATCACAAGTCTTACATATCCCAAACCCACACACTAGAATTCACCCACTCTTCTCCATAACAACCAGTTTGGGGAGAGAAGGTGAAGTAGGTGAAGGTTAAGAGGAGGTGCAAGTTGAAATACAGGCAACCATCATGACAGAGAAAAATAAGCTTACCAAGAGAAGAAAAATGCAGACAGCAAAGTATAATTATATAAAATGGACAAAGAGGAGGGGGAAAGAGGAAAGTCTAAAGAGACTGAAGTGTGAAGAAGCACACAGAGATATGGAGGGACTCCAGTGGGAATATTAGAAGTTGAATGAAAGTTGTTAGCTGTAAGTGAAAGCACAAAGCTTCTAAACATCATTCTAGACCGTAAAAAGAAAATGACTCTGGCACATTCTAAGAGGAATCAGTTGGGTAAGAGTAGTACTTAAAGGCAGAATATGTAGACCAAGAGCATGTGAAAATCTGATCAGAGAAGTGGATTATATAAAGAAAAAACTTAAGAGACAAACATATGAAAAAGTACAACAATGCAGATTCCATGCAAGAAAGATCAGGCAAAGTGCTTACGGCAAGATAGAACAAAAAATCATCCATCCATCCATTTTCCAACCCGCTGAATCCAAACACAGGGTCACGGGGGTCTGCTGGAGCCAATCCCAGCCAACACAGGGTACAAGGTAGCAGAAAATCTGATAAACCATGAACAGTTTAAGAAACGTATGAGAAAATCAAGATTGGTATAATTTGAGAAGTATGCAATGGCAGATATGAAGAAAATATATTCAAGAGAAAGTCTTATAAGAGAAGAAAAATACTCTAAGAAAGATTTAAGGAGAAAAGGACTGGCAGTAAATATTATAAGAGAAATATTTAATGATAGATTCAAAGAAAGAAGGATTAGGAGAAACTCTGGAAGGAGAAGCATTCAAAGAAAGATTAGAAGAGGCCATGAGAATACATATTTACAGTAATAGATCTTTAGGATAAGATAAGAAGAGAGAAGAGTTAGTAGACACCTTGGTAAGAGAAGTACGTAAGAGCAAGTTACTGGTTAAAAAGAGTACCACATAAACAAGAGGATAATTACTGATGTGCAGTAATTAAACAAAAATTAGAGGAAACCAAAATAATGATAATAAAATAGAGTACTTACTGACAGATTACAAGATGAATAAACTCTTGTAAGGGAAGTGCTAAAATACATTAGAAGAAATGATGATCAATCAGCAGAAGTTAGTATTTTGCCACGGTTTCACCAAGAACAGAAGTATATGAGAAGAATTTAAAAGCAGAATAGAAGAAAGAAAGATCAGGACTAACCATGGCAAAAGAAGTACATTAAGAGAAGATTATTAGAAAGCAGGAGCAGAATAAGGTTAGTTGAGAGAGTGTTTAACAGCAGATTAGAAGAGACTAAGGTGAACAGAAAGTCTAATAAATGACACATGGTTCTAAATTAAATACTAGTGGAGATTAAGTGTACCAAATTGTAAGGAAAGTGACTGCCTAAGGGCAAAATAATAATACAAAAAATAAGTAAAGGCTGATTACACAAGGCTCAGCATAGGATGAAATGTGGCAAGAGAAGTAAAATACTTTAACAAGTGTTTGTGGAGACCAAGAGCATGGAAAAGGAATAATCAGAGAAGTATTTAAAGGCAGATCTTAAGAAAGAATTATTGGGTAAGGTTTTGGTAAGGGAAGTAATGAAAAGGAAGATCAGAGGAGACCTAGAGGATCAGAAAGTATGCTAAGGAAATTTTCCAATAGACTGAAACCACAGAAAAATAAAGTGAGAAAAGTACTGGGCAGAAGATTAGAAAAAGCCATGAGCAGGATGTAAATGATTCTAGGAGTATATGGGACCGACTTCCTTTTTTCTGCTCTATCTTTGTAGTGAACTGTTGGGTTAAGATATTAGGAAATAAACTGTTATTTGAAGCTCTATACTAGAGCATTTTTCATTTTTTATTAGTTTGAATCTTGAATCTGTAGCTTTTTTGTGATATTATTCTGGTGTGTGTTCTCATTTGTCTCATTTCTTGTTTTGCCTATTAATCTTTGTGCAGTTGTACTGCCCTCTTGTGGTTGAGATTTAAGGGTGTATTAAGAAAGGAAAAATAAGTGTAACATTTAGTAGTTAAAAAATTGGACCCTGTGGGATTCAATTATACCAGTTATGTAAAATAACTGATCATGTTCTTAAAGTGCATAAAAGAATAAAAACTTGAACACTTGCAAGGTGGGTGCCAATCCCGAATGAGACAGCAGTCCACTGCAGGAAACCCCGACTTACACACATACATTCACTACCAACAGGTCAAAACAGAGCCATCTGAACCTTGATTAGGATTAAGTGAGTCATACAGTCAATGGAAAGGTCATTAAATAGTATTAGATTTTGAAAGGTACCATTGAGAATTAATTGATGTTGAATTAAATGGTAACAGATTTCTATTTATTTGTTCATTTTTTTCTTGTAAAATCTGTAAAGTTGATACACCTCCATTAAGTGGGCAAACTACTTCTGGGACCTGCCATATGCTTTGTGGAAATGTGAGTCTTGGTATGGCTCCTGCCTTGCACCCAGTTTCCAGATCCTTTTCGAAGAATGGGTGGGTTGTACACAGTGAAAAATAAGAGTTTGTTCATTTGGAGTTGAGGGGCTCAGTCAGAAAATGACCAAATGCTTAAGGTGAGTTCCATTCTCTGCTTAAAAGACAGAGCCCTGGTCAGTAATTCATTAAGTAGGAACAGAGACACAGGGGCTCAATACAGGAAGTGACATCCTGGCTGGCTTACAATGGCTTTTCTTTTGAGGGTCTAAGTTGGAAGTGGATGAGCTTGGAGGCAAGTGTGGAGTTGAGGCAATGGCTGACCCAACAGGGAGAAAGGAAGGCCAGTTTGCTAGTAGAGAAGGAAGAGAGAGGTAAAGTGGTGCATTTATAAATGTAATGGGTGGGAAAGTGATCAGCCACCCCACAAGGACTTGACAAGGACCTTACTGTATGTGTACAGTAGGCCCAGAGTGGTTGTAGATTTGCTCTTTAATTGTATTGTGTTGTGATATTGGTCCCGATGTGTTACCTTACCTCCTTATGTAATTTTGTAACAATAAAAGACAGCCTCATTACCAAGGTCTTAGTAATGTCTACCTGGTTTTGGGGATTGTTCGTGTATGCCCCCGAGATTCACACAATATATTGTAAAGTGTTCTTATGTTTTCAGAGGTAAGAAAATATTCATACTCATAAGTCTTTGCAGGAATCCAGATAAAAACATTATGAAACCCAGCATTTATCAGGTATATAAGGGTTAGCACTGCTGCCTCATGGATCACAGAAGGAATGTTTCCTTATGTTTTCACACTAAAAGAGACACTGACATCTCTAATTGTTTCTTCTGGTAGCAACAAGATATGCAACAGCCCCAATAAAGACTGATCTTGGTGAGCATGGGCATATAATAATCACTTAAAAATGAAAAAATGACACCCATCATCTCACAAAAATCCCACCTGGAACTGGAACGCGGCAACTGCACTGCATTAAGTTTTAAAAATGTATGTCTGGTGCCACCTAGTGGATAACCTACTGGGAAGTTAACTCTGTTACGTGGAGAAATTAAAGAAGGCTCAGTTTGGTAATATCGCCAATTAATTCCAAGTTAGTGAGATATTGCAAGATGGCTATCTGTGAGTAAAGCACAGCTACTCTTCTCTGTACCCAGAACTGAAAGGATACGCTCTAGGTCCTTGCAAACCCTAAAATGGGATCAAGTAGAATCAATTGATGGATTTATGGATGACACCCTGAATCTTTTCAAATCTCCCTTACTTGCAGCTCAATAACATCTTGCCTGAAGAATGGGCCTGAGTTGCCTTGAAAGCTTACATATTGTAATCTTGTTAGTCAACCAATAAAAGGTGTCATTTTGCTTGACATCTTATTACATCCATAATAGCTAACATGGTACAACACCCCAGTATTACAGATCAATAATTATTTATTACTTGTCCCACTAAAACATAAACATAAAATGCAACAAGAATACAGTATACACTACTAAAATAAAGTGTAGTAAACACAGATTACAAAACAAACAAAATGCATCAATTCAAATAAATTATGGTAAACTATTACATTTGAATATTTAGCACATTACTGTATTTTATATACTATATATATATATATATATATATATATATATATATATATATATATATATATATATATACAGTATATATATATATATATATATATATATATATACAGTATATCCATTTTACCCTTTATAACTCACAGATGTCTTGTAAATGTGAGTATGTGAATGTGCTACAAACCCTGCTTGGTTGCCTCCCTGCAACAACCTGTGAAACAACCACAGCCATTACCTGGCTAGGAAACCAGCTGGATGGAAGGACATCGGGGTAGAGAGTATCTACAAAGCACTACCTTTGCCGGGATGCTAGAAGACAGCCCCTGGGCTCACTGTAGCACCATGGATTCCTGCAGGGCATGCTGGGAGCTAGAGTTTGGTGCAGCCCTGTTGGGTTCTGTGGGGGCCGCCAGGGGGAGTTGCAGAGCCGTACCTTGAACTTCCATCACACCTGGAAGTGATTCTTGGTAACACTAATGAGCCACCCAGAGCACTCCCTAGGGCAACATAAAAGGGGCTACCTCACTCCAGTCAGGGAGGCAGAGTCAGGAAGAGATGGACAAAGCTTGCAGGGAGAGGAGTGGAGGCAGAGAAAAGAGAGAAAGAGAAGAAAGGAAAAGGACTGTGTGTTGTGCTTTGCTTATTTGTATTGTGCTGCTGTGCAACACTTGTGTCTCTGCCTCTCTGTGCTGGGGTGGGGGCGGCCGTACGTGCCTCTGGCTTCCACAAGTGGTGACCCAGGTGGGACTTCCTGGCCATCAGTAGGCCGGAGGCATGTATTAAATCATTTCTTGTGGCCAACCTGACACAGCAGCGCGAGCGCACACACACACACACAAGGCAGCGGCGCAGTGGACCGCACTGAAACCACTGAGAGCACCACCCACCTGCCCACAATGGAAAGAAGATGGCACTGGCCGGGTCTTAAGATGGACAGGGGCCAGACGCACTGTGCCCCTGGAGGCAAGGAAGCCGCCGGGGGAAGGAGGCCAGACGGCTGAGTGAAGCACTGGGAGAAGGAATCCAGATGGGGATAAGTGCTGAACGTAAGACCAGAGCATCTTGTGAATGTTTCACATCTTTTGCTTCCAATTATCCCCTAGCTGGAGAAAGTCCTGACACCCATCTTTGGCTGAAGAGCACTCTGGAAGAAGACAGTGACACTGTAGGCTCGGAAGGGTCACGTAACAGTGATCTTGCCCCACTGTTTGCCAGAGAGAGCTGGGGGACCTGCCCCAATGACCTGGGGGAAGTCCAAAGTAGAGGGTGGCCTTCGAACTGCCTGTTGCCATGCCCAATAGACAGGACTTTGCAGAAAGTGGAGGGTATGGTGAGCAGCCAAACCACACTCCCCAAAGAAGGTAAGGAGTTGGAATTTATGTGCCAAGGCTCCACTGGTGAAATAGAAAAGGCAGAGTTGGCAGGCCTTTTTGGGGGCTACCCTGACCCTCCAGATGACTCGATTGAGCGTCTGCCGGAGAGGTCCATGTCACCTGGCTTTTGGCTGGCAGGGAAGGAAGAGTGAAGAGTGAGTCCTCTTCCAGTTGATATATGCACTACTGCATTTGATGTACAGGAGCAGAAGAGGCTTCTCCAACCCGTACATTCTCTGTTACAGGTGCTCGCTTATTTAAGGAGCCTTGTTGAGGGACTGGAAAGGACGGCCGCAGAGCCAATGAAGACAGTTGATGCATACCTGAAGAGGTATGGGGTCGGAATCTCCACCCTGATTGATTCAGCGGTACAGGTAGGTGTATCCTGTGCTGTACAAAATACAGGAACTTTGTGTGAATTGTCCCCGAATGTGACATCTGAAGGGAGGCGAGTAGCTCGAAGTCCGTCAACAGGTGTAGGTGTAGGAGAAGCTGAAGTGGCATATTTGAGCCGGCGTCCTTATCCTTCAACACCCCAGCAAATCAGTGGTGGTCACACACAAATCTAAAGCAGTGCAGACAGCAAAGGGTCCCTCTTCTTGCCATAGGAAGTCCCAGACTGTCCCTGTACCCCAGAATAGAAATAAGACCCATTTGCTCACGTCTGATGGAGGGCTTCTCTCCACAGGGGCAGACAGACAGGCTGACCTCATTCCTGCACTGCTTCCATGTCCACAGGGTGCAGATATGAGGAGGGGAGCGACACTGCTATGAGTGTCACCATGTGGGCCACTGGTGGAGGTGCTGTCCTAATAGGGTATCAATATATGCCTGGAGAGGGCATTGGCGCAGGGTCTTCCCGTCCCTTTCTTGTCCTTTTGTTGCAGGATGGAGCTGTGGTTCCGAGAACATTGAGTCCTCATCCTGGAGAACAACACTTGTGGGACAAGGCACTTCGCCCCACAGGCCTCAGCTGAGGGAGGGGCAGTATGACGGGCATGCATGGCCATTAACCAGCGAGGATGCCAGTTGGATGGAAGAGCCAGGGGAGAGAGCATCTGTGAGGCACTGCCTCCCCTGGGATGCTAGAGGGAAGCCATCCTTGGCGGCTGTGGCATCACAGAGTCCCGTAGGGCACGCTGGGAGTTGGAGTTTGGTGAAAGCCTGTTGTGTTCCATGGGGGCCGCCAGGGTCAGGAGGAGGTGGAAAGATAGAGAGAGGGAAGAAAAGAAAAGGACTGTGACTTGTACTTTGGTGCATTGTACTGTGCTGTGCTCTGGGGAGAAGGAAAGCACCTCCCCTCTGTAAATAAAAGTGTGTTGTGTGCTGCACTTGTGTCTCTGCTTGTCTGTGTCGGGTTAGAGTAGCTGTACGCGCCCTGGTGGAACTCAAACCATACTTGGACTATGCTAATTAACCTCACACATATGAAGTCACGATGTTGTACACCTTTGTTGGCTATTACAGCAGCCTCCCTCCTGATGCATCCAGACACCGTCACCTACATTTGCGCAGTCTTATGGTTCACGCAGCAATTGAGTGCGCCAAGAACATGTGCAGCATTGTAGCTTCTCTCCTCCGCACTGCGGAGGTCAGGGAGCCAGTGTCTGAGCAGGTAGCCACTATCACCTGGCACATGTAATGACATGATTGTTGTCATAATGTATGCTATATGAAACACCGAGGGTTCAGCAAGTTATTTTACCAACAAGTAAGCCATAGCATACAACACCATCAGCAAGTTGTCTGTCAATGCTACTTTACCTTAGAATAAATGAATCCAAGGATGTTGCTAATCTCTTGGGTGGGATGGATCTTTTATCCAAAAAAATATATATATTTTTTTAAATTAGCTTACCTTTTTACTAATTTTCAATATATGTTATGTTTCCCTGGCCTAAGGATTTCTTGTTAAAAGGTTTGAATAAACAGAGAAACGAGGCTGACCTACTGAAACAGTGACATTGATTTTTCAGTGCAAGGCTTTGTCTCTCATTCTAATTTTTACGTTTTTAAGTAAATTTTATCGTATTTCTGTTAATGTCAAAGTAAAATGCAGACAATGATTTTGTTTATAACTGAACTACCTAAATAAATCTAATAAAATAACTGTAAAATGGAACATAGTATTTGATAACACTATATACTAATAGTCATGTCAAATACTTTTAGTCATCCTTAAAAGCTACATCAGCATTTTATTCAGTTTAAATAATGTACTTTTAATTTGACATTTGTAGGTTTTATGTAAAAACTACCCTACTTTTAAAGGTATTTTTTATATTCCATAGTGGAACTTTTCTACGTGGCACATTTCAAAATACTTGATTATTTCAAAAGATCTTTTTTAACCTGTTTATATCATCTATTAATCATTCAATCTATTATATTGCAGTTTTTCAAAATGTAATGACTTATTTAGATATTTTCATGTGATTATTTATTTCATAATTACCTTTTATTTTATTTTGGCACACATGGCACTCCATATGCTCTTGCCAATCAGGATTACTATTCTAATTTAGTACACCTGATTCTAGTATTTCAATGTTCTTTCTGTAATGGTGTTGTACCGTGTTAGCCATTGTGGATGTAGTGAGAAGACCAGCAAAATGACACCTTTTATTGGCTAACTAAAAAGATTACAATATGCCAGCTTTCAAGGCAACTCAGGCCCCTTCTTCAGGTAAGATGTAATCAATGTTCTTTCTGTATTGTAATCTTTTTACTTAGCCAATAAAAGGTGCCATTTTGTTTGACTTTTCACTGAATTGTGAGGGGTAAACAACAAAATATTACCAACTGACAAAGTTTCAGAAGCAGCGAGTTGATGTTAACTAGAAAAATATTATCAGATGTTAGATAATGGTTTCCTTGACACTTTACAACCCATAGAAGCTGGCTAAATTAGCTGCAGTAATAATGTATTGCAGAGCACAAAAAGTCAAGATGAAAGTCCTACCTTGTGTTCTTGATTTTCAGAATAGCTGTTCTATATTCTTTTTTCTTGCTCCTTTCTCCCCATTTCGAAAAACTACTGATGCTCCAAAGGTACCAAAATGAGTAAAGAAACTGATTCATGCCGACTACAGATTTTTCCATCATATATTTGTATTGGTTTTAATTTACATAACCCAGGCCACCGAGCCACGATGTCTGTCAGTCTCATCTTGACATCACAGCTGATTAAAAAAAGCAGCTTCATTCTGTCTCAATCATGGAAAACCAGGCACTGCTGAAAATTGTTGGCTTGTACACCAGCACCATACAGAAACTGAATGCAGCCCCTGCAATTCCCTGTTTTATCAAGGGTGTCAACATTTCCCACTTTCTCTGAAATGTTGTATATGTGAAAACTTGTTAACAAACAAAAAGAGACCACAATGTGTATAAGCAACTTTCCATGCCAAAAAACATGATTTATAAAGAAACCTTGGTGGGAGAATTTGCATTTATAGATCTGATTCCAGAAGTAGCAATGCATGACGTCATGGCCTTGTACCACTTAAGTTTGGAGCACATTACAAACTTTGTCTGCTCTTCCTAGCTGGAGCTAGCGGATGAAACAAATGGTAAAGGATATGGACAACACTACAATGGTTGTCAAAAACAGGCTGAGGTCAAAAACAAAAGTATGTAAATACCCAGCAGCAAATAAATAAATAAATCATATTTTTAAATCATGTCTAAAAACAGAACAATAATTTTTTAATCTCTGAATCAAAACTCATTCTCCTAATTATCCAGAATTTTGACCAACCAAGTAGCAAGCAACGCTGACCTTATTCTGTCACAATATTGACATGATGCATAGTAATTTCTGGAATTCAAAGATTATCACTGAGGCCAGCAATAGTTTCCAAAACAATGCCCAAAACGAGAAAATGGTGGTGCATCATGACAGGAAATATTTTTAAGACCTTTAAAACAGCATTATTTCCATAAAACGACCAAACAGATTAATTCACCATGATACGAAGCCCAACACAGGAAGAAAACAATGAAGAAAAGTTAAGCTGAAGAAAAAAATAAATAAAACCCAGTTGAAAATATCATGTAAGTTTCTGGCTTAAAAAAATCCTTACTGTGATTATAGCAGGTGATTTAAGACATTAATAAATTAGGAATTTTCCACCTTGACTTTTGATCTACTACTTTATTTTGATACTTTGGTTTGGTTTGACTTGTAGTTCTTGATCGCCCTCTCATTATTAAACAACACTTGGTGGCTTTATTTTCTGGTCTTTGTCCTGGCAATTATTCCTCTACATGAAACATAAATATTACTGTACTATCCAAAAAATACAACCCTGGCGATGGAAGTCAATTTATTGAATGAATTGGCATGTACACCTTTGTGATTGAAGAAGTATGACTAATTTTTAACAAGAGATTATCACTTTTACAGTAAGCCTCTTACCTCTGCCTTCCTTGGCCTATACCTCTGTTATCTTCTCATACACTTTCAATCTCCCTTAATTCCTCCAGTAATTTTCTTTTATAATGTTCAAATGTAGCCATATTTTACTGCCATCAGACCTCCCTATGGAGAAATTAGTTCAGGAATGAATCATCAGCTTCCCCCTATGTAGTATAAATCATGACAGGCAGTTTTTGTTATATTTTTATTCATTATCTGTAGATTAATGATTATGAACATTCAGGCATTTTCCTCTTCAAAGAATGCATTTTAAACAATGTTTTATTTTTATTTTGCTCTGTTTAAATCTTGCTTATTTTCTTGATTGTGGGCACAATCATAGATAAATCAACTGTGATTAGATTTGGCAAACTTATTATAATCATGAAACCCCACAGGAATTTCTGTTTTAATGAATACAATGTTAGTTTTCACACCAGAAGTGATGTCAAATTTAAATTTTCTGAAAATAAATTTCAAATGCAAGGGTTGATTGAAAGACAGTCCTACATGGATGTTGTAGGACTGTCTTGGTTGACACGTCTCTGCAACATCGCATGGACATCGGGGACAGTGCCTCTGGATTGGCAGACCGGGGTGGTGGTCCCCCTCTTTAAAAAGGGGGACCGGAGGGTGTGTTCCAACTATAGAGGGATCACACTCCTCAGCCTCCCTGGAAAAGTCTATTCGGGGTTCTGGAGAGGAGGGTCCGTCGGATATATGAACCTCGGATTCAGGAGGAACAGTGTGGTTTCCGTCCTGGTCGCGGAACAGTGGACCAGCTCTTCACCCTTAGCAGAGTCCTGGAGGGTGCATGGGAGTTTGCCCGACCGGTCTACATGTGTTTTGTGGACTTGGAAAAGGCATTCGACCGTGTCCCTCGGGGAATTCTGTGGGGGTGCTCGGGAGTATGGGGTACTGGGCCCCTGATAAGAGCTGTTCGGTCTCTGTACAACCGGTGTCAGAGCTTGGTCCGCATTGCCGGCAGTAAGTCGAGCCCGTTTCCAGTGAGAGTTGGACTCCGCCAGGGCTGCCCTTTGTCACCGATTCTGTTCATAACTTTTATGGACAGAATTTCTAGGCGCAGCCAGGGTGTTGAAGGGGTCCGGTTTGGTGGACTCAGGATTGGGACACTGCTTTTTGCAGATGATGTTGTCCTGTTTGCTTCATCAGGCCGTGATCTTCAGCTCTCTCTGGATCGGTTCGCAGCTGAGTGTGAAGCGGCTGGGATGAGAATCAGCACCTCCAAATCCGAGCATGGTCCTCAGCTGGAAAAGGGTGGGGTGCCCTCTCAGGGTTGGGGGAGAGATCCTGTCCCAAGTGGAGGAGTTCAAGTATCTCGGGGTCTTGTTCACGAGTGAGGGAAGAATGGAGCGTGAGATCGACAGGCGATCGGTGCGGCGTCCGCAGTGATGCGGGCTCTGCATCGGTCTGTCGTGGTGAAAAAGGAGCTGAGCCGTAAGGCAAAGCTCTCAATTTACCAGTCGATCACGCTCCTACCCTCACCTATGGTCATGAGCTATGGGTAGTGACCGAAAGAACGAGATCGCTGAAATGAGTTTCCTCCGCAGGGTGTCTGGGCTTTCCCTTAAAGATAGGGTGAGAAGCTCAGTCATCCGGGAGGGGCTCAGAGTAGAGCCGCCACTCCTCCGCATCGAGAGGAGTCAGATGAGGTGGCTCGGCATCTGATCAGGATGCCTCCTGGACGCCTCTCTGGTGAGATGTTCCGGGCACGTCCAACCGGGAGGAGGCCCCTGGGAAGACCCAGGACACGCTGGAGGGACTATGTCTCCCGGTTGGCCTGGGAACGCCTTGGGATTCTCCCGGAAGAGCTGGAAGAAGTGGCCGGGGAGAGGGAAGTCTGGGCCTCTCTGCTTAAGCTGCTGCCCCCGCGACCCGACCTTGGATAAGCGGAAGAGGATGGATGGATGGATGGATGGGTTGATTGAAAGGTTTGGAGACTAAATTAAGTGCATTCATTCTGTGTCCGCTGCAGCCACATCGTAGTGGGACAGTCAAGGTCAGTGCCTTGTGACCGAACAGCCAGAACAAGATCAGCTTCTATGCAAGTCTTTATGTGCATTTAATTTTGTGAAATGTTTGTGAAAAGTGGACTTGTCAAATGTTGAATGGAGACTGTCGAACAATAAGCAGGGCAATAGCATTCAGGTGCCGGCATTTCATAACCCCAACAAAATTGTACAGTAGAGAAATATTTATTTGATGAAGACATGAAAAATCCTATGGTGTTTGCCTTAAAGGCTACGTAAAAAAATGTGTTGCTGTATGTCTCTGTGAAGTGTACAGTAAGAACGAATGTACCTGAACAAATTATAAGTCTTTAGATGTGCAACAATAGTCCTAAAAGTTTTCAATTAGCCATCAAACAAGGGATAGAAAACAAAAATGTTCATCAATTTTGAGAAATGTTCCGATATGCTCAACAATTTTCCTGATGATTTGTCATCATTTCACTGTATATATATATATATGGTAAAATGACAATGTCACTTTGTTGTTTTTTTTATACAGTTCTTCAAGATAAATGGTTGAGAATAAAAATGAAGACTGTATTTGAAACTTTTAAAACAACTTTTTTTTAATTAAATTGATTTGATCAAAGAATCATTAAATTACAAACAGGAAGACCTGATACTTCAGCTTGGTGATACCTATTTATTATTTATTTTTACCTACATTACTTCTGTCACATTAGCAGTGATGTTGGTTTTCTTGTTTACAAGTAGAAATCTGGACAATGGAGCTTCATTGGCAAAGACTTCTCACTTTCATTTTGCAAGACACAGTGGATAATGAGATGTTGGGATAGAAGTTGGTAGAAACAAAATCATCAGCCAGGGAAGTCAAAGTGGACATTTGGAGAAACTCTCTGACCATGAACTCAATGCATTGATTTAAAATCCAAGTAAAAACGGGTTAAGTCTGAATCATATGAGAAATGAGATAACTATGGTAAGAGCAGGATGTTTCATTATCTGATGAACGTTGGATACCAAATCAATCTGAAATGGATTAAGTGAGTTGAAGGACATACTGTATAGTATATATACATCCATCCATCCATTATCCAACCTGCTATATCCTAACTACAGGGTTATGGGGGTCTGCAAGAGCCAATCCCAGCCAACACAGGGTGCAAAGCAGGAAACAAACCCCGGGCAGGGCAACAGCCCCCTGCAGGGCACACACACACACACACCAAGCATACACTAGGGACAATTTAAACTCTAGGGACAATTTAAACTGTGGGAGGAAACCCATGCAGACACTGGGAGGACATGCAAACTCCACGCAGGGAGCGAACCCGGGTCTCCTAACTGCAAGGCAGCAGCGCTACTCACTACGCCACCGTGCTGCCCATATAGTATATATGTATGAGTTATTCTATATCTTATTTTGAACAGACAACAAATACATATGGCACACTCCTCAAAAGCCCTAATGTTTGTTGCCCACAAGGTACACAAGTGTTCTAATGGGTTTTGATTCCCAAAAAGTTTTAGGAATAAGCAGATGATTTATTTTTGATTTTATTGTTATTACTTTATGTTGATTTTTCTGGACATGGCCATTCTTAAACTAAAGATGCATTGCCAGGTGTGTGATATGTACATGATGCCATCGTGACTGCTTTATAATGGATGTCTGCACACAACAAGGAGCATCCAAACTTTGACAGTTTAAAAGAATGACTTAGCTAAAGTAGTGCACTTGCTGTTTACAAAAAAAAAAGATTTTGGGTATGACTTATGTTATGTTTTGGTTTTGAATTTACAAGAGACGTTATAACTATTATGTTCCGATCATTGCTAATATCCCAGACTAATCTTTAGAAAATCTCTTAGTGTACCACCTCAAATCACTCCTAAAAACTCTCTATGGTATTGGAACCTCATAAATTTCTAATATGAACACAACACAAGGTACTGTCAATAAGTAAATGAATTCATCCTGTGGCGATAGATGACAATGACCCCAACCACAGGGCACAATTGCCTGATTAATGCTTTGAAGACTATGGCTGACCCTATGACCAGATCTGAGACAACTTTTCTGAAAAACTGGAGTTGCACCTGAGGCTATGTACATCAAGATGAGATGATTGATTTTCTCTTAGAAAAATGGTGGCGCATCAATTCAACAAAGTTAAAGACACTTGTATGGTAAGACAAAATAAAGCTGTTCACTTTGGTCACCCATTTCCCATATTTATTGATGTTTTGGCACAGCCAGCTTTGAAGAAGTGATACTCCCTGTTTGATCACAGAGGTGTGAAATGATTGTGCTAGGGTGCTTGGAATAGTGTGTTGGTGGAAAATTAGTAAATGACGTTCTTTACTTCAGTACAACATACAGTCCATATGTCCAATATACAGTACACATAAAACACAAAGATCTCCTCTGCTAAACAATATTGATATTAGCACACCACAATGAAATTACCAGGGAAGTAGTAGTAGTAATGGTAGTAATTTCAAATCTACAAAATACTGGTAAGAAATAGTGTTTAGGAACTGGTGATTGAATTCAGTATAATGTATTTTATTATTTAGTACCTATCATATATATATCAGTAGTACAATAAGTAATGCACAGCCAAGACCAGTTAACTCGCCCACTCAAAGTACACCCAAAGGAGCAGGGATATGGCCTTAGCTTTCAGGTCTAGCTGACAGGCTTCAAAATGGACGATTGTGTCATTGCTCTATTGATCAAAGCCACCAGTTCAAGCCACATAGATAGCATTTACAGATTATCAAGTGGTAAATGTTTTAATTCAATTTATTTTTCTTATAAAACAAACTTACACTTAGAACACCACAGAACACTATGTACATTCACCATTACAATACTGTTAAAACAAAAATATTAAATACATTCAAATACATACAATACAGATACACATGGATATATACAAATGGGTGCTGGCTTTGTTCCCACTGTCCATTTCAAACTGACGTCTTTAGTTTAAGCTTGCAGAGGTCCAGAGCCTTCTCCAATAGCATTAGACACAAGGCAAGAATCAACCCTGGATCGGGCACTCGTATAGGCATGAGCAAATTTACTCATACTGTGCCAATTTAAAGCTGTCAATTAATCACAAACCCACATCAGTAGGATGTGGAAGGTAAACCAGAGTACCTGCATACAGACAGTGACAGGCTGTGAAAAATCGGTGCTAACTTTGGTGCCACCATGCACACAATAAACAGATAGTTAAAAAAAGATGAGCTATGATAGATAGATAGATAGATAGATAGATAGATAGATAGATAGATAGATAGATAGATAGATAGATAGATAGATACGTTTTTTCAAACTTGAAACTTGAAAATTGATTACTCGTTATTCCAATACATGTTTACAAACTGGTCGACTATATCCTGGCAGCAATATGTACAAGGCAAAAAGAAACCCCAGAAGGGACTCGCGATACTATATTAGATTATAGACCCTGGTTATTTTTCAGAGTTCTTGCACTCTTCTAGATTCCTACAGCTCCTAATCATGGCCATGTAAGTATACAGTGACACAAAGTAAAGAGTGTACTTTTGCAACTGTTCTACTAGGTCTGCTTGTATTTCACTACATACACTAAGCACCCAGCCTTTTCACTGTGTGAACACAAAGGCTGCAGCCATATACGGTCTTCCTATCACTGTGTTTTATATGACAATGTTCATCTTAATTATATACTAAACAGTTTCAATCTATTGCCTCCCCCAGCCATCATATTTCTTGCCTTGATTCTTTCTGTAGTTCTCACACATTCACCTCTCATTAGCATAATATTTTTGAACATAGCAATACATTTCTGCATGGACTTATACTTGAATTTGAATTTCATTCAATTTTCCTTATTAAGTAAAAAATAAGATTCCACTTAAATATAAGCAATTTAGAATGTATAGGGGCACCTCAAAAATACTGAACCGTTCTTCAGCAGCAATGTGGTAAGAATACTATTCACAGATATTGATGTTTCTATATGTCACTTCAATTAATATTCTATGAGATACAACTGAAGGCCATGGCATTATTATTGTGAAGCCAGTATGTTATGTGGGTAATTGACCCTTTTAAAAAATGAAAGTATATTTTTTGCTGTCTGGATAAATGTAGCCTTTCGGCAAAGCAAGGATTAGATAAGGAGGCAGCTTTTTATTAAATTACATGCAAACATGGTAACACCTGACCAACATAGGCTGGAGGTGAGTGCTAACTTTTCCACAGTCAGTTTGAATGTCCTATAAAAAACCCTGACAAGGATCCTTAAATTGCCCTTTGCAATTGCCTAGTGCCCCTGTGGCAGGTTTTTATGGAGTCTGAATGTTTGCCATTTGTGCCTGGCACTATTCTAATTTCTACTCATGTTCTGAAGATGCACAGAAGTTGCTTGACTGAATGCATCCTGTGATAGACAAGCACTTCATTTTGGGTTTGTTCCTGCTTTGTGGCTCTGTAGTGCAGAAACAGTGGTTTCAGAAAGGTGATTGATAAATATACAGTATATCATATACCAACTAAACACAAACACATCCTTGCTCAGATTTCTACCGTTCTTATTTGGAGAAGCATAATTTAAAATAAGACTAAACTTCAATTTGCAGCTTTAATAAGCTTTTTCTTGTTGAGTTTCTTAAAAAATAGAGATGAAGACCTAGAGGTACCCTGATTAAGCTTCTCTCTGTCATGATCTGGTGCTGTCGCCATATATAAAACAACAGATCCATCTTGTCTCAATGCCTCCCTATGTCCATTCCTGCACACACACACACACAACATATTTTATATATATATATATATATATATATATATATATATATATATATATATATATATATATATATATATATATATATATATATATATATATATAGTATAGTCAGTCCAACATTAAGGACTTCACAAGGCCACAATGGAACTTGCGGATGTGCCTGTAAAGGTCCCCTGACTGAGTGAAGCGCCTCTCACACCACTTGCAGGCATGTGGCTTCTCCCGCGTATGCACCACAGCATGGCGGCTGAGGTTGTGAGAGTATTGGAAGCTTTTGCCGCACTGCCCGCATGTGTATGGCTTTTCCCCTGAGTGGGTGCGCTCGTGCCGCTTCAGAGTGTACAAGCAAGAGAAGGTCTTTCCACATTGCTGGCACGTTGGCACAGTGCCATTTGAAGGTAATCTGAGTTGTGCTTCTTCTGTTTCCTTCAAGTGTGAATCACGATGAAGCTGCAGCATCTGAGCATGCCAAAAGACTTTTTTACAAATGGGGCAAACATAGATCTGCGAAAGTGCCTCACTTGAGGTGGACATGGCTGAGGGGTTCCAATCATCATCCTCTTCACTGCTTGGCCCTGTGCCTGGCTCCGTTAACACACCGCGCTGGTGCCCAAGTACATTTAAGGAGCCATGTCTGCATTTGAGCAGGGCCATGAACCCTGTCACCACTGCCTTCCTGGGCAAATCCCCAAAGGGACGGTTTTCAGGGATTATCAGATCACTGTCCTCTTGCTCTGACAGGAAATCATGTTCTTCTTTAACAAGTGACTTGGTGCCCTGCTGCTGGTTGTCTGCAGCCAGCTGTCCTGAGACACAGGAGGTAAGTAGGAAATTGCTGCTTGACAGTGACTTCACAGACAAATCCAGAGCCGACTCAACCTGATTGGAGGACTTGGACCTCTGGGACACCGATCCCATTGAACCAGCGACATCAGCTTTTTTTTTTCCAGCTGTTCGGCCATAGGACTTGGCCTCCGCTGACACATAATTGACACATACATGGCCCTGCGATGCACCAGGGTGACCGTTAGCCTCCTGTCTGCTCTGCGCAGCCCGTTCACAATCTGTGCCACTCAGATCAAACTTGAGACTCTTTGCATCAGAATATAACTGGCGCTGCTGCCAGGGCAAACTCCAGTACAGTTTCTGTTGGTGCTTATATAACTCTAAATTGCAAGCCTCCTCCAAGTGGCCATTTGGGCCAATTTCCTTACTGACATCCCGTAACATATTCATCTCCTTGTCCTTCAGTTTACCTTTGCAAACTTTCACAATGTCATACATGTGCAGGTAGCTGGCGGCAGCCAAGACATCTTCTGTGGGGAGATTGTGGACTTCCAACCTCCCTTCATACATAAATTCTAGTAGCAGGCTAAAAGCTGGTGCCGTGACAATGTCACTGTTCAGATAAACAACGTCTCTCTTGTCCAGCTGTTCTTTGTAGAAGAGGTGAAAATAGACGCTGCAAGAGGCCAGAACTGCCCGATGGGCTTGAAACCGTGTATCTCCAACAAGAACAGTGCAGTCGCACAGGAAACCCTGGTGACGCTGCTCACTCAGACAGCGCAGCAAGTGCCGGCTGTGCTCTGGGAACTCCATAACCTAATCAAAACAGGAAGAACCGGATATGAAACAAAGAAAAGAAAGCTATTCTGAAGAGGAATTACAGTAAAGTAGG
This sequence comes from Polypterus senegalus, assembly GCF_016835505.1. Classification (NCBI taxonomy): domain Eukaryota; kingdom Metazoa; phylum Chordata; class Cladistia; order Polypteriformes; family Polypteridae; genus Polypterus; species Polypterus senegalus. The sequence continues at coordinate 70,010,751 of NC_053171.1, read as the reverse complement.
AACATGCTGCCAGTTAGCATCAACAGAGCATAACAGATTACTCATCATAGGACAAAGGAGAGCATCTGTGTTCATTAAGTCAAAATTCAAAAGGCCACTTAGATGATATTTAAAAAATATACAATAGATGGATTGGCCATTCTAAGCTGGTCTAATGGGGTAAACGTGTGTGTCCCATGCAGGGCACTTTCCAGCCTTTCTACCAGGATAAGCCTAAATTTCCTGTGAAACTTTACTGGAAAAAACAGGTACAGAAAATGTATTGATGGATGGATGGACAGTAACACATGTGTAATGGTCTAAAGCCTCATCAGTGTTTGGTTATTGCCTTTCATCCATTATGACAAAAAAAAATTTCCCTGTAAATGTATAAGCCTCTTATAACAGGATAGGCTCTCCATCACCCTGTTATGAAAAAACAGGATCAGAAAATGAATAGATTCATGTGTAATGGCTGGCATTCCTTCCAGATTGGTTCATACCACACAAATACTGCCCCGGGATAGATCCTGACTTGTTTCAATTGAGTAAAAAGCAGGAACAGAAAGTGACTAAATAAATGTAAGAATGGATGAACAGTAACATATTTATAATGGACTGGTGTCCTATCTGGTTTTGCTTCTCTCCTTATGTTCATTACACCTGGTACAGGCTCTCCATGACCATATTATGGAAAAAGACGAATCGCAAATTGGATAAATACACATGTAATGGTCCTAGCAACCCTTTTAGGGTTGGTTCCTACCTTACCACCACTGCTACTGAAATAGATTCTGACTTTGTACAACTGAGTATTAAAAATGTAAAAAGAGAAAGTGGATGAATGAAAGCATGGATGATGGCATGTGTTATGGGCTGGTACCCTATCCAGGACTGCCTCCAGCCTCTCATCCATTAGAGCCAAAACAGGTTTTCCATGAACCTGTTACAGGAAATGCAGGGTAAGAAAATGTGAAGATAGATGAATGGTAATACTGGTGTGATGAGCTGCCATTCCATCCAGGCTCACATTAGAACTACAATATGGGAATAAACTATGAGTTACTGCAATCATACATTGAAAAAGCAGAAATGCTTTGGATGAATGGCGACACCTTTATAAATGCCTGACATCTTATCCAGGCTTGGTTTCCGTCTTGCAACCACCGCTATTGCAATAGGCTCTGGCTCATTGCAACCTTGTCTTGTAAAAAGTGGAAAAGAAAGTGAATGAGTAAAATCATGGATTGATGGACACTTCATGGTTACATGATGCACTGCTTTGGTGAACTGCGCAGAAACTATACCATTTTTACACAGCTCCACACCATTCATTAAAGCAAGGTTTGTGAGCTGGAGGATTACAGATATTTAACACAGCCTGTTTGTGAATTTCATATTGAATTAGCTTTCTTGGTTCAACTTTTTACATTCACAATTCCTGTCTCAGAGTTAAAATAGGTTTTGAAACATTGTAACATTTTTCAGCATTGTTATTCTTTTCAGGTAACAAATGATTTTTGCTTGTCAAGCATTCTGGTCAAGACATTGAAATGTAAAAGGAGGCTGCTGAATCAGTTCCATCGCTGATTTTCAGTGTGAACCTGAACACTTAACTTGCTTGTGCTCAGATTATACATATAGACTTTGCTGGTGTGTTTCTGTTTGGAAAGTGCATTAGGATGGTACTATATAAAAGGACGCACATTTGGAAGTACCTTAAAAAAAAAAAAAAGAATAAGTGATAGGTTTCTCACCATGAGTCGCGGGCAAAAACGAAGATGTGATTTCCACACCTGAGATTATATCAGTGCCAGCTGCACATCATAGAAATTTAAACAATAATATTGGAGCATCCTCAAACATAAGAAACAGAATATATCCCAGTGTTAGCCATGCATAATAATATACTTCAGCACCAACGTACCTTAAAAAGGGAAAGTTTACACCGTCACATATCTAGGAAATAACAACAGTGAAAAATGAAAACTGATTAAACAGGTGCTAATTGTTTTAAATAATTTAACACATATGATTAAGAGATTAATAATTCTCAGACTCGCTCATTCCAATTTAATGTCTAGAATATATAATATCTAAAACAAGAAAACTGCGGAGCTTCCGGGGAAGCGCACACTATGCCACGCATACCCAGATTTTCGCCACTTTGGAAAATTTTGCGAATATTGATTAATCAAATATAAAATTGGACATTATTGCCTCAAGTGGACACAGGCGCCTTTTTTGTTTATCTGATTATTACTTACTCCACTCTCTTTCAGAAAATTGTTGACCTGTCCAGGGTTAGCCCTTGTTCTTGCACCCGAGGTGCTCACGAACATATAAAAAACTAATCAAGTTGTTTTTCTTTGCCATTCCAGCAGCCCAAAAAAGCAACCAACCTACACTGATCCACTTTTCCCGTCCCTCTAAAAGGCTACCCAATGTCTACCCCTTTCTGATATTTGACTACCTATATACGTGAAAAATTAGATCGGTATATAAACTCACAGTGCTGGCTTGCTGTCCAGGGTTGAACCACAGAACGTTCTAAAAGCTTAAACAGTGCAGAACGTGTAACTCACACACACTCAGGCGGTGTTTATTCAGAAACATTTTGCAAACTATTTAAAAAGTGTAACGCTTAACAAAAAAATTGTAAAAACTTTTTTTTTTTTGCTGCATCCAACAGTGGTTCACGTTTTCTTTTGGGTATCCAATTGGATACCCTGGCATTCCTTTTTGGTACCAAGACCGTGCTGGAACTGAAGGAGGTCCTGGGAGTGCCACTATAATTACAGCAGGTCTTCAAAATAAATGTGCACAGCTTGCTCCATTTCGCTCCTGCATCTCTCAGACGTACTACACTTGCCAACAGTGCACTTTTCTTTTCCTTAGGTCACTCATCGTTGCCAACTTCTCACAGGTTCCCTAAAAAAGTGACGCGCCTCTGTTAAATGGCACTGGTCTTTGTAGGGCGTCTCCGGGATGTGCGCTGCCCTTTTCAACTTACCCACTGGCCCGTCATAAAGAAGAACGGACGGGCAAAGTGGAATGAATCCGCTGGAAATCTGTTTAGTAATAAGTGCAGTGAAAGAAAACCGGATAAACTTCAAGGAAGTTCCGCCCGCGCGTCTTTTACTGCTGTAACATACTTACGTGGAATAAGCGAAGACTGAGCAGAAGAAAAAAGCTGAAGACTTGACGTCCTGCAAGCGGCAGAGGTCCCCGTGGACGAAGCAGCCGAGTCTCGATTGATCAGGGTGTGCGTCCTTTAGCTTGCCAGCCCTCTGTGTTTGTTATGCAGGTGGCAACGGGCAGTCTCGCGATAGTGCCCATGGCAGTGAAGGTAAGTTGGCGAGGGGAAGAAGGGGGGTAAGGAGTCACAGGGCATGGCCTCGGCGCCTTTCTTTCTGTTCACTCTTACTAATCAAGTAGCTTTCATTAGTCTGGTTACATCCTTAAAGGGTGGAATCTAAAAAAATAAATACTAAAATATGCTAAATGCTTCAGCAATAGACCATGCTCAAGAATTGTATATACAGAATACCCTGAGGGATTTGGGATGGAATGTTTGTATGTTTGATGATTAGAACTGATACAAATGCACTACAGAAGAATAATAAATATGATGGTAGAGATCTGAGAAATACCCAACCAAATACGCAAAGAGAACTTAAGGTAGAGGTCCCAGGCTCATACAGGATAACTACTGTAATTGTTGTTTTTGGGTCACACCGTTCATTAATTTCCTGAACCCCTCCTCTGGATTTTTGTATTCATGTAGGGGAGTTGTTGGAGAATCATACCATTCAACTGAAGGCTGCCAGGAACCTGATCAAGTAAAATGAGAGGCTCAACTGGCACATTATTGCAAGGATTATAGGATCTTATGCCAGCAGATATAAAGGAACAAAAAGTGTGACAGACATAGGAAAATTTCAATTTCGTTTAAGGCATTATCAACTCTGTGGTGCATGGCTGTGCCTTACCTACAACACTGCTGCTTACGAATGGGTCCTCGACTGGTGAAGAGATTATAAACTATTATAAACTATGCCTGTGGAATACTGGTAATTGACAGTTCTGAAGTAAGGTCATGTGGTAGCACAGGATTCGAGCTGAGGGACAGTGCCATTAAATCAGACATTTCTTTGATATTGGACAGATAACACTGCATGTCTTAAATGCAGGAATGATTAAGGAGACTGGTGCAGGAAACTGAGGGTGGTGCATCTTTTTTTTTATGTGTTTGGTATATAAGAAATAAGTTAAAATAGGCAAATGTCTTTTGAGGGACATAATACTACATGTTCAAATATGTTAATTAGATTTTTTACTTTCTAATGATTGTCTGGATGACGTATGATTGTAGCAGAGGTGACGGTGGTAAACAAAAAGGTCTCAAATAAACCCAATGGCTGTTATATCAGACCAAGGCTGTTAATCAGCCCTAGCTGGTACTAGCACAGTGAAAGGCTATCTTAGCAGTAGGGTATCCAAGGCAGGTTGTGTTTTTCCCTATTTTCTTAATTAAAACCCATTTTGTGCTGGTAAAGTGACATTTAATTACATGACCTTGCTTGAGTTTATTTGCATTCTGCCAAAATCCCAAATTTCTGATAGAGCCTATTTTATTACGATACAAACAGTAAGATCTACAGATGGCTGGCTCACTCTCCACAAACACCTTGTACAAAATCCCACACAAGAACAAACACCTTCTTCACACCATGGTCTTCCTTCTTTCCCCACTGTCAATCAAGCCCTTGCTAAATGCTTACATTCTGAATGACCTCTCTTGGTCCCTGCCAGGTGAGACTACCACCATCCTACTCCCAACTCCAAACACCGTTGTTTGCAATTCAGAAGGAGCTTTCAAATTCCCTGCTGGAATTATTTTGGGTTCTTAGTCTTGAAATGCCGTCAGGATCAGAACATTTCCATAAAACTCATATAGGATCAGAACATTTCCATAAAACTCATATAGGGCAACTCTGTTCCTAAGATAGATAGATAGATAGATAGATAGATAGATAGATAGATAGATAGATAGATAGATAGATAGATAGATAGATAGATAGATAGATAGATACTTTATTAATCCCAAGGGGAAATTCACATACTCCAGCAGCAGCATACTGATAAAGAACAATATTAAATTAAAGAGTGATAACAATGAAGGTATAACAGACAGATAATAATTTTGTATAATATTAACGTTTACGGGTGGAATTGAAGTGTCGCATAGTGTGGAGGAGGAACGATCTCCTCAGTCTGTGAGTGGAGCAGGACGGTGACAGCAGTCTGTCGCTGAGGCTGCTCCTCTGTCTGGAGATGATACTGTTAATATAAGGGCTAGATCACGCTGTGATGGGGTAACCTACAGTAGGAGGCTGCACATAAAACAATATGCCACCCACAAGCTTTTAGTACATTCAGAGCACAGGCAGCTTCATTGATTTACAAGGGTCAAACAAGGAAAGCTGAAACTGAACCAGCAAAAATGAGGTTTGAAGTCCAGAGCCTCTTCCACTAGAGGGAGACATTGCATATACAATACTAAACCAAAAAAAAAAAAGAAAAATCAATTGCTACCATTCAGGTTTATTAGCCATTGTAAAATCAAATGTGTATATGATTCATCACACAACAGCAAATCAACTGTAAATAAACATACATGATATTTAGTAAGTAATTTCTAAAGGGGCTGCTAAGGCACAATTTTGTCTGAATTTTCAAAACATGAAATAGCATGGCACATACAGCCGGAAAGTATTCACAGCGCATCACTTTTTCCACATTTTGTTATGTTACAGCCTTATTCCAAAATGGATTAAATTCATTTTTTCCCTCAGATTTCTACACACAACACCCCATAATGACAACGTGAAAAAAGTTTACTTGAGGTTTTTGCAAATTTATTAAAAATAAAAAACTGAGAAATCACATGTACATAAGTATTCACAGCTTTGGCTCAATACTTTGTTGATGCACCTTTGCCAGCAATTACAGCCTCAAGTCTTTTTGAATATGATGCCACAAGCTTGGCACACCTATCCTTGGCCAGTTTCGCTCATTCCTCTTTGCAGCACCTCTCAAGCTCCATCAGGTTGGATGGGAAGCGTCGGTGCACAGCCATTTTAAGATCTCTCCAGAGATGTTCAATCGGATTCAAGTCTGGGCTCTGGCTGGGCCACTCAAGGACATTCACAGAGTTGTCCTGAAGCCACTCCTTTGATATCTTGGCTGTGTTCTTAGGGTCGTTGTCCTGCTGAAAGATGAACCGTTGCCCCAGTCTGAGGTCAAGAGCGCTCTGGAGCAGGTTTTCATCCAGGATGTCTCTGTACATTGCTGCAGTCATCTTTCCCTTTATCCTGACTAGTCTCCCAGTTCCTGCCGCTGAAAATCATCCCCACAGCATGAAGCTGCCACCACCATGCTTCACTGTAGGGATGGTATTGGCCTGGTAATGAGCGGTGCCTGGTTTCCTCCAAACGTGACGCCTGGCATTCACACCAAAGAGTTCAATCTGAGAAGTTTGTTTCTCATGGTCTGAGAGTCCTTCAGGTGCCTTTTGGCAAACTCCAGGTGGGCTGCCATGTGCCTTTTACTAAGGAGTGGCTTCCGTCTGGCCACTCTACCATACAGGCCTGATTGGTGGATTGCTGCAGAGATGGTTGTCCTTCTGGAAGGTTCTCCTCTCTCCACAGAGGACCTCTGGAGCTCTGACAGAGTGACCATGGGTTCTTGGTCACCTTCCTGACTAAGGCCCTTCTCCCCTGATCGCTCAGTTTAGATGGCCGGCCAGCTCTAGGAAGAGTCCTGGTGGTTTCGAACTTTTTCTACTTATGGATGATGGAGGCCACTGTGCTCATTGGGACCTTCAAAGCAGCAGAGATTTTTCTGTAACCTTCCCCAGATTTGTGCCTCGAGACAATCCTGTCTTGGAGGTCTACAGACAATTCCTTTGACTTCATGCTTGGTTTGTGCTCTGACATGAACTGTCAACTGTGGGACCTTATATAGACAGGTGTGTGCCTTTCCAAATCATGTCCAATCAACTGAATTTACCACAGGTGGACTTCAATTAAGCTGCAGAAACATCTCAAGGATGATCAGAGGAAACAGGATGCACCTGAGCTCAATTTGGAGCTTCATGGCAAAGGCTGTGAATACTTATGTACATGTGCTTTCTCAATTTTTTTTATTTTTAATAAATTTGCAAAAATCTCAAGTAAACTTTTTTCATGTTGTCTTTATAGGGTGTTGTGTGTAGAATTCTGAGGAAAAAAAATAATTTAATCCATTTCGGAATAAGGCTGTAACATAACAAAATGTGGAAAAGTGATGCGCTGGGAATACTTTCCGGATGCACTGTATATGTCACACAGTCCTCAGCTCTGCAAAACCAAACTTTAGAAGAAAAAAAGTCTTTTTATTATTTGGTTTTTCTTCTTTTCAAGCGTGCAAATGCTGGGTTCATGTGCTTGTTAATGGCATTTTCATTTGATAGCCACGATTCAGCTAGCTCCCTGGCACCCTTCGTATTTGCCCTAAATCTTACTTGCACCATATGCCAGTTAAACGACTTTAAGACCAACACCCTCTGATCCCCATCTTACTAGTCCAACCCTCTTACACCCGCCTACCCCACCCCTTCGTCATTTGCTATATATTGCATTTGATTCCTGTATGTCTAATCATTTTCCTCTAATGATAACACCTGGTAGGTAACGAAAGCTCAGAAATAAAAAACTGTTTTAGGATACATTAATCATTTTCTCCCTTTGCGGATTTCTACCTGTAAATATACAAACTGTATCTAAGCCCTTCGCTTATATATACAGGGTGGTCCAGATCTAATTATGCAGATCCAGATCGTCTGGATGACTTTGATTTATGTGGGGACGATTAAAGTTCAGCACGAAGACGATTCTTCATGTCGTCAGTTCGCACACTTCTTAATGGTCCGGGATTTTCTGGGTGATTTTCTATGTAATAAACTTAATAAGTTATAGCCTAATGAAAATTGCATAATTAGATCTGGACCACCCTATATATCCAACCTCCAAACTCTCCCTGGGAAAGACCAATTTTCAGGCAGAAAAGATCTACGCAAAAGTTCTGAACTCCGTGGCTTTTGTTATGCTGTTTTGGTTCTTCAAGCCATATACCTATTTTTGGGGTTCCTACCCCCTTCACTCTGCTTTTCTGTGGGGATGTAGGACATCAAAAAAAGATATGCGCCACAGGTCACCAAAAGGTCTGGCTGTCAATCTGAAGGCACATCCATGGATATACCTATCCACCATACCAGTGACAAAGGTAGGTTTTTTTTCCAATTTAAATTACACAAGTAAGATACAATTTTAGAAAAAAAAATGACTTTTTTTATTCCCCATGGATAAAAGGATCTGACAAATGATTAATAATAATAAAACTTTAAACAGAAGGTTGGAATAATGCATCACAGATATTATGCATTTAAGTCTGAGAACACCACCATAATAACATTTTAAATAGGCTACATGGTGGTTCCCACAATAACTTTGTACCTAATTTATCCCTGATTTCAACGAACTGCAGTCCATCAGTATCACATGCAGGGCTGAAACCAAACCTTGGACTAAAGACTGGTGTGCATATACAGTACTTGTTTCTTCCTTCAATATTTGAGTTAGCAGATGAACTGGCTTGGTGTGCAATAGCAACGCCATTCTGTCTAGGTTTGTTCCTACCACAAGTCTATTATTGCATTCATTAAGTACAGTAGCTGCTTCCCTTAAAGCTGTTCTGTGAAATGTGGAAAATAAACATAGACCAGAAAGAATTGACCCAGTTGCTTAGCAATTCTAATCTGGGCCAAGGGTATGTGAGTACTAGAGCACCCTGCAACAGAGTGGTATTCCAGCTAAAAATGGATAGGACTGGCTTCAGCAACTCGGAACAGGATTAAATAGTGAGATAAAAGACGGATCTAGGTCTTCGGTTAAATAAGAAATGAAAGGTCCCAGACAAAGTGTCAGCACCCGCGGGCCTGAACTGAAAAGATTACCGTCAACGGACACCATTCCGGCATCACAGTTCCAGTTTTTGAGATACTACAGGTTTGCAAGTACAGTACTACGAAGCTCGAAACTGCAATCCAACCTCAGTTCATAAACCGATTGATTTAAGAAATGCCCAACTGCCGAAGCGCCACCCTACGGTCTCAGAAATTACTTCGTTTTGACCTTCATACTTCAACATAACGCGACCTCTCGATATGTTGTCTTGTCCTTTATAGCCCTGCCAATAAGATGTCGTCTCTCCATTCTTCAGGCATTTCTTGTAAAGTAAAATCGATCAACGTTCTTAGCAAAATTATGTTGCTCAAATAACGCCGCACTACATTTCGAAAGCTGTAGTCATTGCTTTGACCGCATGGTTTGGACAGTCAATTCTTCCAAGAAACTGACATGCGTGTTCCATATTGAAAGAATAACTTTCTCCATATGCTACGAACTGCTTCTTTCTGAGAAGGACGATTAGTATTTCATTCAATACCACTTATTTCACGGTCATGTGAATTAATTGCATGTCAATTGTCAGATTGGCGTGTTTATGACCAATCTCTATATAGAGAAGCCGGGAAAGCCCGCCCACCCTAGTTTTGATTGGTCATCGATGGGTCACTTCCCCGCCCCTTACTGCCTGCCCCAGGAAGTATTTTGCGCTTGCTTCTTTTTCCCCAAGCACTGTCATTTTTGTTACGTTTTGTCAGGGACGTGGAAATCTGCTGAAACACCCACATTTACGGATTCGTAACTTCACTGAGAAAGGCTGGTCCACGGCGGCTGAAAGGACGGGACGCAAGGTGCCAGTGAGAGAGAAAAAGACGCAGAAGGAGAGTAGCGCCGTAGGTTCGGATCTGCAGCTGAATCCAGGAAGATGTCTGGTAAAGATAGGATCGAGGTCTTCCCGTCTCGAATGTGAGTATCAAGAAAAAAACAACAGGAAAATGCAACCATTTCTATTTCTGATTGAAGCCTGTCATGAAAGGGATCTCGATCGAAGGCGTCATTCATTACCAAATCTGTTTTCCCGTTATTTTGCCCGCCACCCACTCCATGATGTTATTAGCACAGTATTCGACTTGTTCACTATCAGCTGACATCGTGCTGCGAATAGCACCAGACGATCTAAGAGTTCATTTGTTTGAATTTTGAAGGTATTGGATAGGTTGAGAGTTGATAATGTACTTATTCTTTTCCAATTTGTGATTCAGCTGACGTCTGAAAAAGAGGAAATTAGCTGAAATCCTCCGAAGCTACTCCTCATGTGATTTGTGTATTCCGGGGTGGATACGTAGACTAGGTGACCGATACTCCTCGTTTGTTGTCAACTAAACAAAAATTTGGATCCTACACTAGTCTGCACTTGTATTTGTAATTCATCATGCTGTTTTTGATGGAAGGGTTAGCACTTTGCGCCACAGCACATCCTATAGTTGTTTTTTTTTTATTTTTATGTAGCACTTTGCATGCTGAGGTTAATCTTAATACAAGCAGAATTAAATTTAAGGGCGATTCGGATCAAATGCCATGCCTTACTGAAAACCGAACAAGCCCGTTAAGCCACAATGTTAATTGCGGGTTGTGCAACATAACAAGATTTAAAGTTTTAGTCTTCGGGTAATCTCGTGGATGAAGGTTCATCAAAGTGAGTTCCTGCCGTAAAGAGAAGTGCCCATTTTATTGTCTAGCAGCTGAGTTGTGCTCTCACTGCAGAGATCAGAAATGTTAAGCTACACAGGAATTACATGTCTTCTTTTTTGTAAAGTATGCCAGAATTTAGTTTTCTGTGACACTGTTAAACAGGAATTTGCTGTCTGATTTCTTTTTAATAAAACGATGTCCATTTCCACTTAACTAGTCACGTACTATTTGCAAATATTTAAATAGATTGAGATAAAGATGTGTGAGGAAAGGTGCCCCACACACATGTGACCTTGAAGACTACAAGCAAAAGTCTGTACATCACCTGCTTGAACCTGCTTAAACCAATTTTAGTTCTGTAGGGAGCCGCAGCATCAGGTGAAGCCCTGGATGTAGTGGCAGCTCTTCTTGGGGTACTTTCACATGATTGGTATGTGGAAGAGAACCATCTATTAAGAAGCTGCACTGTGGAATACGTTTACTATTCAACCCTGGCTAAATCTGCCGACATGTTATTGAAGTTCCAGCTAAATACTCTGATCTTCCCTACTGCATCGTCACACCGACAGTAACAGATACTCACTCTGTGCCACTTAATTTTCTCCTTGTGATGAATTCTTCCCCATATTGATGGGATGACATGTTACTTTAGTTTTTACTTCCTTTATTTTGCAAGTTTTATCCTGTAATGTTGCACCATTGTAAAGGTTAATGGCGCCGGTATCACCATTAACGTATCATATCTTTTACATCAGTCCCGAAAAGCCAAGAAGAACTATGTTTGGTATAATTTTTTACAATTTAATAATTACAAATTCCATCCATTATAAGGCTCACAGTAATAGTGATCACATATTAGTTAATACTTATGTATAGCCTGGTTTACAGTTAAGGAAATGACTGAATCAAAGTCTGTTTTTTAGTTTCCCTCACCTGACTCTCTGCTCTGTTGCAGCTCACTTTGTTTTGTACACACATCTCCACCTGACTCTGCGTCGTTTCTGGGTAACAAATGGGCAGATGAGGCTAAAACTAGTCAGTTCTGGATTCTCACCTTCTTTAAACTTTGTGACTTGCAGGCTTACGTTCACATATGCATTTGTACACATTATTAACTGTTGCTGCAAGAAAAAAATCAAACATACAAAAAGCAGCTTTTGTGTTTACAGAAAAGTAGAAAAAGGGTCAGCGTTAATCCGTAAGCAGAGAAAATAATTCTTCTGTTGCCATGTATTTTTGATAAACATTCTTGTTTATCATGGAGCCAGAGAGTTTAACTTGTTGCATGATGGTTCGATAGGCAATAAGAAGGTCACTGTACTTATTAATTCTAGTACTACCAGATGACAACTTATGTGAAACTAGTGCAGTTATGATTATTAAAGTAAAAGAGAAGATGTAGAGAATCCACGTACCCTTGTGATTTCAGGATAATCAGCAACCTCTTCAGTAACCAATTCTGGAACCAAGCTGCAGGGGGAAAAACAATGGAGGTGTGAGTTTCAAAACGACCGTCCATTTACAGTATGCAGCATTTTCACTACAAGCTCAAAAGGAGACTGAGACGGATCTTGTAGCATTAGGCCCAAAATGTGAACCAACCCAGTATAAGCACTGCATTGGTTTTTTTGACCTCATCTGTGATGTAATGTCTCTGCTCAAGCCGAAACAGATTGGGCAAAAGCAAACTCAAAACCCCTGAACAGGCAAATAGCTAAAGCCTGAAATTCTCTTAAATTATACTGTAAAAGAAGTATTTTCTTTCATGAGGACATTTTCCATTTGTATTTAAAGAGAGATTAAAAGAACTACATAATATGTGATTCAAGCCTGAAAACAACCACTGTGATTCCATATAGTGTGTCACAAAGCAACTGCACCGCATTACAGCACTAATAGCAGAGGAGAGAAGGGAGAACAGGTAAGATCATTAGCAAGCAACATCACTTGATAGCTATATATATATATATATATATATATATATATATATATATATAAATTCTTTTCCCGTTTGAAATGGAAATAACGTATGACCACAGAACGTAATACAGGAACTAATCACTTCGTTTGTTGATGCCATTTTTATATCGTCTTTATGAATTGTTATTATTTGTGTGAGAGTTACTTTACTGATATTGAAAAGAAGTAAACACAAATACACTGATCTATCCCATAGAAGTGCGCCCCGTGTCACCCTCTCCCTGCCCTCCTCTCTGGACTCCAGTGCTGACCCGTTTACCGCCAGGCACGTTCTGACAGAGAAGTTTTATTTATTCGTCCATGTGACTGTCGCGGAAACTGCCACATTATAACTTTTTTTAAATTGGCAGTACTTGATAGTAGAAGAGATGAGGAAAACAGCTTTGCGTCTTTCTACTTTTTAACTGCGCCGAGCTGTAAACAATGTGAAGATGACACCGCCTTCAGCGACGAGGGGTCTTGAGAACAAAGTGGACGCTCTGAGGTGCAGAATGTCAGGCTTCTCTGCCGGGTCGAGAGCTTCGCAGTTTCAGGCGGTGTCCTCTCTTCTCGCACTGTTTGTGACACTTCAAGTGCCCCATCGGCTCCTGGGACAGTGGAAATCTTTGCTAATGAGTGTAATCAGCGCCATCGAAGCACGACTCTCTTTGTAAATTGTGCTTCACGACTACTTACTGTCCCTTAAGGTGAGGTCAGGTCACTAAAACCCCACAACATTCAAGGTTTCTTTTGTGATAAATTCTTTTAAGAAGATGGAGGGTTTACATCTAAGAAGATGTACCAACCTTTTCATGTTAAGTTTTGGACTTGGGAATTGTTTGGGCCTTCTGCCCGTTAAGCACGGAAGGGCAGCGTCCACATTTCTCAGAATAATTTTCTCTTAAATCACAGGCACATAATGCAAGGTTGTCAGGCAGAAATTTGCAGGACCGCATAGAAAATGTCATTTCTATACCACATCAGTCGTGTAGCGCCTTTCACAAGGGATCTGCTACCGAGAGATGATTCAAATACATTAAAGCTGCTGTTAGTGCTACTTACCTGTTGAGTTATAGCACCCTTAAAATGTACTTTACTCTAAAGCACTTCTGTACTGCTCAATGTATCTTTACTTCTTACATGTTAATGTTTTACTGTTTAATAATTTATATACTGCATTTTATTTTTTTCCCTTGCACTCAGTGAGCGAAGCCACTGGGTAATCAGCTAGTATGAAATAAGAATAAATGTTAAATTCTAAAGGCTATGTTTGCATTTTGAAAAAAAAAAAATTGAAGTTATCTAGGTACATGCTGAACTGAACTGCTTACGTTATGCCTAAAGTTTTTGCCGAATGTGGATACTCTTCACATTTAAGCCTAACCACTTATCATAACTTCTGTCCTAAAACTGCACTGATATTATGCCCTAAAACTGCACTGACGTCATTGTTATTTTATTGGAATCTTTAAGTACATGAGAACAAGTCTCTCAAAAGCAGCCCCTTTGTGTAGGACCTCAAAGATGGCCTGGGAGGGAATGACTATCATTAGAATACCCTTTAGAATAAGACTTTATTGATCAAACTCCAGAACCCTGACGTTAAGTTTGTATTGGAAAGGGGCAAATCAGCCCAAATGGACTTATAAATTATTATAACGGCAGAGAGAACCATGTGTTGAAAGGGAATTTCAGGAGGATTGACAGGAGACAGATGAAAGTTGTAATGTGGGTAAATATAAAACTTTTATTCAAGGCATAATCTAAAATTTTTAATTTGAAACCAAACAAATTGTACAAACGTTTTGTTTTCTTGGTAACAACAAGCAAGCCCTTTTTTCTAGGTCTTTCCCTTGAGAATTTAGAGTTTGGATGCCTTCCTGAGTTTGCTGCTGATGTGAGCATGTCATGTGTAATGCTTATATGTTCAGCAGCAGGTGTTGTTGCTGTAGACAAAAAAATGAAATGGGTTATACGCAATGCAAATAAGTAGGTTCAAACAATTAAACAAAATTAAAGATTACAAATATTAAGTCCTGAAGTGACTCGAAAGACTATCCAGGGTGCTTTTTCCTGGAACCATTTGAGTCTGGATATGATTTACTGACAGGGAAGAAAAGTTGGCACATATAGAAAGTGAGATGAAGAGCCATTAAAGTTTCTTTTTTGTCTTCTTCTTCTGTGATGTTTAAATATGGAAGGCACCCCACCTGTGCTAGACATAGTGGTGCCACAGGATTTTGTTTAAATTTGATGCCCCTATGTTTGTGTCCTCTTTATAATTAAACCTCTGTAATGAATGGGTTGTTCACAGCTGGCATACTCTTTAATGAACCCGGGACATCAATAGACATAAACCAAAGATGGACTAGGCAATGAGAACACAAACACAAAGCAAGAGATGGTGCTAAGTGGTTTGTTCTTTTATGAGACATTTCCAGCAGTGCCAAAAACAAAGTGCAGTTTCTTTCATAATAATAATAATAATCTATATATATAATTCACAAAGGCATGACACCCATGGAAAGGGGCGTGGATTCACTAAGCCGCCGACAAGAAAGATACCTATGGCGCACGCAGGGAGGAGCCACGCCCACCAACTCCAAGACCATTGGATACGACGACAACTCGCAGAGCCACACCCACCAACTCGGGCACGATGACACAGAAAGAACTGCGTCATTTACATTTGTCTGTCGTAGAGGCCTCATGTACCTCCGAGCCACCTTGACCGTTCATAGAGGCATGTTTCTCGCGGAGGTGAGTCGCCATATGCAGCGTGTAAAACAGTTCGCGAGGGGTATCCCATGGCATCCTTAAAACAATCCTTTACAACCGAGGTTAAAACACAATGAAGTGAGCAGTCTTTAAAAACCGAGTTTTCGGTTACGACGCACGACAGCGTGCACCATAGCAAACTGTTTTACACGCTACATACAGCAATTCGCATCCGCGACAAACATGCGTCTTCTTCACTCACAGACAATTATATGTTGCTCTCTCCAGAGTTCCATCTTTTCATTCACTTTCTGTTGTATCCTCAAACCCACCCTTTTTAGACAACTGTGTTTTTCCAGAAGTGTTCAACCATCAATAAATAATTATGTGGCGTTTGTTATGCCGCGGGTTCACTATTGTGTTGTATTTTGCTATCTCCAGAGTTCCATCTTTTCATTCACTTACTGTTGTATTCTCACACCAACCTGTTTTAGACAACTGTGTCTTTCCAGAAGTGTTTAGCATTCAATAAATAATTATGCATGAGATTGAGCGTGTGTCTACCCGGCACAGAGAGGAGTGGGTAAGCCATTGAACCCCATTCGGGCTGCAAACCGTGGAATTCCCACTAAGTGCGACTCATACGCTCCCACTGGTTGCGTCCCTACCCTTTGTGCACACCCCCCTCCCACCTCGCTACTACTGTGGTCAGGTGTCTTGGTGGATTATATATAGAAAAGCAGCCAACGACTCAAGTGACGAGTTGGAGGTGGGCACATGAGCGGGCAGTACATACTGAACAAGAATTCAGGAGACTAGCATGACGGAGGGAGCTAAATGGATGTCCTTCTCCTCTCCTGCCGTTCCACACTCCGCGCCTGAGCGCAGTGCACTCGCATCCCTCCGTCTGGCAAGAGAAGGCGCGATTGCGGTCCGCCAGTTTTCAGTCACGGACGATTGTGTGTTGGTTCATTCCGTGCTTTGTTACAATGTTGCTTTTCTTGCTGATTTATTACATTACCGATTTTTCAAATGTTAATTTTCTCCCTGTGCTTAAAAATCATAAAAAAACGGCCTGATTATGCGGCGTATGGTACTAGCGGATTGGCTAGTTTTTATCATTTTACGGGTTGACTAGTAATATAATAATACTTTTTACATACATTTTTAGAGTACATTTTATCTATACTGCGGTGGGCTGGCACCCTGCCCAGGGTTTGTTTCCTGCCTTGTGCCCTGTGTTGGCTGGGATTGGCTGCAGCAGACCCCAATAACCCTGTAGTTAGGATATAGCGGGTTGGATAATGGATGGATGGATTTTTTCTATATAGCACCTTTTCCATGCTCGTATTCCATAAATAAATCTCAATAAAATTTGTCTTTTTGTGGGGATTAAAAATGCCATAAATAACTAATTCAGTAGTTTAAAATCAAAGGTTAAAACCATACTCGGGATATATATTAAAAATAAATAAATTGCAAGCCTTGGTGCATCAATCTAAAACCAAAGTCTCCTCTGTTCACCCTTGTATGTTTCTTCAGCAAGGGAAGATGTCCGCTGACAAACATGCCCATTCTTCAGTCTGACTCGAGTTCTAGCCGCCATCCCTAGGCGTTAAGCATGGAAATGTTCCCTTCTCCCATCGTCTTTCAGCAGGAGTCACTCGGAGCAGTTGGTCTCTCCTGCTCCTTTTGCCCTGTAGACACCTTCTACTTGCTCTTTCTGGGGCCATTTCCCATCTGCTTGTCTCCATACTACAGCATCAGCTGCGCCACATTCCTGAATCTTGTTTTTTTTTTTTTTGTTTGTTTTGTTTTTTTTATTCCTTTCTTTCTCATTCTCTCTCTCTCGATCTTCCTACTAAGGCTTATTTTATACTCAGGACTGCATAGACACCTTAATTACGATGAGGAAACCATCTGAGCTGTGTCCGTCTGCATCTGCATGCTTGTTCAGTCAGTCTCCACATTAACACCCCATGGCCACTTGGCTGTGCTACCATGCACATCTACACCCCCCAAACCTGAGAGCCCATTTTATATTTAAAAACTTGCACACTACCATGGAACCCTAAATGTATTTTAACACTTTTGTGTTTTTTTTCTTTTTAGGTTTATCAAACCCATTCATTTTGATGCACTTAATTGTAAGCCAGAGTATTCCCAGAGGTGTTTCTCTTGCATATATAATCATCAGCCATAATCATCACTTACCTTGCCTTAAAATGTTACATAGTCTAGTAACAACCTGCGTGTGTGGTGCTGTGTGTTAGGCGTCGACCGTAGTGATGGATTTTAGAACGAAAAACAGTGCAGCTCAGGCTTATGGGTAATGGGGTGTGTGCTGTTGTGAAGCTGTGCAACCATGGGATGTTAATTTTGGAATTTTGGCGATTTCTTGTTAGCTTGCAGGTGTGATCAGCTCAGCTGTTTCTCATTGGCACTCTGTGGGCCATTAAACAAAGCACCTACGCACACAAAGGTATAGAGGGAGGAGTCTGAGCAGGACAGACAAGAGGTAAGGAGTGATTAGGAAAGAACAGAAAGAGACAAGAAAGTAAAGAATTGGGAGACTGAGCCTGCATGATGGGGGGAAAAAAAAGGGTCAGTGGTCCATTGAGGGAGCAAGGGGAATGGCCTTCTAGTGGCAGGTATGCTCTGCTGAAAAATCGATAGGACCAGGAGCCATTGAGTGCTCAGTGGGTCCTGCTGGATCAAGATCAGCATCCCAACAGTGACCGACTGAGATGTCTGGGATGAGAGCCAGAGAGGGGACCACAGCTGCTGGCATCTCAGCCTGGCTAAGAAGATCGACGGGTGAACAGGGAAGATGCACTGGATTCAGAGAGAAAGGGAATGAAAGGAAGCCTGATTTCTGACTATACAGTGCATCCGGAAAGTATTCACAGCACATCACTTTTTCCACATTTTGGTATGTTACAGCCTTATTCCAAAATGGATTAAATTCATTTTTTCCTCACAATTCTACACACAACACCTCATAATGACATTGTGAAAAATGTTTACTTGAGGTTTTTGCAAATTTATTAAAAATAAAAAAACTGAGAAATCGCATGTACATAAGTATTCACAGCCTTTGCTCAATACTTTGTCGATGCACCTTTGGCAGCAATTACAGCCTCAAGTCTTTTTGAATATGATGCCACAAGCTTGGCACACCTATCCTTGGCCAGTTTTGCCCATTCCTCTTTGCAGCACCTCTCAAGCTCCATCAGGTTGGATGGGAAGCGTCGGCTGTGTGCTTAGGGTCGTTGTCCTGCTGAAAGATGAACCTCACCCCAGTCTGAGGTCAAGAGCGCTCTGGAGCAGGTTTTCATCCAGGATGTCTCTGTACATTGCTGCAGTCATCTTTCCCTTTATCCTGACTAATCTCCCAGTTCCTGCCACTGAAAAACATGCTGATGCTGCCAACACCATGCTACACTGTAGGGATGGTATTGGCCTGGTGATAAGTGATGCCTGGTTTCTTCCAAACGTGACACCTGGCATTCACACCAAAGAGTTCAATCTTTGTCTCATCAGACCAGAGAATTTTGTTTCTGATGGTCTGAGAGTCCTTCAGGTGCCTTTTGGCAAACTCCAGGCGGGCTGCCGTGTGCCTTTTACTAAGGAGTAATCGACTGGCCACTCTACCATACAGCCCTGATTGGTGGATTGCTGCAGAGATGGTTGTCCTTCTGGAAGGTTCTCCTCTCTCCACAGAGGACTTCTGGAGCTCTGACAGAGTGACCATCGGGTTCTTGGTCACCTCCCCCCAATCGCTCAGTTTAGATGGCCAGCCAGCTCTAGGAAGAGTCCTGGTGGTTTCGATTTTCTTCCACTTACGGATGATGGAGGCCACTGTGCTTATTGGGACCTTCAAAGCAGCAGAAATTTTTCTGTAACCTTCCCCAGATTTGTGCCTCGAGAAAATCCTGTCTCAGAGGTCTACAGACAATTCCTTTGACTTCATGCTTGGTTTGTGCTCTGACATGAACTATGAACTGTGGGACCTTCTATAGACAGGTGTGTGCCTTTCCAAATCATGTCCAATCAACTGAATTTACCACAGGTGGACTCCAATTATGCTGCAGAAACATCTCAAGGATGTGTTGTGTGTGTGTGTAGAATTCTGAGGAAAAAAATTAATTTAATAAATTTTGGAATAAGGTTGTAACATAACAAAATGTGGAAAAAGTGATGTGCTGTGAATACTTTCCGGATGCACTGTAACTATTGATTGATAGATAGATAGATAGATACTTTATTAATCCCAAGGGGAATTGTTTGTTTTTAACTTAATTTAAGGAACTTATTTATTAATAGCTTTTTTTTTCTTAACAGATGCAGTGGTTGTTATTGGATTAATAATTTATTTATAGGAAAACTGGCACTGCACCCTATTTATTTATGGACACTGTTGACTAAAACTGCACAAAGCGCTTTGATGCACCAACATTGTTTGTTTATATGTCACCATTTCTGTAACCATGCTGGTCATCTCTGTCGATGTCTGGGTACAAGAGATGCCAAAGCTGCAGGCAACCCAGGCATCAAATGGTGCTTTTGAAAAGGAATGAATGTATGTTAGAGCAGTAGAATTCTTGCTTAGATGTCTTTGAAGATAAATTTGTACTCTGTGCGTTTTTCCTTTATATTAAAGCTGGAACTCAAGAACTCCAATCACATACTTCACTATATATGTGTTTTGTATGATAAGCACACACAGTATAGAAGCACCAAATTGTTAAGTAAACTGTTAGAAACAACTAAACTTCTACTTTCCCCCTTAGCAATCATCTGGATGTGGTTGGCCATGGGAACAGTACTTTGCTGTGGGTGCCACTGGGCGTCTGGCATCTTGTACTGCTGCTGTTCAGGCCTTTCCGTCTATAGCCACTTGTCTTGCTTTCATCACTGTGAGTCACTGGTTTTGCAGTTGTACTTCGATCTGACTTATCCACGTGTTCTTTTGGGGGTGGTTAACTTCACTTCCACTTCAATGGTTGTGGTCTCCAGAGATTTATGTAGGGCAGGCAGGTTTTCCATTCTGCTCACCAAAGACCAAATCAGCATAGCCTTTGCTTTTGTATTGTGAATTCTTCAAATGTTTGCTTATCGCACTCCCTGATGTTTAAATTTCTTAGGTGATTTGTTGTAGGTGGGAGTCCCCCTGCAGGATCACCTAAGAAATGTGAAGAATCCAACCATCAATACTTGCTCTGCACTCCTGGTGCTTTACATTGCTAGAAATGTATTTTAATATTGACGCTATAAGTATATTATTTTATTGTGAATGGAAAGTCTACTGAGCAGCGTTCTACAGCAAGCCCATTCATGTGGATTAAAAAGGCAGTTGGTCATATAAAACATTGAAAAAATAGCCATCGTGATCTGCCATCTTCACAAGGGAACATATGATAATATGGTAACAGATGGAAACACTGGCTGTATAAGAGGAAGTGGTAGTAACCTCTTCCCTTTTTAGATGCCAAAAAAAATCAGCAAAGGGTTTTAGCTATGGCAGCCTGAATCAAAGTTTCAAAGTTAAAGAATAGTTAAGTTGTAACTTGCCAGGTTTTAATCTCCCTAGAACATCCACGTATCCAAGTGCATACTTTTAAACCAACAAGTAGGGTTGTAAATATTGCATTTTTTATTTTGTATATATTTTTTTAACTTTCAAATGTTCAATTCTAGTTTACATTTAATAATGTGTCTTTGTGTACTGTTTTGTATTGGCATTTTGACGTTTAATTATGTAATTAAGTTGTGGGGTGAATCACTTGATCAGGTGCTGTAAGCAGGCCAAACTGTAGAAAGTAAAGGCTTTTAAAGACCTGCGTTTGGCAGAGTTGCATTAACTGACACTGAGTGCAGAACGTTTTTGCTCTTTTTCTATTCTTGCTAGCTATATACAGTAGATTATTTGGCTTTCATTTTGGTTTTCTGGATTTTTGACCCTGTTTACGTTCTTGTTGTGAAGTGTAGTTTTCATCCATCCATCCATCCATCCTCTTCTGCTTATCTGAGGTCGGGTCGCGAGGGCAGCAGCTTGAGTAGAGATGCTCAGACTTCCCTCTTCCCAGCCACTTCTTCTAGCTCTTCCGGGGGAATCCCGAGGCGTTCCCAGGTCAGCTGGGAGACATAGACCCTCCAGCGTGTCCTGGGTCTTCCCCGGGGTCTACTCCCAGCTGGACGTGCCCGGAACACCTCACCAGGGATGAGCCCCTCCCGGATGACTGAGCTTCTCACCCTATCTTTAAGGGAAAGCCCAGACACACTGCAGAGGAAACTCATTTCAGCCACTTGTATTCGCGATCTCGTTCTTTCGGTCACTACCCATAGCTCATGACCATAGGTGAGGGTAGGAACGTAGATCGACTGGTAAATTGAGAGCTTTGCCTTACGGCTCAGCACCTTTTTCACCACGACAGACCGATGCAGAGCCCGCATCACTGCGGACGCCGCACCGATCCGCCTGTCGATCTCACGCTTCATTCTTCCCTCACTCGTGAACAAGACCCCGAGATACTTGAACTCCTCCACTTGGGGCAGAATCTCTCCCCCATCCCTGAGAGGGCACTCCACCCTTTTCTGGCTGAGAGCCATGTTCTCGGATTTGGAGGTGCTGATTCCCATCCCAGCCACTTCACACTCAGCTATGAACCGATTCAGAGAGAGCTGAAGATCACGGCCTGATGAAGCAAACAGGACAACATCATCTGCAAAAAGCAGTGACCTAATTCTGAGCCCACCAAACTTGGAATTTTTTTTCCTTACAACGTTCTACATTCTAAAACAAAGTTTACGGTGCATTAGTTATTTAAAATCTTTTATGGGGTGTTTGTTTTGGTAAACTAATGAGTTTAGTTTTTTTTTTTTTGGTTCAATAAATGTTTTAGCATAGACCCCAGCTATTCTTAACAATGAATTTTCTCATTGCATCCTAAGGAATTTTCCTTAATTTCCCTTTTTTAGCTTTGCTTTAATTTAACTTTTTCTTTGCCTTGTTATTCACTAAATCCTTTTGGTTCCTTTGCTTTGTGAATACAGTAACTTGTTTCTTGACTTACTTTTCTCTTTGCCGGGATGTGCTATGGACATCGTTATAGCTGTATGATTTAAATAAAGGACAAGGTTATTTCTTGCAGGGCAGTGACTGAAAGCACCGTGTCTTATCATACCTCATCCTCATATATAATACACTACCGTGGCTGTTCGTTTGTCTGTCCAGGATTTAGAATTACCCGTAGCTTACAAACCATTTGAACTATTGACCTTAAATTTGGTACACATATACTACGTGACGTCTACTATCCGCTTTCAGGGTGACGTTTGCCGTTCTCATCTCTACCACCTTCACTATCACTTCCCCTACCTCTTCATATCTTAAATCATGCTTGAGGTACATTGAAAAGTTAAGTTCCAGCTTAAGTGAAAAATTAAGGAAAACGTAAGTAATTGCAACACAAACACTGACTTAATCAGTTTTTACGCAAAAAGATGCAGACGAAAGAAGAGAAGAAGTGGGCTGCTATGGTGGAAAAAAGAAGAGCTGCTCAGGAACCTCTGAGCAAACGAATGCTAAACGTACAGCGAAAGTGGATGAAAACTAGGAATGATCAAGTCAAGTGTATTCATTGCACGTTATCATGCAGTGCGTCGTTACGAGTTATAAATAATAGGGGAGGAAATTGCCAGAGATCACACCATATGATATTATCCAAGCACTTTTATGGTAAAATAGTAAATTCTTTAAATTTCAGATATTAATTATTGAAATTTATATTTCTGTTTTTAATTGAATGAAGCAGAAGCTGATATCTTCTCCCACATAAGTGAGGTTTTCAAGTAACAGCGGCAGGTCATGTTTCAAACCAGTTTTTTGTAATAAGAAGTCGATCTAATCACTGATTATATACAACTAGGCTGACCCGCCTTTTAAGGCGACCGACTTTTAAGTTGACCACTTCTTAAGGCAATTCAATATGTAGATCAATTTGATATTTTATATAAACTCATTAATTTGGTTATACTGTATTGCATTTTAGCGGTATTACTTTAATACTCGTAGTTTCTGTTATTTTTGTGATGAAATTTAAACTTTTTTTCTATATTGAGGTCGCCTTTTGAACCCCTGATATTTACTACGCAGTGAGGCATTTGTACTCCATCAACGTTAATTATTTCCAGAGACATAATTTTGTCTATTTTTCCAGCGCATCGCTCACAAAAGCAAGGGAATGATGGGAGCACCAGAACTCTGCTCACATCATGTCGCTTCGTACCGCAAGCTGCAAGTAGTAAGTCTGTGATAAGCGGAATACCGCTACGCTTTCCACTCACGGGACGGAAGGACAATCCCGACTGCTTTTATATAGTAAGAGATAAGAAAAAAGAAGAAGAAGATATCGCACAGTCTGGTGTAGAAAATCATCTGTTACCTGGAAAAACGAAACTACAAATCCCATCGTCATTGCAAAATGGACAGGGCGTGTGTGAAACTCCGCGCCTGCGTAGCACTCACGGGACGGAAGGACAATCCCGACCGCATTTATATAGAAGGATTTCTTTAGTTTGTCAGATTGCAAAGTAAGGTTTCATTTTGTTTTTTGACTCTTCTAAAGGGCACAGACCATTATGAAAGCACGGCTTAAAGGAGCTCAAACCGGCCGTAACCTTTTGAAGAAGAAAGCTGATGCCCTTACAATGCGGTTCAGGCAGATTCTAAAGAAAATTATTGAGGTAAGTGGTAAAAGTCACATTTTCATAAATCATCTGTCTGCAGTTCGGAGACAGTGCTACTTTTCATTGTGATCATTCTTGTGACCTTATTCTTCAAATCCATAATGTATGCTTCCAGAGGTACAATCTCAGAGAATAAATACTGTCGTTACTTCAGACTAGAGCCATTCCTTCCCCTCAGGTTTCACCCTGTCTGGGACTTGCTAGGTTTCTTATTAAGGTGTCAGAATGTCATGTTGGCGCCACTTCTTTTCATGAAGACTTGATGAGAAATGATGCAAAATGACACCTTTTACTGGCTAAGTGAATTCATTACAATATAGAAGTTTTTCAAGGAGGATCGGCCCTGTCTTCAGGCATATTGTAATCTACTCAGCCAATAAAAGTTCACTTCTTATTGCATTCATAAATAGTTAAAGCAGTAGATCACTCCACTAATACATGAAGACCTAAAAATTCTATGAAATATGTGTTTTTCATTTTTTGCCATTTTTTTCTTTTACAGACAAAGACTTTGATGGGTGAAGTAATGAGAGAGGCTGCTTTTTCTCTGGCTGAAGCAAAGTTTGCTGCCGGAGATTTTAGGTGGGCCTTTGGAATTTTACAATTTAGGAAAATTTAAATCAGTCTGAATATAAATTGGTGGGTGTAGGTGTAGCTCAGTTAATGTCCCCACATTCTAGCAATCCAATTCCCATTCTAAGCTGCAGTTCCTTAGTTTATAACTATTTTTCCTGTGTTTTTTGTGAGATATTTTTACCAGCATTCAGCATACATTCCAGTCTCAAGATGGTTGTATTTGCTTCTTGCATTTGATAAACTCAGTAAGTCAGAAAATCACAATTTGATATATTCTTAAAACAGTTAAGAAATATAGTTCAAGAGGCTGTTCAAGAATAGAGAATTATAGCTATTGTATTTTATCATTCGGTTAGCTTCAGGATCTGTTATGTATATATAATTAATTTTTATGTTTCCATTTTGTTTTTTTCATCCAGTACCACTGTGATTCAGAATGTAAACCGAGCACAAGTGAAAGTTAGAGCCAAGAAGGACAACGTTGCAGGTAACATTACCCTGGGCTCTGGAGATTGGATCAAACAGTTTAACATTGACATAAGCCTCTTTTGGACAGATTAGTTAGGCTTATTAATTTTTAGGGTTCAACTGTCCTATCCAGTCAATGTTTTTCTCTGAAGTCTGGAGGTTTTTTTAGATTTTTCTTCCACATCCCAAAGGCTTGAGTGTGCAATGGGCTGGTGTCTCAACCTCAAGTGTCATGATTTCATGCTGCTTGTCTACTCCCAAATCACCATCACTTAAGAAACCATGCATTCAGAATAATACCAAAACATTCTGAAACTGAAATGAACTGAACTGAAAACGAGGGCCTCCAGTATGACGATGATCCTGAACACTTCAGCGGATTTAAAAAGCAATGGGTTAGGAAAAAGAAATGTTGTGTTTTCAGATAGTAAACTCTCAAAATAAAGCCAGGATATAAGACTAGCTGTCAAGACAACCAAAATATTTATAGTTTTTACATTATTCATACAGAAATAATTGACGCTTACTTAAACAAACATTTGTGATTCACTAAGAGAAGACTCATTACATACTGGTGGGATTATATCTCACAACTGACCTGGGATGAGCTGGAAAATGTCACTAAGGATAGGGTGGCCTAGTCTCTGTAGCCTGGTATGATTAAAATTAATTATTTAACCATTGATGAAGTAGCATATATTACATGTAAAATGGTTTACTTCATTAAATATTGAAGTTTACAGAAAATGTTACTTGTCCTGGATATAACAAATTTTGCTTCCTTTCAGTTGGCATTATGAAAACAGTATACAGTTAGGTCCATAAATATTTGGACAGAGACAACTTTTTCTAATTTTGGTTCTGTACATTAACACAGTGAATTTTAAATGAAACAACTCCGATGCAGTTGAAGTGCTGACTTTCAGCTTTAATTCAGTGGGGTGAACAAAAAGATTGCATAAAAATGTGAGGCAACTAAAGCATTTTTTAACACAATCCCTTTATTTCAGGGGCTCAAAAGTAATTGGACAAATTAAATAACTGGAAATAAAATGTTCATTTCTAATACTTGGTTGAAAACCCTTTGCTGGCAATGACAGCCTGAAGTCTTGAACTCATGGACATCACCAGATGCTGGGTTTCCTCCTTTTTAATGCTCTGCCAGGCCTTTACTGCAGCGGCCTTCAGTTGCTGTTTGTTTGTCGGCCTTTCTGTCCGAAGTTTAGTCTTCAACAAGTGAAATGCATGCTCAATTAGGTTGAGATCAGGTGACTGACTTGACCATTCAGAATTTTCCACTTCTTTGCTTTAATAAACTCCTGGGTTGCTTTGGCTGTATGTTTTGGGTCATTGTCCATCTGTATTATGAAACGCCGCCAAATCAATTTGACTGCATTTAGCTGGATTTGAGCAGACAGTATGTCTCTGAACATCTCAGAATTCATTTGGCTGCTTCTGTCCTGTGTCACATCATCAATAAACACTAGCGTCCCAGTGCCACTGGCAGCCATGCACGCCCAAGCAATCACACTGCCTCCAACGTGTTTTACAGATGATGTGGTATGCTTTGGATAATGAGCTGTTCCACGCCTTCTCCATACTTTTCTTGCCATCATTCTGGTAGAGGTTGATCTTGGTTTCATCTGTCCAAAGAATGTTTTTCCAGAACTGTGCTGGCTTTTTAGATGTTCTTTAGCAAAGTCCAATCTAGCCTTTCTATTCTTGAGGCTTATTAGTGGCTTGAATCTTGCAGTGCACCCTCTGTATTTACTTTCATGCAGTCTTCTCTTTATGGTAGACTTGGATATCGATACGCCTACACCCGGAGAGTGTTGTTCACTTGGTTGACTGTTGTGAAGGGGTTTCTCTTCACCATTGAAATGATTCTGCGATCATCCATCACTGTTTTTAGTGGATGTCCAGGGGCCTCATGTATAACGCCGTGCGTAGAACTCGCACTATAACATGGCGTAAGCACAAAAGCGAAATGTGCTTACGCACAGAAAAATCCAGATGCAGGAATCTGTGCGCATCTAACTTCCACATTCTTCCGCTACATAAATCCCGGTCAGCGTGAAAACTAACGCTCGTGCATGCGCTTTATGTAACGCCCCAACTCCTCCCAGAATTACGCCTCTTTGAATATGCAAATCAATATAAATCGCCCTTAAGCTCAGCCTTCTGTGAAAAAAAAAATGGGAAAAGCACGGGGGAAAATATAAGAATTTCAGCGAATACCAAGTGGAAGCAAAGGAAAAACATACTATTTGTTCAAATAAACCATGGTATAATCAACAAAAGGAAGTTGATCGAGTGACATAGCATGTTGAAAGCTCACGTTCACAAAATCGCACAGTGCCGCAAATAAAAAGGATGTCACATATCAAAGTCACCGTGAAAAGGCGAGTCGTAGCCCACTGTCTGAGTGTCATATGAAAGCTTATTAGGGTACAGAGAAAAAAAGGCACACAGTGGGGAAAAAGCACGAAATGTCAACCTCAATCTCGACATTTCCACTTTAATCACGTAGTTTATTTTGTCATTAAAGTAGAACATCATAAACTTCATCTTAAAATCGTTTAATTAACCAGTTTCTCAAATCACATCGTAATTAAAGTATAGCACGTTAAATGTTTTGTTTTGTATTTGATCTTCTATGTGCCTATGTGTGTGAATCACTACTTACTTCTTAAACCAGCTCTCTTCCTCCAACTGGACACAGAATTCATTACATTTGTGATATTACAGCTCTCTGAATAACTAAAATACTGAGATGTATACGTGATATCATTTTTATAATGATAGGAGTTAAAGCACATTATTAAACATGAGTTTCACGGCGCAGTGATTGTGTGCGACCTTTGATGAAATTATTTATTGCAGCAGTACTCGGGGGCGGCTCTATGTCCAATAGAAAAAGTCCAATGTCAATATGTTATCTTATGCATGGTGGATCGCCACACAATCAGCTCTGTAATAGACGTTAAACCATCTGTAAGCTTAGAGCGTCAGTTCTTCAAAACGTTAAAGGAACATTGAAGTAGTACATGTTTAATTATTCTATCCTTCACGCCAGTACCATTGAAGAATTTAGATTATTTAAATGAAGTTAAAGTTTTATCTGTAAAATATAATAAACATATTTTGCTGCATTTCATCTTAAAAATGGTATTGTCATCATATGTAAATACACGCTTTATAAAGTGGCGCTACTTCTGTAATATTATAACTGTAGTGCAAGTTTACAGTGAGGTAATTGTACTTATAAGTACAAACAGTTCTACAAGGAGCACTTGATCGAGTGCGTTTAAAGTTCTTGTGATGAAACTATTTCTGAACCGCGAGGTCCGTACAGGAAAAGCTTTGAAACGTTTTGCCGTGGCTGAGGCAGCGTGTTCTTGAAGCTGTATACCGATAAACCTCTTTCTGATCAGCTGCTGCTGTGATTCACACTCAGATACAGTGATATAAATACTCTGAGTGGTGCAGTGAGAGTAATATGGAAAAAGATGATCCGCTGTGGCAACTCCTATAATGGGAGCTGCTGAAAGAAGAAGAAGGTGCAGTAAGAGTAACAACGCTAAAGCAGTTATGGTATTTGGAATACTATGGCTGTTCCCTGGACCATTATATTGTTACAAGTTAATTACAATCAGATGCATTACACTAATAAACAATATATGGCTAGTTTCAGTGTATTTATAAAGTCGCGTCAGGAAAATAAGGAGTAATCACACAGGAACAGTAGCACTGCTTTGACGCTGGGTGCCGCCAGTTTGCAAAACCGAGCGGAGAACTTGCGTACGACAAGGTATGAGGTACCGTAGAAAAGTGTGTGGCTTTACGCCAAGTGTAGGTTTTATACATCTCGATTTTAACGTGGAAAAGTTCTTACCCAACATTTCTGTGCGTACGCACCGTTTATACATGAGGCCCCAGGTCTTTTTGCATTGCTGAGTTCACCAGTGCTTGCTTTCTTTCTCAGGATGTACCAAACTGTAGATTTTGCCACTCGTAATATTGTAGCAATTTCTCCGATGGGTTTTTTCTGTTTTCGCAGCTTAATGATGGCTTCTTACACCTGCATGGAGAGCTTCTTTGACCGCATGTTATCTGTTCACAGCAAAATCTTCCACATGCAAGCACCACACCTCAAATCAACTCCAGGCCTTTTATCTGCTTAATTGATAAAGACTTAACGACGGACCTGCCCACACCTGCCCATTAAATAGCCTTTGAGTCAATTGTCCAATTACTTTTGAGCCCCTGAAATGAAGGGATTGTGTTAAAAAATGCTTTAGTTGCCTCATATTTTTATTGCAATCTTTTTGTTCAACCCACTGAATTAAAGCTAAAAGTCTGCACTTCAACTGCATCTGAGTTGTTTCATTTAAAATTCATTGTGGTAATGTACAGAACCAAAATTAGAAAAAAGTTGTCTCTGTCCAAATATTTATGGACCTAACTGTAAGTCTTGCATTGTTTGATATTTCAGGCACTTTCTACAGAAATTTGGCAATGGGAATATAACTCTGAAAAATTCATCAATAAGTTAATACAGTAAAATGGCCTGTGCTGAAGATAAATGGGGTAATTGATGAGGAAGCAGTGCATAGGGGCAAAAACTGAAGGCAATTGATTTTTTAATACCATAGACAAGAGGCATTCTATAAACCCCAGCTATTTAAAAATCAACAAAGTCTTATTCCGTGTTTTCAATCACATTTTGTTTTGCAGGTGTCACTCTTCCTGTGTTTGAACACTACCATGAAGGCACAGACAGTAAGTTCCACATGTTTTGTGGTCTCTTTGTTCACAGTTTACTGTATTTGGTGTGCTGTAATGTAAACCAGTAGTAGTTTCATATACAGCCTGATATGGTGAATGCCATCCAAAAGGACATTACATGAAACACACAACCTATGTTTTCTACTTGGAACACTGGTTCAGTTTTCTTGTTTTGACAACAGACAATCTTGTTGAAACTCAATAAACCTTTCAGTCCCAAACAGAGGTACCACAGTGGTTAGTGTTGCTGACTTACACACACACACACGCGCACACACACACACACACGCACACGCGTAGTCTCCTGGGTTCAAATCCTTGTCACTGGCTGTATGGAAGTTTTACATTTTTCCCTTTGTCAGAATGCACTTTTCTCCCACACCCTAAAATACTTGTTTGTTAAGTTAAGATTCCAGATTGGTCCTGCAATGCATTAATCATCTGTCTAGGGCTCTCTGCATTTGATGCTCCTGGAATAGTTCTGGGCCCTGTGACTATGAACTGGATTAAGCAGGTTTGAGAGATTTTTATTATGAGTACGTTGAATTGATTGAGTGTTATTAGTTAATTGTTTAATTCAGTATCAGCTTTGTGACTGGTGACAACAGCAGTCATTTATTAGACATGATGTTAGGGTACCTACATTATTGTCATTTCCTTTCCCTTTTTAAATGGGGGTTCCCAGCAATTAACTAATTAAGTGCATTCATTTTAAGAAATAATATAATTTATTGATAGATACAAGGATTATAGAAATAAGGTAATTTCTTGTATGTGCCAATATAAAAGGATGAGGCATACATACGACTCAGAAGTGGCTGCTCTTAAATCATTTAAAGGTTCTCTAGCTCATTCCTTAAACCTTTCACTGTTGGAATTTAACGTAAGGTACAGTAGCTGTTGGCTTGCCCCAGCTGTAAATCACAGGGTTAAACTCAAACTTTGACTTGAAATTTTTTAAAAGGTTTTAAAAAAATAGAAGCTGACAGTACTGTTCAGTAAGGTAAACTCTATTCACAAGTCTGGAAATGAGTTCCATTACTTGTTTAATAAACTTTCCAAAAGACATAAATGAACAGGAGTGAAAAACCATTTATGTCTGGGGATACAATATGAGAGATCATAAAGATGATGTCTCTATACACCATGTGTCTTCTAACTTGCTTCCCATGCAAAGAAAAAGTGAGTTGGAGCAAACTACTTTCCCAGTATCACTGGACCAGTTCAAAACATAAGTCCCACACATTACTACCATCCATCCATCCATCCATTTTCTAACCCGCTGAATCCGAATACAGGGTCACAGGGGTCTGCTGGAGCCAATCCCAGCCAACACAGGGCACAAAGCAGGAACCAATCCTGGGCAGGGTGCCAACCCACCGCAGACATTACTACCACCAAACATAAAATAAAACAGTAGTCATTACAGAAGGTAGAACAATGACTGACCAATAATCATATTATTATACAAGAACAATTAAACATTTGCAAGCTGGTGTTTAGCTGGCTATTTCCTAGTTAGTTCATCTAGGCACGCAGAAGGACTTTTACAGTATTGTGTGTGGAATCATTGGTGTTGCTCCAGGCTGAAGTGAAATATCTTTGCTTACAGTGGAGTCCACTCATTATATTTGCCAAATGGATCTTTATCCATGTGTCTCATGCAACACTGTCTTCCTCAGGTCACTTTGAAAATCAAGTTCTTTGTTGTATCCTTTTCACCTTCATAGGAAAAAATATGACTTTCTGCCACAAGAGTTTATGTGCTAAGATTCACTTCTTGGAAGCAGAACTTTTTCTATAGGTTCTCCCTTCTGAAGTAGGGTTGTTTAAGAGGGATTCCAGTGTGTCCATTTCTAAGGTGAGAAAAAGTTTCAAGTGCAAACTGGGCTAGTGACCTTCCTGGTTCCAAAGAATATTTTCAGTCCCCAACAAGAATTAAAAGGTTTCATTAGTTTTGACAAGAATTTGCGTCCTCTACTGACTGGATCAAATTCCACTTCCATTTACTGGAGTATGTCTTTTCTGCCTCACTCCACGCTGTCCGTGCTTAAACAACTCTCTACACATCCACATAAAAACGACAAGGGGTGAGCTTTCTGGAAGGCTTTTACTGGACGTAGCTCGTTGTAAACTGAAATATATACAAAAGAAACATACAGGTGTAGAACCAAAGACAATAAATAATGATTTACAAATCAATACATAGCAGGCAGTATACATTAAACAATAACACTTACAAGGCAAGTGATTTCCACAGTTGGATCAAGACAAAAAGAAGCACATAGACAGAGGTTCAAAATGCTGTGTACTACAACTAACCAGACCCAGAGGTTTATATACCTTAAAGATACGCTTCAGACGTGACCGAAACAAGAGATAAAGGGGTGCCTACATGAAACACGGGGCGTATTGTATTCAAATGATTATTAGGCCACCTACATGCTTTACATGAGTTTCATCGACATTTATGACACCACTGTGAGTGTAGGACGTGACTGACAGGTGTGTTAATAAATGACAAGACAAAGGGGGAGCACAGCTCAACAAATAACAGCTAACAGCATGTGGGGCAGAACAATGTCTGAGTATCCATGTATGAGTGTGACCCATCAGAGTAAAGAAGTGGTCACCTTTAAGGTACAAGCTTTAGATTAATGTCATTCCAGGTTACAAAGATGTCAGTTTATCTTTGATTAACCACTCTGGTGTAAATCAATTGAATTTGATAAAGCAAGCTGATTGAATGTTGGATAGAATACTTGAGCAACTAAAATAAAGTGTGAAATGTTTACATGGAATATGGTTGGGGAATGAGCAGCTGGCTTTCTGCTTCTCTTGAGGGGCCCTAAAACCTAGGAAAATAGGGCAACACCCAGTTTGTCCTACAGCGGTATGTACAGTATATTATAACTGTGGTATACTTTATTATTATATTCATCCATATATTTTGGGTTGATAATAAAGCTTCTACCTAGGGCACCTTTCTGATTTGAGATAAAATTTTGAAGAGTTAAAAAAAAAACAAAATGCAGCTTGTTTTCCTGGCCACAGTGTAAGCAAATGTATTGTTTCAAACAGGTTATGAGCTGACTGGATTGGCTCGAGGTGGAGAGCAGGTGGCCAAACTGAAACGAAACTATGCCAAAGCTGTGGAGCTTCTAGTGGAACTGGCCTCACTGCAGGTAGGCAGCTAACCAGTTTGAAGTGTGTACACTCTCCGTTGTTTTATGAAAAGTGTTGTTGATGAAGGTGAATGGTACATGACTACCACGGTGCTTGGCAAACACTTTACTTTGGTCAAAATTACAAAGGAACAGATTTATGGACGTATGAAATGTTTTCTTGGCCTATAATGGTAGGTGCAGTGCTTTTTTGGTTGTGGGATAATCCCAAAGATAAGAAATGTTTGGGGGAAGACAGACTAATAGTGTTTCCACCATCTTGCACCTTTAGTCTCATTTCTAGATTCATTTTTGACATGTCTAATTTTTTCATTGAAATTGAATGTGAGAATAGGTGATAATACTATCTGACTTCTGACTTCTCTTTGTTTTAACTATTAAATAAAAATAGCCAGCTTAGTTTGTGACATAAATGAACAACATGCTTCCATTGTTCCTTATTGCCTATTAGAAATGTGGAATTTACATCTCATTCTTGGTTCTGGATATACAGTATTGTATCTTTGCACTCGGAAAGTGTTTTTTATTTTTAAAATCCCTAGATGTCTGGAAGCAGATTCCTGCTGATAGAGAGAATAAATGAGACATGTGTTGTGTTATTTTTCAGACTTCCTTTGTGACTCTTGATGAAGCAATAAAGATTACCAACCGACGTGTGAACGCAATTGAGCATGGTAAGTTTTCACTACATTGTGCATCTTGGCTTGGAAATCCATTCAATCAGTTTATTATTTCCTTTGCCAAACTGTTAGTCCAGGTCTCTGGAGTAACTAGCTGTGTTAGTTACTTTATCTGCATAAACCATAGGCATGCAGTATGGAGAAAGTAAAGTGACGGGTTTAAAATGTCGAGTTTTCAGTGGATGTTTTAGGGATCCTAGAATACAAGCTGAACATTTTCAGACACAACAATTCCAAAATGACTCACTTGATCCAATTAAGACATTGCACTACTATTAGTATTGTGAAATATTGAAAGCCTATTGATTTTAAGAACGTTTTGCACCAGTAGATGCTGCTATACAGAGAGAATGATTTTGTAATTTTTTTTCACATTAGTTGGCCATATTACACTATACTTCTAGCATCATATCTTTATATAGAGAAGGTCATGTGCTTGATATACTGGAGCAACTGCTTAGGGCTACTGTTTAGGTAACTGGTAAAGAACATGACTGGTGTAATGTTGTGTTTATGAGTCCAGCTTTTGAGACATTAGAGCCATTTTCAGTCATTAAGTGGTGACGGGTAGGACTGTGGTACAATAGGTAGATTTACAAATTCTGTGCCTTCTGAGTAAAGATGTTGTCCTTGTGTTTCCCTGTGTCTTCTGGGTACTTCCATTTTCCTCCTGTGCTCACAAAAATCAGAGTTTAGATGAACTGGAACTTTTAAATTGGCCCTGTGTGACTGTGAATGTGGGTGCACAAGTAACTGAAATGTGCAATGAAGTGGCACATTGTCTGCACCAGTTCCCTGTTCTGCACCATGTCCTGTGGGACACAAGCTGTGCTTCACCTATGACCATGAATATGATTACATAGGACTGAGAATAATATGTTATGCTATTAAGATGAAAGATATACAGTGCCCTCCATAATGTTTGGGCAAAGACTCATTTTCCTTGGTTCACTCCTCTGCTCCACAGTTTAAAATTACAAACCAAACAACTGAGACATGATTCAAGTGCACATTGCAGACCTTTATTTAAGGCTAGTTCTTCATCTTCAGCTCCTGTTTGGTTTGAGGGGTTGTCTCCTCAAGTTTTTTCTTCAGCATATGGAAGGCATGCTCAATTAGGTGTAAACAGAGTGGTTTGACCATTCAAGAACATTCCATGCTTTAGCTTTGAAAAAAATCCTGTGTTACCTTTGCAGTATACTGTATTTTAGATCATTACAGTGGAACCTTGGATTGCAAGTAACTTGGTTTGCGAGTGTTTTGCAAGACGAGCTAAAATTTTTAATAAATTTTGACTTGATAAATGAGCGAGGTCTTGCAATACGAGTAGTACGTCTACGCTTTGTCTGCCATGTGTCACATGATCACAACTGAGCTGATGGTTCTCCTCTCTCGCTGCGGGATTGTGGGTAATCGTCTCCCATTCTCCGTCTGAGTCAGCGTGCCTCACTCGTATAGTCAACATCCGTACAAGCGTATACTGTTCACTATAGCATGGTGACCACATGTGTGTGTTGTAACATGTGGGTCCCTGTCATGCATTTCAAAACACGAAACTCAATCTCAGTACTTTAGCGACACCATCTTTATTCAGCTTGAAACAGGAACAGCGAGGTTATTTATTGTAGCGGGATTTGCCACTAACTATACACAGACATAGGTTAGTAGCCAAGTAATACTGTGCCCTGCACATTTATAATGTTCGTTGTTTCACCCATCAATGGCAGGCGCTTATAGCATGTCCGCATTCTTTTCGGATTCACTTTTACGGCAAACTGCTACAGTGCTGGATGCCTGTGGTTGCTTCGGGACGCTCTTCCGCGTGTCGTCCCATTGGGTGGAATCCCACAAGAGTTTAGAAACTCACTCACACCAGCCATGATTCTTTTCAAAGGTAAAGTGCAGGTTAATTTGCTATATGTATTTTTACTTTATATTTTGTATTAATCATTTTTATATGAATAGTTTTGGGTTGTGGAACAAATCATCTGAATCTCCATTAATTCTTATGGGGAAATTCGCTTTGATATACAAGCACGTGTCCAGAATGAATTATGCTCACAAACCAAGGTTCCACTGTATCTTGTTGTAGGATAAATCACCGACCAATGAGTTTGGAGGCATTTGCTAAAACTTGAGCAGATAGGATGTTTCTATACACCTCAGAATTCATTGTGCCACTGTCATCAGTAACTAAGTCAGCAATGAAGAGATGTTTGCCAAGCTGTAACACCTCCACAACCACCGTATTTAACAGATGAGATGATATGCATTGGA
Source organism: Polypterus senegalus (assembly GCF_016835505.1). Classification (NCBI taxonomy): domain Eukaryota; kingdom Metazoa; phylum Chordata; class Cladistia; order Polypteriformes; family Polypteridae; genus Polypterus; species Polypterus senegalus. Next base: position 69,974,670 of record NC_053171.1, on the reverse strand, counting down.
TCTTTTCAGTTCTCTGCAGGCTGTTTTAAGCACTTTTTTGCAAACAAATCTGGCCAGCCAAATTTTGTGGCTAACAAGTGGTTTGCATCTTGTAATTTTGCTGCTGTTACTTCTGTTAATGAAGTCTTCTGCAGATAGTCTGTGACGCTTCCACATCTGCACCCAGAAGATGGTCTCTGATCTGTTGGACAGGCATTTGGTGCTTTGTCTTGACCATAGTGAGGATTCTTCTGTTCTCAGCAGTGAAGGTCTTCCTTAGCCTATCAGTACCTTTTGCAATTACTGAGCCCTCCAGTGCATTCTTTCTTCTGCATGATATTCCAGACATCTGTTTTAGGTAATCCAAAGGTATTACTGATGTCTTAAATAACTTTATTCTAGTTTTTCAGCCTCATAATTACTTCTATGACTTTCATTGGCACAGCTGTTGCCCTTATGTTGAGCAGTGGCAGCTACAGACTGTAAAGGGTAGAAGCGAGCTGAAGTACAGTGGCATGCAAAAGTTTCATTTCATCTAGGAACTTAAGGAGTGTTTATCTTTACATGAATTTGAACAGTAGTATTTACTCTCAAACTGAGTAATTTATGGCATTGTGTACTAACACACACATACAGTGCATCCGGAAAGTATTCACAGCGCATCACTTTTTCCACATTTTGTTATGTTACAGCCTTATTCCAAAATGGATTAAATTCATTTTTTTCCTCAGAATTCTACACATAACACCCCGTAATGACAACGTGAAAAAAGTTTACTTGAAGTTTTTGCAAATTTATTAAAAATAAAAAAACTGAAAAATCCCATGTACATAAGTATTCACAGCCTTTGCTCAATACTTCATCGATGCACCTTTGGCAGCAATTACAGCCTCAAGTCTTTTTGAATATGATGCCACAAGCTTGGCACACCTATCCTTGGTCTGTTTCGCCCATTCCTCTTTACAGCACCTCTCAAGCTCCATCAGGTTGGATGGGAAGCGTCGGTGCACAGCCATTTTAAGATCTCTCCAGAGATGTTCAATCGGATTCAAGTCTGGGCTCTGGCTGGGCCACTCAAGGACATTCACAGAGTTGTCCTGAAGCCACTCCTTTGTTATCTTGGCTGTGTGCTTAGGGTCGTTGTCCTGCTGAAAGATGAACCGTCGCCCAAGTCTGAGGTCAAGAGCGCTCTGGAGCAGGTTTTCATCCAGGATGTCTCTGTACATTGCTGCAGTCATCTTTCCCTTTATCCTGACTAGTCTCCCAGTTCCTGCCACTGAAAAACATCCCCTCAGCATGATGCTGTCACCACCATGCTTCACTGTAAGGATGGTATTGGCCTGGTGATGAGCAGTGCCTGGTTTCCTCCAAACGTGACACCTGGTATTCACACCAAAGAGTTCAATTTTTGTCTCATCAGACCAGAGAATTTTGTTTCTCGTGGTCTGAGAGTCCTTCAGGTGCCTTTTGGCAAACTCCAGGTGGGCTGCCATGTGCCTTTTACTAAGGAGTGGCGACCGTCTGGCCACTCTACCATACAGGCCTGATTGGTGGATTGCTGCAGAGATGGTTTTCCTTCTGGAAGGTTCTCCTCTCTCCACAGAGGACCTCTGGAGCTCTGACAGAGTGACCATTGGGTTCTTGGTCACCTCCCTGACTAAGGCCCTTCTCCCCCGATCGCTCAGTTTAGATGGCCGGCCAGCTTTAGGAAGAATCCCGGTGGTTTTGAACTTCTTCCACTTACGGATGATGGAGGCCACTGTGCTCATTGGGACCTTCAAAGCAGCAGAAGTTTTTCTGTGACCTTCCCCAGATTTGTGCCTCGAGACAATCCTGATTCGGAGGTCTACAGACAATTCCTTTGACTTCATGCTTGGTTTGTGCTCTGACATGAACTGTCAACTGTGGGACCTTCTATAGACAGGTGTGTGCCTTTCCAAATCCTGTCCAATCAACTGAATTTACCGCAGGTGGACTCCAATTAAACATCTCAAGGGTGATCAGGAGAAACAGGATGCACCTGAGCTTAATTTTAAGGCTTCATGGCAAAGGCTGTGAATACTTATGTACATGTGATTTCTCAGTTTTTTTTATTTTTAATAAATTTGCAAAAACCTCAAGTAAACTTTTTTCATGTTGTCATTATGGGGTGTTGTGTGTAGAATTCTGAGGAAATGTGTAATCTTCAACTTTATGCCTTTTGATGATCAGTTCATCTTCTCTTCATTTAACTATTGACAGTAACAGACATTTTAAGTAAGGGTCCCCAAACTTTTATATGCCACTGTATCTTATGAAGCAGTGAAACACACCTGAGGAATCACAAACACCTTTGATGCCAATTATCCCAAATATTATGGTGCCCAGAAATGGGGAGATCATGTAGAAAAAATGTTGCCATTTCTACATGTTTTGACCAAAACGTTTTGGAAGTCTGCTCTGTGCACTTCAGTTCTATCTGAATTGTTTGATTTGTAATTTAAAACTGTGGAGCAGAGGGGGAAATCAAGGAAAAATGTGCCTTTGTCACAAACTGGAAAAATAACTGTACTTAAATATGTTGTTGGTTCCTCTGTTTATTTATTATTTGCTTATTTGTGCTATACTAATAGCTGTAATAAATTCCATGCTAGCTGTAAGTTTATCGCAAGTTCAGCCTGCTTTCGGACGTTGCAAAAAGAGAAAAATAAATTGTATGTAAATCAGTGGTATTTAGGTTTGGGTTTCTATCTGAGCCTAAACATATAATTAGTTACTCATTCCTACTTCTAATTAATAGTAATTAGTATGTTTGCCCTATTTCTGTGGGTGGAAAGATATTTCATGTTTAAAACTATGTAATAGCTTTTAATATATAAAGACTTTAATTTTTGTAGAAAAATTGGTATTGAGTCCTCTTCTCTTAATTGTATCCAGATGCTTTTATTCCTCAAAAAAACAGATCAAGGTATAATGAAAGATGAAGAAGTTTAGTGACTAGAGTGTAATTTCCACTTATGTGTGTGTTAGTAAACAATGCCATAAATGACTCAATTGGAGAGTAAATACTACTGTTCAAATTCATGTAAAGATAAACACTCCTTAAGTTCCTAGATGAAATGAATAAACACTGCTAAAATTTAGTGCAATAAATGTAGCCACTAGAAAATAAACACACATGTAATGTAAGAGCCAAGTAAAAAGCATTAATTGAATGAAATAAAACACTTCAAGTCACCAGAGGCCTCCGGATGCAAGTTTGTGAACCACTGCTAAATGCCATATGTGAGGGTACATTTACCAGCATTGCATGTCGAACTGTGGGAATCAAAATCAGTTTACCATTTCTGCTGAGCTTTTGGTATTATCTAGCTAGAACTCGCTCTGTTTACATGCTAAAAATCTTTTTTAGGTTGTTTTTGTACTGTGTTTGTAGTGTATATGTTATGATGTCTGTCCTAGGACCAAACATTTCAGCCAATTACCTTCTAAATACTCAAATTGGACTAATTTACTGTATATCACATTTTTTCCCCCACACAAAACCAATGCATTTAAGCCAATTAAGGTTCAGTAATGACAGAATCCTTTTCAGAGCAGAGTGGTTTAATGGGTTAGGATGACTGAAATTTCACTTGTATTTATTTACTGTTCTATTTCCAGTAATCATCCCTCGCATCGAGCGGACCCTGTCTTACATAATAACAGAACTGGATGAACGAGAAAGAGAGGAGTTTTACAGGTAAGTTAAGGTTAGAAGGCTTCTGCACATTAGTGCATTTAGGAGTAACTACGATGATGTAATTGGCCAATAGGAGGCCAGTCCTCCCTCCTTATCCAAACAATTTACACAGGATGTTCTAAAGTGAAAACTACAGCATCAGGCTGTAGCTTGTAGATAGATACTTTATTAATCCAAGGGGAAATTCCCATACTCCAGCAGCAGCATACTGATAAAGAACAATATTAAATTAAAGAGTGATAACAATGAAGGTATAAAAGACACAATAATTTTGTATAATATTAACATTTACCCCCTCGGGTGGAATTGGCATAGTCACATAGTGTAGCGGAGGAATGGTCTCCTCAGTCTGTCAGTGGAGCAGGACGGTGACAGCAGTCTGTCGCTGAAGCTGCTCCTCTGTCTGGAGATGATCCTGTTCAGTGGATGCAGTGGATTCTCCATGATTGACAGGAGCCTGCTCAGTGCCCGTCACTCTGCCATGGATGTCAAACCGTCCAGCTCCATACCTACAATAGAGCCTGCCTTCCTCACCATTGTCCAGGTGTGAGGCGTCCTTCTTCTTTATGCTGCCTCCCCAGCACACCAATGCATAGAAGAGGGCGCTCGCCACAACTATCCGATAGAACATCTGCAGCATCTTTGGATCTTGGCATGATGTCTAGCTTCTGAGGTGCTTTTGGTCTACTTCTCTGTGTCAGGCAGCTCCTATTTAAGTGATTTCTTGATTGAAACAGGTGTGGCAGTAATCAGGCCTGGGGGTGGGTGCGGAAATTGAACTATATATATATATATATATATATATATATATATATATATATATATATATATATATATATATATATATATATATATATATATATCTATGACAGCAACACTCATCACTCACAACAGTGACAAACCAATTACATTGACAATCATGTTACGTTATTTTCAAAATGTTTCCTTTTCTTTTTCATCTTTAACACACTACTTTTCCGCTGCGAAGCGCGGGTATTTTGCTAGTAACATGATAAAGGAGAAAAGTGGGAACAGGACACTTCATAAGCCTGTAATGTATATCCACACAAAATCACTCAAGATTAGTTAAACAAGTTCCATGCACTTGTTACTTTTATCCTCTGCACCATTTCCTGTCCTTTAGTCCTCTGCTCCACTATGTGCCTTTCTGGTTCGTGGGTGCAAAACCCATAAAGTCAGTGTCCATGTGTAGATTATAGAAATTGAGCCACAGTCAGTCTATTCGTGTTTCAGAAAAGGAGTTACTGAATGTAGCATTGTAATCTTTTATGTATTCTTTGTATGACAAACACTTTCATTGACAACAACTTAAAAATTCTGCAACCAAGTAATAATAAATACACCACAAAATTAAATCACAAGAAGCATAGCTTAAAGATAAATAAGCAGCTTGTGGATATTGACAGAGGTGCCAGATTTGATAAGTTTGTAGAGCGGGGCACCGGTCAGTCACTGCAGTGGACAAAAAATAACATACAGGTTAAACTAAATGGGATTCTTTTACCTCTTAACAGATTCAGGAAAAAAGTAACACATGTAACCTTATTACTAATTCTTCAAAGGAAACTAGCTTTTTGTTTTCTATGATGAATGCCTAATAGTTATAAATCAGCAAATTGGAAGTCTTGGGTTCAAGAATGAAATGGAACAAGATGAGGAGCAAAACGATACTTTTGGAGCAGTGATCAGAACTCGTTGTAGTACACCCGTTTACCAAAAGGCAGTGCGGTAGGAAAATCTGTCCGTTGTATAAATGACAGCACAAACTAACAATTAAAAATTTTAAAATTACTGCTCATGGAAGTGATGTGTAAAACACATGTAAAATTAAGAAGTAATGCCCAGAGTAAAATGTTGCTGAAATGAGAGCGAGTTAAAATAAAGGGCAGTTAAAAGTCATTGTTTGAATAAAAAAAATTCCTGTAGATTCAAAGTATATTCAAATAGCAATATTCAATCGGGCAGCCCTAAACCATAGTGATCCCGACTGGTAGCAAAATCCTGTTTAATAGATGTTACCCTATTAAGTGTTATAATGACTACATTCTGGAATCCTAGAAGTATATGTTCCTTCTCCCTTTAAGAAGCATACTCTTCCTATTCAAGGTATCCCTACCTAGGGCAAAAAAATGGAATAGTGCCATCTACTGGATTAAACGATGTTAGCTGCTGCGGCCTTGGTCCAGATTGGAGTCTCTTGTCTAACAATTAGTAACTGATATGCAGTTGCAACATACAAAGCAATCCCCATCATTGTTTACCTTTCTGGTTTTCCATCAAAACATGGAGAAACTGCAATTATTTTATTAACTGAATAATACAAAGTTGGTTTTCTTTGTACAGTAATCTTTCCTCGATTGCGGGGGTTGCGTTCCAGAACCCCCCGCGATAGATGAAAATCCGGCGAAGTAGAAACCATATGTTTGTATGGTTATTTTTATATATTTTAAGCCCTTATAAACTCTCCCACACTGTAAACATTATTAGAGCCCTCTAGACATGAAATAACACCCTTTAGTCAAAAGTTTAAACTGTGCTCCATGACAAGACAGAGATGACAGTTTTTTCACACAATTAAACGAATGCAAACATATCTTCCTCTTCAAAGAATGCATGTCAGGAGCAGAGAATGTCGGAGCGAGAGTGCGAGAGAAAAGCAAACAATCAAAAAATCAATTTGTGCTTTTGGGCTTTTAAGTATGCCGAAGCACCGCGATAAGGCGCCATTTTTTAGAGGAGCATCCGTGTCCTCTGTGCAAACAGCCCCTCTGCTCACATCCCCTCCGTCAGGCAGCGAGAGTGAGAAAGATAGAGAAAAGCAAACAATCAAGCACCGCGCAGGAAGCATATCTTATATTATTGAGGAGTTTTAGTTAATATGTAATACATGCTCTGATTGGGTAGCTTCTAAGCCATCCACCAATAGCGTCCTTTGTATGAAATCAACTGGGCAAACAAACTGAGGAAGCATGTACCATAAATTAAAAGACTCATTGTCCGCAGAAATCCGCGAACCAGCGAAAAATCCGTGATATATATTTAGATATGCTTGCATTTAAAATCCGCGATGGAGTGAAGCTGTGAAAGTCGAAGCGCGAAATAGCGAGGGATCACTGTACACAAATCCTACAGGAAAACCTTATTCTGATGGAGGTACTGGACCCTATAGTGTTGGCTGTTAATATAGTAGCCATTTAGGAATTTGATTTGCCTTCATGGATGTACAGTTTCACAGTACAGTTCCCACCCCAGAAAACCTTACATGGGGCAAAAAAAACAAACAATGAGTGATCCAAACCTTTACATATTGAGTTCATGACTATAAGAAAGTGTCCTAGGTGTCACCAGTTTTTCTTGAAGCTGCAAATCTACGATTTCATCTCAGTCGTTTCAGGCATCAGACCATACCCATGAATAATCAATCCATTGTTTATTTTATTCCTCCTTCTTTGTATAATATTTATTGCAGGGAGAAAAAATGATTTCATGAATTTATGCAGCCAGTAGTGCAATATAAAAATCTGTATATTGATAGAATTACTTGTTTGCTTTTTCTCGAAAAAATGCATCTTATATCTTTTTATACTGTTACAACAAAAAAACTTCCAGTTTGAATGCAAATTACAAAAGAAGGTCCATTTACTGGTATTGAAAGTCGTGTGTTTTGCTAGTTTGCATTTGATATTCAGAGTAAACATCCAAGTGGAATCTGAATGCTTAAATATCACACACATATCTGCAAATGTTGTTAGCTGTCAGATCAGCAGAGGGAAAGCTGCTTTGCTTATTAAATGAGAACTAATTCACCACTCTACTGTCATCCTTTGTATTTGAGATCACTACCTTTTTATTCTCTTTTTCCAGGTTGAAAAAGATTCAGGAGAAGAAAAAGGCGCTTAAACTTAAAAATGAAAAGGAAATGGAAGAACGACTGAAAAAGATTGGTCCAACATCAGAGCCGGCTAATCTTTTAACTGATGGAAAGGATGAAGACCTTCTATTTGAATAACAATGTCAACCCTCCAACCTAACACTGTGGGAAAAACAGGTCATTTATTGTATAGTGAATATATTTATTGTGAGACTTATTTTTGTCTAATGTGGCTCACATGGAAACAGGCATTTTACTTTTTTTTCCTTTTCTTGGACCGTTTACCCAAGACAGAACTTGATGTATGCCATTTTGACCATCCATTCATGTTTCAGAGTCCTCTTCTAGTGTCCTTAATGGTTTAAACTAAATAGTACACTGTAGATCTATACATCAAGTGATTAAAAAGTCCTGATCAGGGCCTCTTCCAAGCAAGTCTTGGTTGTTTTTATCCAGTATTGTCATTGTTGTGTAGTGGCTTTTTTTTTTTTTTGGAGAATAAGATGGTTATGTGAATGGGTCCAATTAACAAAGTATTGAAGTTCTAATTTAAACCTGGAAGTTGGTTCTTTACAATCCAAGTTGTGCAGTAAAATCTGTATTACTATTGTCATTAATATACTTAAGTTAAGGATGATACCTAATGGGTTGCACCAGGAAGAAAACTATACTGTATAATCTATTAAAGAAACACGTACATTGTGTATGGAGGAAATAAAGCAAAATATCAAAATGGCTTCCTTTGCCCTATTGTGTTAATATTTCAAGTTGTAGCTAAAATGGCAGTTAGAGGAAAAAAAAAAAACATTTGTAATCAACTTAATCCAATTCAGGGTGACGTCACTGTCGGCGGAACATCACCTGTCCAGGCAGCTTTGGGTGGAAAGCAGAAAAGATATCTGGGGAGGCTGCAAGTACATTGCAGGTCCAGTACAGAATTGAAAATTAACCTTTCATTCTGTTGATAATGTTGATGAATTACAGCAGACCATCTTACATTTAGTTACCAACTAAATTATGAACTGAAAATGCTTTGTAATGATTTAGCAAATAAATGTGGTATTTGGATGCTAAAAAGTCAGTAAGTGCTAAAGAGTGTATAAGTTTGAAGGTTGCCGGTTCGAATCCCGTAAAATGCCAAAAGGGACTCTGCTCTGTTGGGCTCTTGAGCAAGGCCCTTAACTTGCAATTGCTGAGCGCTTTGAGTAGTGAGAAAAGCGTTATATAAATGCAAAGAATGACATAAATAATATTACTAAACATGACACACTCGGTTATATTTTCTTAGTGGTATAATTTCCAATTAAAAGTAAAGTTCTGTCCTGTTCTCTCCTCGATTATCCAGGGTTCATAATTTTTGTGTGTGACTTGTAGTATGGTAAGTATAGCTTTTTCCGCTGACACAATATATCGGTTCACATGCCAAAAGTACTTTGTAAATGCAGAGTGTGGGAAAGGTACCTATACTGAAGCACCATTTTTCCGCTCTTAACAGATTTTGGACAAAGTGAAAACCATCAGGGCTCAGTTTGAATAAATGATCTGGCCACATCCAATTTGCTCTTAGTAATCGTCTTGTTAAAAAGTAAATTGTGTATGTGTTTTAAATAACATAACATACACAGCATTCTCAAATCCCACTTAATGGAATTTAGAGTAATGGGGGCCTGTACCTGTTCTTACAGCACTGATCGCAAAGCCAGAACCAACCAGTCCATTACAGGGTCCACATATGCACATACCCACCCACACAGGGTCAATTTGGAATCAACACGTAACCCAACATGCATGTCTTTGGGGATGTGGTAGCAAAATTGGGATATCCAGAGAAATTCCTGCATGGACCTGGGGAGAACAGACAATATTCAAAGATTCAAACCCAGTATGTGAAGCAGTGGCATTAATCAGACGGCTGCCCATTGTTTTTACTCATAATTTTCTGAAATTATTCTATTTTGAAAGTGTATACTTTTTCAAAAAATACAGTGAGAAAGTGGTGGGTCCATCAGTTTATGGAGTATGTATACTATGGTGTGAAAACCATTTAAAATATGCAGGGTAGAAGTAGCTGAAGAATGATGGATGCTCAATCTTATCTGATCTATGCCTGGACTTTCATGTATTTCAAACTCTTAAATGAAATGGAGCAATGTTATTGATTCTGTGCCTCTTACACTCACGTCCTGAAACTTTTCAAATGAACTACACCACCTGCTGAAAACCATTAAAGTTTTTAACTGTGAGTAACATTAGAATAAAATTAATTTGTCAATTAATGAGTTATTACAACTGTTCTATCACTTGTACTAATGATTGTATTCAAATAATTCTTGTTAAGCATACTTCCACTTATGAATCTAGTGTGCTATACTATAATTACAAATATAGATAGATAGATAGATAGATAAGAACTTTATTTATCCCGAGGGAAATTCTTTTGTCATATACATGCTCAGTGCAACAAGAGGAATAAAGATAAGGTAATAAAGAGTTAAAAAGATCAGTAATAATAGTGCAAACAGAATAACTAAATAAACAGAATAACAACATACAGTGGTGTGAAAAACTATTTGCCCCCTTCCTGATTTCTTATTCTTTTGCATGTTTGTCACACAAAATGTTTCTGATCATCAAACACATTTAACCATTAGTCAAATATAACACAAGTAAACACAAAATGCAGTTTTTAAATGATGTTTTTTATTATTTAGGGAGAAAACAAAATCCAAACCTACATGGCCCTGTGTGAAAAAGTAATTGCCCCCTTGTTAAAAAATAACCTAACTGTGGTGTATCACACCTGAGTTCAATTTCCGTAGCCACCCCCAGGCCTGATTACTGCCACACCTCTTTCAATTAAGAAATCACTTAAATAGGAGCTGCCGGACACAGAGAAGTAGACCAAAAGCTAGACATCATGCCAAGATCAAGAATAAGAAATCAGGAAGGGGGCAAATAGTTTTTCACACCACTGTACATACGACTCAGAAGTGGCTGCTCTTAAATCATTTAAAGATTCTCTAGAGTGTTTGCTTTTATAAGCTCATTCCTTAAACCTTTCACTGTTGGAATTTAACGTAAGGTACAGTAGCTGTTGGCTTGCCCCAGCTGTAAATCACAGGGTTAAACTCAAACTTTGACTTGAAATTTTTTAAAAGGTTTTAAAAAAATAGAAGCTGACAGTACTGTTCAGTAAGGTAAACTCTATTCACAAGTCTGGAAATGAGTTCCATTACTTGTTTAATAAACTTTCCAAAAGACATAAATGAACAGGAGTGAAAAACCATTTATGTCTGGGGATACAATATGAGAGATCATAAAGATGATGTCTCTATACACCATGTGTCTTCTAACTTGCTTCCCATGCAAAGAAAAAGTGAGTTGGAGCAAACTACTTTCCCAGTATCACTGGACCAGTTCAAAACATAAGTCCCACACATTACTACCACCAAACATAAAATAACAAGGGGGCAATTACTTTTTCACACAGGGCCATGTGGGTTTGGATTTTTTTTTCTCCCTAAATAATAAAAACCATCATTTTAAAAACTGCATTTTGTGTTTACTTGTGTTATATTTGACTAATGGTTGCATGTGTTTGATGATCAGAAACATTTTATGTGACAAACATGCAAAAGAATAAGAAATCAGGAAGGGGGCGAATAGTTTTTCACACCACTGTAAATCTCAACAAAATATCAAATAACTATAACTAATAGTTTGTATTATAACTATATAACTTATTTGTGCAAAGCAACAAACAGCTATAACAAAAACTATAACAGATATAATAAATTACAGATTATTAGTGCAAGTGGTAATGAAAAGTGGCTAGTGTTTATGCTATAAAAAAAATGAGATAGCAGCATGTGATGATGGGAAGGATCACCTACAGAATGAGGAAGAATTATACAGTCTTATTGCCACAGGCAGAAAAGATTTCCTGTGGAAACACTTGGAGGCAATGAGTCTTTTGCTATGTGTGCTCCGATGACCCATCAAGGAGGCATGCATGGGGTGAGAGGGGTTGTCCATGATACCGAGAAGCTTTTTCAGCATTCTCCTCTCAGACACCTCCGACAGGTTCTCCAGTCTGACACCCAGGACAGAGCCAGCCTTTTTAATCAGTTTGTTCAGCCTGTTGGCCTCAGCTGTCTTCAGCCCACTGCCCCAACACACAGCTGCAAAAAACACCACACTCTTTACCACAGAGTGATAGAACATAGTCAGCATCTTCCTACAGACATTGAAAGACCTGAGCCTCCTCAATAGGTAAAGTCGGCTCTGCCCTTTCTTGAAAACCATGTTGGTGTTCTTGGACCAGTCCAGTTTACAGTCAATGTGTACCCCCAGGTACCTGTAGTCCTCAACCACCTCAACATCAGTTCCTCTGATGGTGACAGGGGTGGGAAAAGGAGCCTGTTTTCTAAAGTCCACAACCAGTTCCTTTGTCTTTGTGATGTTTATCTGTAAAAAATTTAGCTCACACCACTCCACAAAGCTGTCCACCACCCTCCTGTATTCATCATCCTGTCCTTCCCTGACACCGGCCACAATGGCAGAGTCATCAGACAATTTCTGCAGATGACATGACTGAGACCTGTACCTGAAGTCAGACGTATAGAGGGTGAAGAGGAAGGGTGATAGGACAGTTCCCTGCGGCACCCCCGTGCTGCTCAGTAGTCATAATGCTACATCAGACTTATAAACGTGAAATACATTTCTATCAACACACAAATACACCTTACATATCAGTAATGAGAAAGGTATTGAAAAGAAAAAAAATATACTCAGTTTATTAGCCATTTTTTTCCACTCTTTATTCAAAATGATCACTGTGAAGCTATCATACTAGACTGTTTTCATAGTCTTTATTGTTCAGCCAAAGCTAACATCACCTAACTTAAATATTAGGTTACAGATAGTTGGTTTATTTAAAGTTTTCTGGCATGTAGAAGATAACATTTTAAAACAAGTGTCAGACTTGTGATAATGCACAAAATGAAAAGACCACATATAGTTTTACAGGCCTTAATTTCGTAACAAAAAGTGAGTACATGACACAAAGACAATAAATGTGTTTTTAATTTATTTTGGTTATCATTTCTGGAGTTCATTTAACATAGATTGCACAAAGCTCATCAAAGACTTGTATGTGAACATTATCAGTTGGACAAAGGGCTGGTATGAAACACAATAATTTGTGATGTACAAAAGTTCTGACCACAGTTTCCATTTCCCCAGCGAGGTTAATGATGCGAAAACATAAGTATTATGCACATTTATTAAATATATTTATAAAGTAAAGATCCTAATGATATCAATATATCAATTTGATACCAATAGTATCAAAATTATTGCCAAATCTGTTTTCTAACTTTCTTTGACGCAAAATTTTCAGTGACCTCACTAAAACCAATATGTTTAGCTAAATCATTTTCAATACACAGAATTGCTAGATGATGAAGTCATTTTTGACTAGTTGTACTTCTTTGCCATGTTTTTAATGAATTTGCCAATCTGCTAAACGATCTTTCTGCTGAAGAAACAGTAACTGGGACTGTACAAAACAATTTAATAGCGAGACAGATATTGGCAAATATAGTTTTTTGTCGTAAATTGCGTTCAAAATTCTAATCGGGCTTTTTTCAACACCAAAAACTATCTTGTAAATACTTTTGAAGTGAAAGGTCTACGTTTTATTTGGATTCCTAAAATGTCAAAGCGAGAAAGTTGTAGAAAAATGTATGAAGAAATTTCTTTATCTGAAACTTTTTTTGATATTGTTTTCAGTTTTCGAAATATTTTATGCTGAAGTTGACACTCAATGCTGTAGGATCAATTCTTGCTTTCTGTTCATACGTTTCGTTTGTACATAATATCTACTCATCCCGCGTCAGCCCCCCCATGCCCAAGACAGGTGGTAAGTGGAAGCAGCAAAGTATCACGGTGTCTCACTTCAGTGTATCATTATCTGTGAAATGAGAAAAATAGCCAGATTCTGCAAACTGTCTCAGATTTTCTAGGGGGTTAGCTTACCATTGTGGATGGAATAACAGGCAGACATTGCCTCTGGTTCAGTTTATGACCATTCAGTTTCTGAATATTTCAGCATCATTTAGCACAAAGCAGCAAAGAAAAATGGACAAGGTGCCAATCTATTGCATGGTGTTTTCACATACAACCACACTCTGTCATAACTGGCCAGTGCACCTTTGAAATGTGGCAGAAACAACACATGATGAGAAAACCCTCTACATGGAGGATGACTGGGCAGAAAATCAAATGTGGGTCTCTGTAGCAGTAAGGTGAGGTGCTGACCTGTGTGTAATTGTACCACTAGATATGGTTTACAGCTTACAATATAATAACCGAAACATGCTGTTTTGACATCCATCCATCCCTTTTCTTAAACCACTAATCCAGGACAGGGATTGCAGGACAGCTGGAGTGTATCTTACCAATCACAGGGTGCAAGGCAGGAAAAACACCTGGACATGGCAGCTGCCTATTGTACACACACAAGGACCAATTTAACAATGCCAGTTTACCTAACTTCATGTCTTTGGACTGTGGGAAGAAACTGGAGCACCTGGAGGAAACCCATAGGAACAGACCCAAGACATGAACCCTGGTGTCCATATTGTGAGGCAGCAGTGCTGCCACTGCACCACCATGCCAACTGTGACTTAACATCTCTGATGAAACTGAAAACTGTTATAGGAACCCGTGTGCATTGTTAACTATTGTATATGAAGCCAGTAATCACTTACTAAATTTTCACTTCAATTTTCTGCAGAACAGTTTTCTTAGAATTATATAAAACTACAATCAAATGCAGTTTTCATTATCCTGGGTTCACTTCAAAAAGTTTCAGAATATAACATGTACCTCCTCCATTGGTTAAATACTACTTTATCTTCAGCAGCCAACCCTGGAGAACTTGAATTTGTAAGTTTCCTATTGTCATTGTTTCGTCCTTGAAACTAAAATCCAATTTTTCTTCCTTTTTGCCTTGAAAGAAAATACAAATAAAAATTTGATTAGTTAAGTGTTAATAATAATAGAAACCATGTTCATATTATAAAAAAAAAACTGCATCTAAATTTTCAAAATGAAGCACTGAACAACTAATTTGAGTGTGTTCTACACCCATATTACAAGCAAAAACATACAGTATAGGCCACCATCCTATAGCATCACCCTAACACACAGTACACACACAGGACAGTCACATAATGAATTACTGACGACGGAGATTAAAGCAGTAGGCTTGTGGTTTTCAGTCTAAACGTTTAACCACTAGGCTACATGTTCTGTCCAAACAGACAGTTTTTCATACTACCTTTTGTTAGTGCCCTATAATAATCTGCTAACCCGTCGAAGGTTGGTCTCTGTTCCGTACTCATTACTGTTACAACAGATTTCAGTCTTCATGACCCTGACTTACAGTAAGGGAGTTTGATAATTTATTCATGGACCTTTTCATAGTAAACAATTATCCCAAGGCACTATACAAATACAGAATTACTGAATAATTCAATAATTAAATCACATATTTAGTTTACATTTAGAATGCCGAGAGCTTGTAACTCACTCAGGATCACACAGAAAATAAGTGATACTGTCCATGTGTTTGCGGCATACTGCATAATTAATGCACTATAATTATAGTGTGTACTGAAGATATGCCTAATTGTAGAACACTGTCATTGATAAAGTCCATTCTAGCCTAAACATTTATGACAAATGTCCAATAAAAATTTACAATGTTAGATGTTTTAGTCAAAATAAAAAGGAATGTCTGCAACTTACTCTGTGATTAATTTGAAATGTCATTCCACTTGCTACTGCAGCGCCAAGGAGTATTTAAAACGCCATTCTATTATTGAATTTTTCCTGGAGGTGGAATCACTGACCAACATTGACAGACCGTTAAAATGTTATACAGTCACAATGCTGCTGTTAAAACGAGGGGTTTCATTAATTGTGAGTTCTGCAAAAGGACAAGTGCGACTCATTGATGTGCCTCTCTCGAGGCCAATAACAGTAGTCACACCGTCACTGCTTTAGTTATCTGATGAACTCAGTCAAGCCAGGAAGCTTTACAACGGAGCTCTCAGTAACCAAGTGACTGGATACTAAAACCTCGCAACATTACTTATGTTGTAGGACAGGGGTTTCCAACCAGGGGTAAATATCGCCTACGCAGAGGGTAAATTTGCTGCAAAAGCTGAAGTCACAAAGATCTGAATCAGTTCCAAAAGACTTGCTCTTCCAGCAACTGTGCCAAGAATATCCTAAATCATAGGTGAAAAACAAGAGAAGTGTCTCAATAATTGATATGTTCTCATCGACTCAGGGTGTTTTGTCCTGGTATAACATTATCTTCTCATCTTTAGTTGATTTTAAATAAGTGATATAGCATTATTATGTGCTTTTATTATTGTTACTTAAAATTAAAAAAATGTTAAAAACAGTACAGTATTTTAAAATTTCACCTTTATCGATCATTTTATTATAATAGAAGTACTGTATAACTCAAATTACTGAATGAGCCAGGAAGATAGGTGGTGAATGTTTTTCGAAAAGTTGCCACGTGGTAAATGGGGTGAAAAAGGCTGCAAACACCTGCTATGGGTTATTCAAAATTGTGTGTATGTATGTTGGGTTTGAAAAAGTCTTAACTGTCAATCACACAACTGTGCAGAAAGAGGTGTGTTTAGATTTGTTCTCTAAAATCAAGGCTGACAGCCAAATCACTGACGATGAAATATGGATCAATAACTCTAAAGTGGAAATCAAATGACAACCAAATGTATGGCATCATCTACTTGTGACCTCTGCTCAGAAGAATTTGGTTATTTCTACAGCTGGGAAAGCCATGGGCATTGCAGTTTTAGATGCAGACGGAGTTATATCGATAGATATTATGCCACATGATCGACCATGTAGCAAATACATCTAGTTATCCTACAAGTATGTTCAAATAATTCTATAATAAATTGCTAGCAATAGAAAATTGTGTTACAAAACTTTCTGGGGAACTCCAGAAGTAAAGCCACTTGTTGACTACAATTTAATGTGAGGAAGACTCACCAGTGACCACACAGTCAAAATAGATGATATTAATAAAACTGTTTCAGCAGTCGCTTCATGCAGGATAAGTACCTGATGTCTGGATAATTATGAAAGTGACTCCTGTCCACAAAATAGATCCCAGTGATTAAAGACCAACAGGACTTACCTCTATCACACGTAACATTATTCACACTATAGTCAGAAGTTAACTACTTGTATAACAATATAAATAAAAGATAATATGGGTTTATGGGTTGAAAACCCTATTAACCAAGATGTTAGACATCGTTGAACAGTCAGCAGGAGAAGTGAATGGAAGCGAAGACGGAAGCGAGACGGTTTTCTAGTGAGGATTACACTGAGGGTGGAAGCCATCATTATTAGAGGTAATTTACTAAACTGATTTACCAGAAGAATAGAATTCTGATAACAAAAGAATGTTGCTTATTGGATTATTTCATTAGTGGAGTCTCTCAGTGATTTGATCCCTTTCTGTTGGAAGAATAATTTTAGGTTAACATGGCATTCATCTTAATGAAATATCACAAGGGTTTAATAATTGTCAGAAACATGTTCAGGCACACCAGGAAACCAGATAAAGGTCAAGTGAACAACGAAATGTACTCTGAATTATAAGAACTGGTTTAGGAAAAATACTGAGATGGTGAAGTAAATAATGTACCACAAGAAAGGTTGATGTAATACACAAAATGTACTGAAGGATGACTACGAAATCAGCAGATGTCCTATAAACGAGAATGGACAATTGTTATATTCACACACATTTCAAGGGTGGTGGCACAACTCAAAGGTATAACAAAAAGCAGAATATACTGTAATATAAAAGACTTTTATTTTATATAAATCATTTGTGTGTAAACCAATGAACCACCCATCCATCCATTATCCAACCCGCTATATCCTAACTACAGGGTCACAACCAGAGTAACGTGTGTGCATTGACTGATACTGTATGTAAATTCAACAGTTTATAAAATGAACCTCTATTCTTTGTTTCTCTGACCATTCTGACCAGGCTGTAACAGACTGCTTTTAATGAATGCTCCCTCCAAGGTATTTTGCTGAGGAGTAATTAAAAGATACAATGAAGAGCTTTTCTCCTGCTTGATTACTGATTTGTCCTGTTAGAGGATGTTTCTTTCCTTAATAAGATGTTAAATTTCTACCACATTTCTAATGTAGATTAACAATATTAATTCTCATATAGGGAGTCATTTCTGGTATATCAAATACACCTTATTGTAAGTACAAAGTTCGATAAGCAAACAAAAAAGGAACATTAACTATAAATACAAGAAGGGCTACACTAATTTGCAGAAAGCAACCTCCAAACAGTGTTATTGCTCAGAAGCAATTCAAAAGTAAAACTAAAAGCAGTACTTTTAAAATGATATAATATATAGTAAATCAGAACATATTGTTTGAACCCTATGATGAAATCAGATATCATCTAGAGTTCTGGTTTGAGTTCTGGACAACATGCTACAAAAAATACTAAGTAGCTCTAGAACCTGTGCAAAGAAAGCAGACAAGTGCATCACTGGGGTAAAAGGTACGTTCAACTCTAACAGACTCAAAACATACAGTATCTGTTTTAGACTTAAAGAAAGAAGACTATGTGAAGAACTAATCCAGGTCTTTAGAACCCCTAGAGTCATTAGTGATGCTGGAGCAGATGAATTATTTCACTTAAATAGTAAATGCATACTTAAGCACACCAGTGAAAATTAAAGGCCAGTGCATTAAAACTAGAAAGCTCATAACAACATGAGAATGTAGTTGAAGCCTTGAAATTTCTGGGTTAGACTTTAAGACCTTTTAGCTATTAGCTAACCAATGTGCTTGATGAACTGAATGTTTTCTACCCAATAGACAACAAGCCTTACAAACAGCCTATGGTCAAAATGATTATCAGTTTAATTTGGAAATTACTATACATCCTTGTTTGACCTTTGTCATTCATTCAAGTGTTGTGGACTAATAGTGTAATTCAAGGAGGGTGCCTTACCTGGACACGGTACTGTCACTGATACAGGCTTGTCCATTAAGCCCATTATCCAAACTCTTTCTACAGTTAAACATGAAATCATCTTCCCCATTTTATCAACAGGTCTGCAAAAACAAATGCAGGAAACTGAATTTTTTTTTTTATTTTACATAGCAATCTAGATACCCAATTTTATTTCAGTCTGAATATATATACTTTGGGAAGCAAACAAAATGCAGAGAACCAGACATGAAGAAATAGTGCACCTTTTGAACAGGTTTTTTATTCATTTTGTAAGGCTGATTTTAAATAATACTGTGTTTTGGTTAAAAACAAAACTAATAATATTCACTGTGAAAAATAGGCAATAATGAAGAAAATGAAGCAAATTCCAATTTATGGTAATTTATTTAAAATTTGACACTCAATTTAAATGTAACCTATTGGGCGAATCTAGATAGATAGATAGATAGATAGATAGATAGATAGATAGATAGATAGATAGATAGATAGATAGATAGATAGATAGATAGATAGATAGATAGATAGATAGATACTTTATTAATCCCAAGGGGAAATACACAATCTTCAGTGTCCTGTAAAGTTCTGAAAATTTCCAAAATGTGATACATAAAGAGACAGCACTACTCTGATCTGGTTACATCAGTTTAGTTTAGTTTAACCTGAAAAGGGCTACAGGAATACAGAAAAAAAGAATAAGTTAGACCAGGGGTGCCCAATGCGTCGATCGCGATCGACAGGTAGATTGGAAAGGAAGATCACGTTACATTCAAAAAAATTTTTTTTAAATGTTAGTCTATCATATACCCTCCCTATGGTATTTGCAACTTGATTTGACATACAGGGCGGCCAGTCTGAGATCTCTTTTCTTCTAACACACTGGTCATCCCGCACACACAATCGAGCACGAGCTACTGCAAAACTTCGGCTATCTAAGTGATGTAGTTAGCCTTCCAATTTATATCGACTAAAGTAGAGATTTAAAAAAAAAAATGGTTGTTTATGGGCTGGATGTGCAATTGGAAGAGGATTTTTTTTCTCACAATGCCACAATCGAAGTGCGTTTGTCTTATCTGTCAATCTATCATTGCTATTCCAAAGAAGGAAAATCTGGAAAGGCACTTTCGAACTGTTCATAAAAACTACGAAACTGACATCCTTCCAAAAAGTGATCTGAGAAAGAGAAAGGAGAGGGAACTAAAATCACAGTTAATCGGACAGCCGTCATTTTTCACTCGGCTGAATTCAAAACCAAAGGCAGACACACTGAAGCATCACTCCGGGTGAGTCACTCGATCATTAAGCATTAGAAGTCCTTCCAAGATGGAGAGATGATAAAAAAAAATGGCCGCTAGACTTGGCATTTTTTTTCCGATCTGACCAACATGAATGAGCTTAATTTACAGCTGCAAGGAAAAGAGAACTCCATGGTCAATATGATTAGCTCAGTTAATGCTTTCAAATGAAAAATGCAACATCTGTCCTCAAAGCTGCAGCGCTTTGATTTGGGGAACATCCAAAACCTCACGTCAGACCTGGAGACGCAATGGAGGGCGTGTGCGCAACTTGACAGCATCCTCTACAGAGCAGATTGAAAATTGTCTGTCAGACTTTATCTAATGGAAAAAAAGTAATGATTCGAGTGTTGCCCAATGTAGCGGAGTAAGAGTAGCGTTTCTTCTTCACAAATGTGCTCAAGTAAAAAGTAGAAGTACAATTTTTGTTTAAAAAGTTACTCAAGTAAATGTAACTCATTACTACCCACTTCCAATACTCAGTACATTATATATATATATATATATATATATATATATATATATATATATATATCGCATTTTTAATTTAGGTAGATCATTTTGACCTGGTCATTTTTAAAGTAACTCGCAAGCCAAAAAAGTGTGGGCACCCCTAAGTTAGACTATTTAATAACAACTGTGTGTTGCTAGAATAAAAAAAAAAACATGAAATAAAGATAAAGTTGTGAAAGTACTAATAAAACCATATTTATATGAGTACAACAAATGTTTAAGGTATTCTACAGTAACGGGCCTGTCTGGACTACCATTGGGGGCTGTGTGTGTGTGTGTGGGTGTGTGAGAGAGGGAGGGAGAGAGAGAGAGAGGGGGTTGGGGGGGAAAGACTGCTTGGAAAAAGTGCTGGTATCCCTATGGTACACTAAACCTTAACCTGGGACTACTACTAGTTCAAGGTGTCCTTCGAAAACCCTTTAGTTTGGCAGATGGCTGCAAATGAATGAAGCTGGTACATTGCCCTGAACACAGCAACATGACACAGATACCAGAATCCACTAGTGGGAACGTTAGCTCGGGTTTCCATAGACATAGAGAGACCTGACATTGAAGTAATTACAGGGGAAGTATGAGTTCTCCAGCAGAAGAAAGACAGCAAAAGAGCAAGAGGTCAGGGAGACACATGAGAGTGTAAAGTATGCAGTATTTGAAAGTGGACAAGCCAACTCATTTGGGGGTATGGGGCGGGGGAGAGAGAGAGAGATGGACTCCAAAAGGAATCTTTAAGAAGGATTCTCGGATGGGCATACTTATGTCAAACTTTATTTTTTATATTTGTTAACCAACAACAAAAAACAGGAAAGAAAAAGCAAGAATGCATATTAAATTACCTGGCTTTTAGCACATTGTTTAAGAAGACAAACCTCCAGTGGCAGTACTGTTTTTCTGTTTTGTAACTGAATGAATAGCCATCATCTATGTAGAGCTCTCCCTCAGCAAAACCCTGTGAAGTATGAAATGTTACTAGTCATGCATAATTATATATGGGACTAGCAAAAAACCAGCGCTTCGCAGCGGAGAAGTAGTGTGTTAAAGAAGTAAAGAAAAAGAAAAGGAAACATTTTGAAAATAACGTAACATGATTGTCAATGTAATTGTTTTGTCACTGTTATGAGTGTTGCTGTCATATATATATATATATATACTCAGCAAAAAAAGAAACGTCCATTTTTCAGGACTGTGTATTTCAACAATAATGTTTTAAAAATCCAAATAACTTTACAGATCTTCATTATAAAGGGTTTAAACAATGTTTTCCATGCATGTTCAATTAACCAAAATAAATTAATTAACATGCACCTGTGGAATGGTCGTTAAGACCTTAACAGCTTACAGAAAGTAGGCATTTAAGGTCACTGTTCTAACAACGCAGGACACTAAAGAGACTTGTCTACCGACTGTGAAAAACACCCAAAGAAAGATGCCCAGGGTCCCTGCTCATCTTCGTGAACGTGCATTAGGCATGCTGCAGGGAGGCATGAGGACTGCTGATGTGGCTAGGGCAATAAATTGCCATGTCCGCACTGTGAGACACCTAAGACAGCGCTACAGGGAGACAGGAAGGACAGCTGATCATCCTCGCAGTGGAAGACCACGTGTAACAACACCTGCACAGGATCGGTACATCCAAATATCACACCTGCGTGACAGGTACAGGATGGCCACAACAACTGCCCGAGTCACACCAGGAACACACAATCCCTCCATCAGTGCTCAGACTGTCCACAATAGGCTGAGAGAGGCTGGACTGAGGGCTTGTAGGCCTGTTGTAAGGCAGGTCCTTACCAGACATCACCAGCAACAACGCAGCCTATGGGCACAAACCCACCTTCGCTGGACCAGACAGGAGTGGCAAAAAGTGCTTTTCACTGATGAGTCACGGTTATATATATAATGCAGATAGGGGTGTGTGTGTGTGTGTATATATATATATATATATATATATATATATATACACATACATACATACATATATATATATACACATACATATACTTGTGTGTATAGCTTTTATATATGTGTGTGTATAGCTTTGGTCACTGAGTGCAAGGGAGAAATAATAAAATATAGTCTATAAGTTATTAAACAGTAAAACATTAACGTTTTAAGAAGTACAGGTACATTGAGCACTACTGGAGTGGTTGGGGTAAACTACATTTTAAAGACTGTGTAACACAACAGGTAAGTAACTAACAGCAGCTAAAATATATATGGATCATCTCTGGTAGTAGATCCCTTTTGAAAGGCGCTACACGACGGCTGTGGTATAGAAATTACATTTTCTATGTGAACGCTCAAATTTGTGCCTCTGGTAATGTGCCTTACCGGCATTTAAAGAAAATTAGTTTTG
Organism: Polypterus senegalus; assembly: GCF_016835505.1. Taxonomy (NCBI): domain Eukaryota; kingdom Metazoa; phylum Chordata; class Cladistia; order Polypteriformes; family Polypteridae; genus Polypterus; species Polypterus senegalus. The sequence goes on along the minus strand of NC_053171.1, from coordinate 69,951,807 downwards.
TGTCCTCTGCAGTGTTAAGCGAGAAAGGCTTTGGTTTGGGATAAAAGGAAAAAAGGTGTAAAGAAAGGAAAGTTGCCTTTTTCTTTTATATAGTATAGAGAGATGTGTTCGCTGACGTTATGATCGCCTTTTGGGGACAGTCGCGTGGGTCTTGTGTAGACTGGTGAGACGCCCCGCCATTAATCGGCTGTGATGGCACTGTCAGTCCTCCACTCGTGTGCGTGTCTTCATAATCCGGGTGAGAACCTCATAATCGTATACGCAAAAGAAAGTGTGAATCGCCTTAATATTATTTTGCCGTGGTGTAGAAAAGGGGTCCCGTGTTTGCACTTGTCTGGGCTATAGCGCAGGGGGAGGATGAAAAAAATTAAAAGTGCTCACTTTGACTTAAGGCAGAAGCGCAGTCAGCGCCTCAAAGGCCGGCACAGCTATGCACGCGCTGGCTGCTCGACTTTTGCAGGGCAGGAGACCACAGTTTTGCAGACACGCTCATGATATCAAAAGTCTCAGCGCTCTTTGGAGGTCATTCATATATTATATATATATATATATATACAAAATACCTCGCCTCGCAGCGGAGAAGTAGTGTGTTAAAGAAGTAATGAAAAAGAAAAGGAAACATTTTAATAATAACGTAACATGATTGACATTGTCATGAGTGTTGCTGTCATATATATGCCTGCCTAAATAAGTCACCCTCGCTTTGCTCTTACTTTATTTACCGCTCATTTAATCATGGCTAGTGGTGGAAAAATTATAAAATGGAAGGAGGATGGCTTTACCAAAACAATTATTGATGGCGAATCGATTATTCATAAAGCTTGAATTGGTGATCTGTTTTTCTGTGTTAACCTCATATTTTTCATACTTCTTCTCAAACTAAGGTGGTGCGAGGGTAAAATGAATCGGGATGCGCTGATCAAAGTAATCGGTGTACCAGGAAATCATGCATTGACAAAAGCTACCCTTTGCTTGTAATGCAAAGTGTGATTAAATGCATTATTTTTAACGTTATGGAGCACATGCATCAAGCTTCTCAGCTGTGCTTGTGCTAAGAAAAGGAAAGATTTTAAAAATAACGTAACACGATTGTCAATGTAACCTTTTGTAAGTAGTGCCTGGAGGATTCAGTGTGGAGAAACTCTATAGAGACAGCGTGTGTATTAACTTGTGGATTTTTCTGTGAGTATTTGGTGGCAGTCTGACGGTTGCTTCGAAGACGGCGTTAGCTGTGTAGCTCAGCTCAGAGCCAAATGAGATGAATGGGAGGGGAGATGATGACGTGACTCCCCCACCCGCCTTAACTGTCAATCCCCACAAACACAGTCTCTCAGAATTTGCATAAGCACACCCCTTCACCTACAATTTTAACTTAGTTATAAAGTGATCAAAACTCTCGCTTATATCCTCGCCCTCTCATTAAACTTGTATCCCGCATTACCTGTGGGCATGTGAAACGCCAGCGTAGCCTGTCTATGAACTTAATTTAAAGTTTAGGTTTACACCTTGCTTTCTTTCCGAGGTAGCATCAGTCATGAATATGGTAGTATATGTCACTCGCTCGCTTCTTATTGTTTCGCTGCCTTCTCAATTATATAATGCATGTTTTCTTAAGCGCTTTTTGGAGGTCTTCCTGGTTTTCTACGCACTGCGTTGACAGTCAGTTCACGTGATTACGTGAGAGGCGTGATGATGTCACACGAAACTCCCCCCACGTCATTCCAGCTCAACTCCATTACAGTTAATGGAGAAAAATACCTTCCAGTTATGACCATTAGGCGTAGAATTTCGAAATGAAACCTGCCCAACTTTTGTAAGTAAGCTGTAAGGAATGAGCCTGCCAAATTTCAGCCTTCTACCTACACGGGAAGTTGGAGAATTAGTGATGAGTGAGTGAGTGAGTGAGTGAGGGCTTTGCCTTTTATTAGTATAGATATACATACCTATGTACATCATATATACACACACACACATACATACATACACACACACAAATGATATATATGTGTGTGTGTGTATCTATGTATGTGTGTGTGTGTATATATATATATATATATATATATAATGTAGATTGGTGTGTGTGTGTATATATATATATATATATATATATATACACATACATACAAACATACACACAGGTATATATATGTGTATATATATGTATGTGTCTATATGTGTTTGTATAGCTTTGGTCACTGAGTGCAAGGGAAAAATAATAAAATGTAGTCTATAAGTTATTAAACAGTAAAACATTAATGTTTTAAGAAGTAAAGCTACATTGAGCACTACTGGAGTGGTTGCGGGTAAACTACATTTTAAAGATGGTGTAACACAACAGTTAAGTAGTACTAACAGCAGCTAAAATGTATATGGATCATCTCTCAGTAGTAGATCCCTATTGAAAGGCGCTACACGACGGCTGTGGTATAGAAATTACATTTTCTATGTGAACGTCCAAATTTCTGCCTCTGGTAATGTGCCTTACCGGCATTACCAACAATTAAAGGAAATTAGTTTTGTGTCCTCTGCAGTGTTAAGAGAGAAAGGCTTTGGTTTGGGATAAAAGGAAAAAAGGTGTAAAGAAAGGAAAGTTGCCTTTTTCTTTTATATAGTGTAGAGAGATGTCTTCGCTGACGATATGAGAGCCTTTTGGGGACAGTCACAGTAGGTCTGGTGTAGACTGGTGAGACGTCCCAGCCATTAATCGGCTGGGATGGCACTGTCGGCCCTCCACTCCTGTGCGTGTGTTCATAATCCGAGCTGACGACCTTATAATCGTATACGTGCAAAAGAAAGTGTGAAGCGCCTTAATATTAGTTTGCAGCGGTGTAGAAAAGGGATCCCGTGTTTGCACTTGTTTGGGATATAGCTCAGGAGGAGGATGAAAAAAATTAAAAGTGCTCACTTTGACTTAAAGCAGAAGTGCAGTCAGTGTCTCAAAGGCCGGCACAGCTATGCACGCGCGCTGGCTGCTCGAGTTTTGTAGGGAAGAAGACGCCACTTTTTGCAGACACGTTCACGTGATCAAAAGTCTCAGCTCTCTTTGGAGGTCATTCATATATATATATATAGTAAATACCAGCCGCAGCGAGAAGTAGTGTGTTAAAGAAGTAATGAAAAGAAAAGGAAACATTTTAATAATAACGTAACATGATTGACATTGTCATTGTCATGAGTGTTGCTGTCATATATATATATATATATATATATATATATATATATATATATACATATATACACACATATATACAGTATATATACATATACATCCACATATATATACATATATATGTGCACAAAACCACGCTTTTATGAAGGCTTCTGTTGGGTAGTCTTTTGAAATGAAATTTTCCTCCAGTCAGTCTTAGCAACGCGCTTTCTTCCGACTGTTACATTTCTGTAGCTCTAATGTGTACATCAATGTAATCGGTGTACCAGGAAATCATGCATTGCCAGAAGTTCCCCTTTGCTTGGAATGCAAAGTGTGATTAAATGCGTTATTTTTTAACGCGTTATGGAGCACATGCATCGAAGCTTCTCAGCTGTGCTTGTGCTAAGAAAAGGAAACATTTTAAAAATAACGTAACACGATTGTCAATGTAACCTTTTGTAAGTAGTGCCTGGAGGATTCAGAGTGTGGAGAAACTGTAGAGACAGCGTGTGTATTAACTTGTGGATTTTTCTGTGAGTATTTGGTGGCAGCGTCACAAAGTTGGTTCCTCAAGACTGCGTTAGCTGCGGAGCTCAGCTCACAACGAAATGAGGTGAATGGGAGGGGAGATGATGACGTGACTCTCCCACCCGCCTTAACTGTCAATTCCCCCACAAAGACAGTCTCTCGGAATTTGCATAAGCACAGCCCTTCACCAGTAATTTTAACTTAGTTACAAAGTGATCAAAACTCTCTTTTATATCCTGCGTCCTCTCATTAAACTTGTATCCCGCATTAGCAGTGGGCATGACAAACGGCAGCGGCAGCCTGTCTATGAACTTAATTTAAACTTTAGGTTTACACCGTGCTTTGTTTCCGAAGTAGCTGTACTCATGAATATGGTTGTATGTGTGACTCGGTCGCTTCTTATTGTTTCGCTGCCTTCTCAATTGTATAATGCATGTTTTCTTCAGCGCTTTTTGGTGTTCTTCCTTGTTTTCTATGTATTGCGTTGACAGTCAGTTCATGTGATTATGTGGGAGGCGTGATGATGTCACACGAAACTCCGCCCCCACGACCATTGAGCTCAACTCCATTACATTATATGGAGAAAAATAGGTTCCAGTTATGACCATTACGCGTAGAATTTCGAAATGAAACCTGCCCAACTTTTGTTAGTAAGCTGTAAGGAATGCCAAATTTCAGCCTTCTACCTACGCGGGAAGTTGGAGAATTAGTGATGAGTCAGTCAGTCAGTCAGTCAGTGAGAGCTTTGCCTTTTATTAGTATAGATTTTCATGGTTTGGCCTCAGTGCAAGTTAAACTTGAATGGGGAAGCCAAAATGAAAGGCTCCTTGTTATCATGCATATATTCAAACATTTTTCCATTAAGTATAAAACAGAAAAGTTCTATTTTAGTTATTTGATCCGCTTGTTATCATCATCAGCTCTGCACCTTATAGCATGTATGCATTTTAAATAGACATTTGATTTGTAAATCGGGCAGCAATCAGTAATGGTCAGTGTGTGCATTTTGAGAAATGTCAATCTTTTGAAAATGTGCATATATCACTCTTTCAGAATAAGTTGCCATATGCTTTAATAGTGACACAATTTGGTAGTGAAAGAAAATATACCTGAGTGAGCTGAAAAGACAGGCAACTAAACAAATAAGTAATAAAGAAATAACACTTTACTAGCTTTTCAGACCCAGACAGAAATAAAAGACTTTTCAGTACCTTAGAATCAAGTGCTATGCTCAGAGAGAATGTAGTTTGGGTCTGGCTGGCTGTGGTCATGCCTGCCTCAGTTTTTCTTGGAATAACAGTGCCACCTCTCTGGAATACTGGGACCTTAGAATGGTTAAAACACACACATTTTAGCTTAATGATACTGATATTTGGGAAAAATCCAATAATAAAACACAAAAAGTATTCATCTTCTCCCTTTGTTTGTCTGGTGTGTTAGCCTAAAAAACAAGACATTTGAAGCTATCAAATAAACAGGATACGTGTACCAAAAGTGAGTGAAAACGAACTTCAAAATACACCCTGATACCGAAAGTATGAACAATGATCAAAATTCAGTAAAGCCAAAACACAACCATACTGATGAACAATACCAAACAAGAACACATTAGATGAAAGCTATTAGTATTAATATCTCCATCAACGATAATTAATTCAAAATTTAATATAAGAAAGAAATATAGACAAATTTACCATTTAATATTATTTGACATATTCACAATTTAACTGCTAAGAATTTAAAACTTCAAAAAGCTTAGTACACACCCAGAATGCATATCTTTGCTCTAAATACCAGTTAAAAGGAGAAAGAAAAAAGTGACCTCTGTGGTATATTTTACTTTCTATGGAAATGGCCTATAAATCAAACATTAGGCATAAACGCATTCATCTATCTATTTTCCAACCCACTTATCCAAATCAGGGTATTGGGAAGTTATCCAGGTAAAACTGTTCTTAACACATCTGGATTGGAAGCCACACCATTCTCATACACATACTCACACTTACACTGGACAATTTAGACTCCCCAATTTACCTAATATGCTGATCTCTGAGATGTGGGATAAAATGTAAAACTGATCTATTCCATAATTTCTTTAAAAATAAACAAACATGAGATGTAAAGTTCAACTAAACTATAAGCAACTCTTTTACAAGTCTACTTTTCTTCTCATCAGTCTGCATTATGAGACACAAACTGCACATCTAAACAGTATATTGGCGCCAATGAGTTTTGTACCAGTAGGTACAAATCAATTAACACATATGAAGTAGCTTGTGTTAACAGTGATACTTCATGTTTCTTGATGGTGTCTGAAATGACAGGCATCTGGTCACATCACAAACATTTAAAGATATAAAATCTTATTTGACCAATTCGGAAAACTGGATAGTAGACAAATTAGTTGATTGAACAAAGCCTGAGTCTTAAACTGAGCTTCTTTGACTCTCTGAGGACACAACATACTCAGTGAATACCTCGGTGAGCACAATCTGCTCTATTCAAATTTCCAATACATTTTTTTTTCCTTACTCAGCATTTCATTCTGTATTAACTTTCAGAACACCTTTGTTTTGATTTTGTACTGGTTCAGTTAACAGCACCTCAAACAGACTTGTCTAGTAGAGAAGGTGTAGTCTAATATGCTTAGATAAAGAAAATGTTATAATCACTATATTTTTAGAATATACAGGGGAATGATTTGAAAGAATTCCACTCTGCAGACAGAATCAGTTAGACTGTCAAGTATTATTTTGGTTGGTTTACTTCATGCTATTTAAAATTATTTTCCATACTTGTAGAAATCTGATGACAGTACTTTTTCACTCATTTCCAAAGTTAAAAACAGCATTTATCAAGATCAATGTGGACAGTTTTTTTCTTTCTTTATATTAAGAGGTATCGGTCATGAAACATTAACGTTCATTTAAAAGTTGATGAGACTCATCTCTCTTTATGAATGGAACTTAATTCTTCAATAATGGCATTCACTGACTGCTTAAGTAAAGTAAAACATTGGATGTCTGCTCTTTTATTTGTTAATTATATTGTTCTCTGTGCAGTTCTAATTGAACCAAGGGGACTGAAGCCAGAATTATTCATGTGAGCAATCAAACATGTCAGGTACCAGTTTATACGCGGTATTTAAGGTCTTACCTGGCCTTAGCCAGACTGTTGGAATACTGACTGCATTTTGCAAGCTCCTGTTCTTGGTGGCCCATTTTGGATTTTGTATAGGATTACTTAACTCTTTGAGGGCTGAATATGTTTTCCAAAAAACTCAGTTTTCTGAAAAGCACACAATGCACTGGTTTCACACATAAAATCAACATAAAACGTCTGTTGCTATGTGCTGAGACTGCTGTTGGCACCTGTTCGGCACCTCTGGCAGCAGTGGCTACATGGGGCAGCTCGATGGTCAGCAGGAATGCATGGCGGGCTGACTACCTCTCTGTCTTCGCACAGTAGGTGGGCAACGGTGGCAGGTGTAGTGAGATGCAATATGGTTTGTACCTCTTGTCATCATAAGTGGTGGTCCTCCTAGGCGAACGCTGCTGTAGGCACATCACCTACACGAATGTGTTCAGCACGACGATTAGCTGGGGCATAACAGAATGATGCTGGTACCTCACTTTCATTTTCGATATCCATCTCCAGGGGCCTCATGTATAAACGGTGCGTACAAACGTTTCTATGCTCAAATCGCGATATATAAAACCTAAACTTGGCATAAAGCCACACACATTTTCACAGTAGCTTCAACCCTGGCGTATGCAAGTTCTCTACTCGGTTTTGCAGACTGGCAGAACCCAGTGCCAAAGCAGTGCTACTGTTCCTGTGTGGTTACCCTTTCTTTTTTAGATCCACATCCCTGATGCAGCTTTATAAATACACTGAAACTTACTGCATATTGTTTATTAGTTTAAGGCATCTGATAGTAATTAACCTGTAACAATATAATGGTCCAGGGAATAGCCAAAGTATTCTAAATACCACAGCTGCTTTAGTGTTGTTACTTTCACTGCACCTTCTTTTTCTTCTTTCAGCAGCGCCTGTTAGTGGTTGCCACAGCGGATCATCTTTTTCCATATTACTGTCACTGCACCACTCAAAGTATTTATATGACTGTATCTGAGTGTGGAATCATAGATCTACAGCAGCTGATCATAAAGAGAATTATCGGTATACAGCATCAAGCACACGCTGCCTCAGTCATGCTGTCTATTTGAACTGCTCTCATACGACAAATGCTTCAGTGCCTTTCCTGTACGGAACTTGCAGTTCAGAAACAGTTTCATCCCAAGAACTATAAACGCACTCAATCAGTCCATCAAGAGCTCCTTGTAGAACTGTTTGTACTTATTAGTATAATCACCTCACTGTAAACTTGCACTACAGTTATAATATTGCACAACATGAGCCACTTTATAAAGCGCGTATTTACATATGATGACGATATCATTTTTAAGATGAAATGCAACAAAATATGTTTATTATATTATACAGATAAAACTTTAACTTCATTTAAATAATCTATATTCTTAATAATTAAACATGTGCGGACATGGTGTCACAGCGCTAGCAAGGAACTGGCACTCCGTTCACGGATTGTTCCTGCCTCATGTTGTATTCTTGCTGGGGCTGGCATGACACTAGATGGATAGAATAATTAAACATGTACTACGAAGATATTTCAATGTTCCTTAAAAGTTTTGAAGAATCTGCGTTCTAAGCTTACAGATGGCTTAATGTCTATTACAGAGTTGATTGTGCGGCGATTGGGTATTTGGAGAAAGAAAAGGAAGGACAGGAATTGGGGGTTAGTATGTTTGAAAGACACAGTACTGCTACAATAAAGCATTTCATCGAATGCAAGCATCTTACATGAGACATGAACAGTCACTGCGCCACCGTGTTCCCATGTTTAATAACATGCTTTAACTCCTATCATCATGAAAATGATGTCAAGTATACATCTCAGTATCTTAATTATTCAGAGAGCTGTAATATCACGAATGTAATGGATTCTGTGTCCTGTCGGAGGAAGAGAAAGCCCATTTAAGAAGCACGTAGGGATTCACACACATAGAGCACATAGAAGATCAAATACAAAGCAAAGCATTTAACGTGCTACTTTAGTTACGATGGGATTTGAGAAAGTAGTAAATGAAACGATTTTAGGATGAAGTTTATGATGTTCTACTTTAATGAAAAAATAAACTACGTGATTAAAGTGGAAATTTTGAGATTAAAGTAGACATTTCATGCTTTTGTCCCACTGTGTGATTATTTTTTTTTCTCTGTACCCTAATAAGCTTTCATATGACACTCAGACAGTGGGCTACGACTCGCCTTTTCACAGTGACTTTGTGACAACTTCTTTTTTATTTCGGGTACTGTGTGACTTTGTGAACTTGAGCTTTTAAGTTTCTCCTACACTCTATGTCACTCGATCAACTTCCTTTTGTTATTTATACCACTGTTTAAACCAACAAATAGTAAGTTTTTCCTTGCCTCCACTTGGTTTTCGCTGAAAGTCTTCTATTTTCCCCCGTGTTTTTGCCATTGTCTTTTCACAAAAGGCTGAGCTTAAGCGCTACTTATATTGATTTGCATATTCAAAGAGGAGTAATTCTGGGAGGAGTTGGGGCGGGATAGCAGGTGCGTGCATGTACATTACTTTTCATGCTGACCGGGATTTATGTAGCGGAAGAACGTGGAAGTTGGCGAGCGCACAGATTTATACATCTGGATTTTTTTGTGCGTACGAACATTTCCGCTTTTGTGCTTACACCATGTTATAGAGTTAATTCTACACACGCCGTTATGCATGAGGCCCCAGATCATTTGCATCAAACTCAGAGCCTGATTCAGTGATAATACATAAAACATCCATGGAGTATTTTGCTTTGCAAATTTGCTTTAGTCACGCCAGATGCCGATGACATTTTAGAGGCTGTTTACTCTTTGCTAATCATTCATGTGTAGGGAATCGAGGTCAAATCAACAAAGCTATATAACTTTACTTCAAGCAAAGACAATCGAGCTGAAACGTAAGGGCGAGTTTTGTTGCAGTTTACAGCCGATTATCGTCACCTACTCCTGAATTTTGACGAAAGTCAACATCAGCCCTGAAAGAGTTAATATATCTTCTTGAGAGGACACTTGTGCATTTTTAGGTCAATTTATTATTCTGTTGATTTTTTGTAAAGATATACTGCCTTGCAGTTGATGTATTTCTGTTGTCACATACTATACGTGTGCATCAACAGCTCTGGTAAGTTTGCAAACACCATCTTGGGAGGAGAGGAGACACGATCACTAACAGTCACTATCAGGCACAGTCCAAACCATAACAGGCTGCATCGGTCCATCCCTTCTTGAACTGGGGCCTATAAATTTGTAAGTTTGGAACCAGGAAGGCTATCTTTTGAGCCTGGAAATCCTGCGGGAGAGACAGAGAAAACAGACAAAGATCTCGCCACTGAAACCAGTTTATTTTGTAGAAAAACATCTACAGGACAGAATACACTCAATTACATTTTGTTTTGGGTTTTTTTATTTTGAAAATATCAATTAAAAGGGGAACTGTTGGCTTGGCATCCCAACAGTTGCACCAGTGCCCAGAAACTTTACCACATTGTCTTGTGAGTTGATTTGTTCTTAGTTTAATTAATTTTGTGACTATTCAAGTCTATTTAATCTTTATTCCATATTAATTATCATAATATATAATTGTGGGTTTTAGTACTCCTTTCACAGCTTCTCTTCTAACTAGCCAGCATATCATAACAACATCTAGTCTTAGCTTAACCTACTCTTAATTTACAAAGAGGTATTTTCTGCCTTATATCCATTGCTGCTGGAAGAAGTTTCATTCTCTGTGACCCTGCACCAGACTGATTGAATTTGCTAATATGGTAAGTATACAGAGACACACACAACTATTAATGTGCATACAGCTCAGTGTTTTGTTGTTATTTTCCTTTTTATTTTTACTGTATTACAAATGTATAGAATGCTCTGGGCTTTTTCATAGAAGACAACTGTTTAAGAAAAAACTCAAAATAAATCGCCCTATTTGCTTAAACTGGAAGATGAATAACACTCTTTTGCCACGTTTTGTTTCCATTTGACATCAGAAAGGCCTCTACAATGTTAAATAAAATAGTATAGCTTATCCATAATAAACTAATGACTGCTTTGTTATAAACCAAAAAAAGAGGACACATGAAAAAAAAGATTAGACTTAAGGGATGAAGAGATTTACATCAACTACCCTAGCTTCGAGTTATGCCGTGTCTCCAAATCAGTGGCATTTTATAACTGTTGTCCATCGAACCATCCATAATCCAACCCGTTATATCCTAACTACAGGGTCACGGTGGGTCTGCTGGAGACAGTCCGAGCCAACACAGGGTGCAAGGCAGGAAACAAACCCCGGGCAGGGCGCCAGCCCACCGCAGGGCGCACACACACACACACAACCACACACCAAGGACAATTTAGAATCACCAATGCATCTAACCTGCATGTCTTTGGACTGTGGGAGGAAACTGGAGTACCCGGAGGAAACCAATGCAGACACGGGGAAACATGCAAACTCCACGCAGGGAGGACCCGGGAAGCATAACTGTTGTGAATTTGGGAAATAAAATTTCATGCATAGAGCCAGTTTAAAGGTTTTCTCTCCTTAAGTCACTTAGCCTGCCATAAGATTTGCCTATAAGATAAAAATACTACAATGGTGTCTACTACTGCTGTTTTCTTATTTATTGCCTTATTTAACATTGTTTAACCCTTACCTTTGGGTGAAACTTGACCCATGTTTTGTTTCAATAAGGTTAACAAGTTAAATATCCCATGATTTGCACAGCTTTTACAATTTTGTTTATGTCACCATGTCTTTTGGGTCAATTTTGACTTTAATGGATTCCTCTACATTTATGGCAGTTTATTCACAACCCATAAAATAAAACCAAGAGTAAATACAACTTTTGCAGCTCATTGATGTTAAAATTAAGGCTTTTAACAAAAAGCTGTTCATTTTACAAAAAATGACATTTACTAATGTCACATTTTATACAGCTGCCACACATTTTGAACAATGCTTTACAGAGTTATCAAGCATCTGTCAGAAGGAAGGAAATATCAACTGAGAGGGCACTAATTTATTAAATGGAAGACTCTTACAACAACATACTGTGCACTCACTTTTCCAGGAATAAGTTAGATCTATGAATCAAACAAATATATAATAGCACAGGTTCTAGAATGAAACTGGAGCCAATGAAGAAAAAATGCACAGGCACAGGAATATGTAATCTCCATACCAACGATGACTCAGCTGAAACTAAAGTCATGCTCCACAAGCAAGATTAAGCATTGCACCAAATATTGCCTTGTCAGTAATTATCTTATTAAAAAACTATTCTTAAAGTAGAATGGCTTTTGTCTCTTCTGTCTTTACACTAACAAAATAAACAATTCAATTGGAATTACTCACACTTTCCAGATTAACTGAGACACATATGGTTTGATCTCCTTCAAATCTCTGGCAAGTACGGACATCATACCATTTCTGCAACAGAACAAAAGCAATGTGTATGTATAACTATTTTTATATCAGTTCTCATCTGGTATAAATGGGCCTGCACCACTGTGTGCTTGAAATCAAAATGAGTATTCCATAACCTTATCCAAAAGAATTTAAATCATTATAATCAACCTACCATTAACAGTAAATGACAGCCTCCCTGAATTAGAGGCTAGCAATTTTTAAGATCACATTCTCTCTATAGAATTTAAATCCACTATCATCTTCAGTTAAATAGATCAAAACAAGCTAACAGTTTCAATATGACACTAAAATGTGTATAGTCAAAGGGAGTGCAAAACATTAAGACTGATTTTTTATCTTATGTAGAGCCTCCCCCAATATTTTTGTTTCTCAGCTTCCATCTTGTAATCATTTCCAAACAACATGAATTAAGTATAACGCATTCTCTCACAATCCCCCTGCAAGTGTGAGATCAATCCTTGGCAGTGAGGAACTGGGAGATTTATTTTTAATAGGTAAATTTATTATTTTTTTGCTGCTAAAATACATTGAAAAAAATGAGCTTGAATCTGATTAATTAATGTTGGTTAGAAGTTAACATAAGATAACAATTCTTTCGGCCCCTCTTAATGCAAATCTAGGTCCAGTCTCTCACACACACACACACACACCTATAACCACATTCAAGCAGGGTCAATTTGGAGTTGTCCAAAAAGCAAATTTGCATAATTTGAAAACTTGGGGACCTGGAGAAAACTTCTTAAAGAAACTGGAAGAATGTACAATTTTCACAAAGACAGCAACTGAGAATGAGTTTTGAAATTAGAATGCTGCATTCAAGAGGAAACAACACTAACCAAAGCAATACACCACTATGCTACCTGATTACCATGTAAAATTTGAAATGCAACTTTACTTCCAAAAGGACTAATAAAATCATAAAAAAAGAGGAGACACTTTTTGTAAAATATAAAGATAATTCAAAATTGGATGAATACATAATGCACTCCTAACATTGGTGCAGTTCTTCTTAGGAATTGCAGTGGTCTAAACCTATATGCAGACATGGAAAAATAAGCTCCTACCCACCTGCCTTTCCCATGCCAGCAACATGCAAAATTTGGTAATCTTACTACATGAAAATATGAATGAAATTGATTAGAGAGCATAACATAGGGGTGTTGATTCTCTGCTAGGAGTATATGAAGTTAGAAGCTTATAAAACACATGGTGCTTGTATGTGAACTTTTGGCTGTAATCTAACTGTATGATGGTGCTGCATCTGTGACAAAAGCAGGAGGCAATACTTTGAATGTTTCCAAGAATCCTTTTCCTGGCTCTTCCAGATGCCATCAAGGGGCTCAGAACTCGACAGATTTGAAATGTTATTTACAATAATAGTACATTAATTGTATTATCTTATTTTTACCATATCTTATTATCTTCATTTTTACAGCAGTTTCCCACAGTGCAAGTTTACAAAGAAAGCTTCCTTGAGCTTGTTTGAAGAACAGTGAAAATACAAACTAGTTCAATCCTAATCATTGTAATTCTGTAAAGTGCTATGTCAAACATCATACTGAAGGTTCTATATGCATCACACACACTGTTTTAATTAATGAGCATTTCACTAATAATATGTGTAAGTACGAAAGGAAACAGTGACATGTTCTTGGGGGTGGGAAGTGATTTCTAGAGTGGGACATTGGGCAACAGTTATGTGGTTAGTGGGTCTGGAGTCACATAAGGCATCTTGCCAAGACTCAGATGTGATTTCAATCTCCAGCATTTGTACCCATGTTGTTGTTCTCTGCATGGCTATTGTAACAGTATTTAAATGAAGTGAAATGCACCACTATTCTGTTACTACAGTTGGTGTTAAGTTTTGTCAGTACTTTTTTCGGGGTATGGATGGACACATTAGTTTTCCATTTTATTTAGTTAAAAATACAAAGTTATGTATTATTTGCTTTAGTATCATTTTAATACTGGAACTGAGGTGCAAAAGCTGGTACTGGGGCCAATGTCAAAATATTTAATATTGATCCAACACTTCTACCGTGTCTGTATAAAAGAAAGACCCTTGTCAGATTAATACAAATGTAAATATGCCAAAAGGTTAAAATATACTAGATAAAAGAGATGTAAATCAAATTAACGGCAATTTTTGACGGTTATAAAAAGACTGGGATGCTACAGTAGTTTTCTAGACCTTTAATATTATGTGTGGGGTTGCAGGGGCAACTGGAGACAATGGGACGAGTTAGCCTGGTGACCATGTTCCAAATTGAACCCAGCCCCTAAACAAGACATAATTCCAAGGGACAGGAACTGACATGGTAAGATGTTATGGAATGAAATTTAAAAGGCCCTTCCAGGCCATAATGCAGTTGCAGGTGGTTATGTAGAATGGTGCACAGTTGTTGGTGAGAGATCACACAGTGGGATGTAGTGGTGCCAAATGTAGTAAAATAAGGTTTGGAAGATGCATGTAGGAGTGAACTGAGTAATGCATTTTGGGTAAGAGTGGTAGGCTCTCTGTGTAGTTAATTACATTGATTAAACCTTGCCTAGGGAGGTCTAGTGGGGCTATGGAGATTGTTTACATTCCCATTTTCTTGCTCATCATTTGGTCCTATTTATTATCCTTAGGTGATTATTTTTGCATGAAAAACTTTTTTATACATTTCTTGTCTCTTTAGTCTTAATTTGGGTTCTGGAAACAGAGACCCCAGTAGGCCACATTGTTAGATCATTCAATTTTAAAATATTATACTTACCTCCTTGGAGCCAGGTAGTAAAATGTTAACTGTCTTTGCTCCTGCTTCTGTTACTGGGTGGGCCAGTAAAGCATTTCCTAAGGAAAATAAAAAACAAACAAACTAATTAAAATAAATTATTAGTTTGTAGCAGGGCTACATAGAATTAGTGTTGTCAATGTTTGTGCTGAGTGCGTTTTTGTTTCCATCGTCCCGTTTACTGTTTATCATGTGTGCGTCAGTGAATGTTGTCCCCGTAAATACAGAGGCAACGGATGATGGAGGGAGAACACAGCCCCAAGATGGAAAACACCTGTTCACAATTAATCAAGTACAACCAGCTCATCACTATATAACCAATCAGGAGGGAACAGAGAAGGAGGAGGAGAAAGACGGAGATTTCACTTTACAACTACGAACCAAGTTTACCTGCGGTTTTTCCACATCACGCTTTGGATCCAGTTTGTTTTCATTAAGCCGGATTTACTTCAATTCCCTCATCTCCAGAGCCAGAGACCCCGCGGTTGGATTACATCATCCACCACACGCTGAGGATTCACGGTGAGGTTGTTCCATTTGTTCCGGGAAATACAAACACATCACATATCTGTTGACCAGTCATCCGCATTCAGGACAGTTTTATACTTGGACTCAAATTCACGATCATTGGCATTCCGTATTCATTTATCTTTATTTGTGTTTGTTACTGGGACAAGGGAGGGTTTTGTTATTAAATATATATGGTGTTGTCACGTTGTTGCTTTGGTGGTGGTTTTTATATATTTTTTTTTTGTGTGTGTGAAATTTGTATTTTTTTTATTACATTTAATATAATCATTCACTTAATTTTACATATCTGCTTTGAGTGCCTATGTTTAATCCGTCGATTGTGGGAAAAATTGTATTTGTTAGAGGTACGGCTTGATATATAAGATTCAACCTCAGTAATTTATCCAGGCCTCAGGTCTTGGAGGTCTTGGCAGTTACAAGTTTATTCATAACTAAAGTGCAGGTCATTGTTGGTCTTTCATTGCTGAGATGTTTTTACCATGTAATCCTGCTCAGGAATAAGCAGACTTAGAAAATGGTATGGAATGATAGAGTATGGATTAAACGATGCCTTTAAAAATTAAGAGAAGGCAATTTACAATTCACCCAGACTTTTCATTTAACAAAGTTCAAACACAAAAATTAAATAAAGTCTGCTGTTTTTGGATTTGCCTGTTTTTTCCTCATGGACCTCTAGTGTTGTATTTTCCATGGTGTGCATATTTTTATTTCTATTAAATACATTTTGATGATCTGCGGTGGGCTGGCACCCTGCCCGGGGTTTGTTTCCTGCCTTGCGCCCTGTTTTGGCTGGGATTGGCTCCAGCAGACCCCCATGACCCTGTAGTTAGGATAAAGCGGGTTGGATAATGGATGGATGGATGGACATTTTGATGATTATTACTTTATATAATGTATGTATAATTTATTTTTTCATGTTTGTATTTTTAATGCATTTTTATTTATACAATAAATAGTTATTTCATATTTAACATGGTTTTTATTTGTATTTTGTTTAAGGACTGTAGGTCCACATGTTTCACTGGTTTGTGATGAAAACAGTGCCTTAAAGAAATATGTCAGGATGAAACTAAAACCTCATAAGCAAGAAGTTGTTTTTTGTGTGTGATGCAGAATTTCTCTGTTAGCTCTGTCTTCTATTTTTACTTTGAATTTTACTGAAGTTTTAAAAAGAAGGATACTTGGAAAATTTAATTTTTTGTGTGTGCATCATGCTCAATCCTTGAACCTTTCCAGTGTAGATGTTTGGAAACAGAGCTGCATTTCGCAATTGTTTCAGGTAACAACAAACAGCAAGCAAAAGTGCACATAATAATAGATCCTAAAGGGGAGATTTAATTCACATCTGTACATTTATTATCATACTAGCTACAGTATGTTATATGGCTTCTCCTGGGAAATTCTGCAAAAGAAACAAATTGTATTCTAAATTTTATAAGTTTCCTTATTAAAGCATTAGGAAGAATGTAATACTAACATTAGGTCGATGGAGCTGTTTACTCTTGCTAATATGTATACAATTGACCATAACTAAAATATTCCTGCATTAGATCAATATCTGAAAAACACAATTTTACAAGAAAGAGTACTCTTGAATGAAAACAGGCAATTAGTAGGGATAATACGAATAGGGATAATATGAAATTTGAGTATATATTATCCATTAGGGATGCTCCAATCAGGTTTTTAAGGTCAATACCTATTTTTTTTTTTTTTCTCTTTAAAAACCTTTTTACACTAATCTCCTGCATAACCAGACATATGTTTTATGTTCTATATTAAAGTGTACTTTTATAATTAAACTATAGATCACAGGTTTTAACTGTTTTATAAGCAAAATGAAATTCTGGTGGCTTATTGTTCAGTGACCATAAAAAAACTAAAATAAATAAAACTTCCTTAAAATAGTTTAACTAATAAAGTACAGGCAAAAATATTTATGACATACATATGACATAAAAAGAAAATAAAATGCTTCTCATAATTACAACTGTTTAGTTTTTTCTGTAAAGTTCCTATCTGAAACAAGGCTTAATTAAAAACAGCAGTTTTCACTACTTCTCTAACAATTAATATATACAGTACATATAAACTGCTCCAAAAAAGTAAAGGAACACTTTGAAAACACATTAGATCTCAATAGGAGAAAACTCCTGCTGGATAGCTATACTGATATAGACTGGGTAATGTGTTAGGAATGAAAGGATGCCACATCATTTGATGGAAATGAAAATTATCAACCTACAGAGGGCTGAATTTAAAGACACCCACAAAAATCAAAGTGAAAAAATGATGCAGCAGGCTAGTCCATTTTGCTGAAATTTCATTGCAGCAACTCAAAATCATACTCAGTAGTTAAGGCCTCCACGTGCTTGTATGCATGCCTGACAACGCTGAGGCACACTCCTAATGAGACGACGGATGGTGTCTAGGAAGATCTCCTCCCAGAGCTGGAACAGGGCATCACTGAGCTCCTGGACAGTCTGGGGTGCAACCTGGCGGCGTCAGATAGATTGAAACATGATGTCCCAGAGGTGCTCAATTGGATTTAGGTCACGTGAGCATGGGGGCCAGTCAATGGTATCAATTCCTTCATCTTCCAGGAACTGCCTGCATACTCTTGGCAGTCAAGGTGCCGTTGTCTAGCATATAGAAGTCTGTGCATCCCTCCATGAAAATGCCTCCCCAGACCATCACTGACCCACCACCAAACCGGTCATGCTGAACGATGTTACACACAGCCTAACATTCTCCACACCCTTTCACGTCTGTCTCAACTGTGAAAAGCACAGTGGTGGACCTGCCAATTCTGGTATTCTATGGCAAATGCCAGTTGAGCTCCATGGTGCTGGGCAGTAAGCATAGGGCCCATTAGAGGATGTTGGGCCCTCAGGCCCCCCTTATGAAGTCCATTTCTGATTGCTTGGTCAGAGACATTCAAACCAGTGGCCTGCTGGAGGTCAGCGTGTAGGGCTCTGGCAGTGCTCATCCTGTTCCTCCTTGCCCAAATGAGCAGATACCGGTCCTGCTGATGGGTTAAGGACCTTCTACAAGGGGCCCTGTCCAGCTCTCTTTGGGTAACTGGCTGTCTCCTGGAATCTCCTCCATGCCCTTGAGACTGTGCTAGGAGATACAACAAACCTTCTGGCGATGGCACATATTGATGTGCCATCCTAGAGAAGTTGGACTACTTGTTCAACCTCTGTAGGGTCCAGATATCGCCTCATGCTACCAGTAGTGACACTGACTGTAGCCAAATGCAAAACTAGTGAAAAAAACTGTCAGAAAAGATGAGGAGGTAAAAATATCAGTGGCCTCCACCTGCTGAACCATTCCTGTTTTGGGTGTCATCTTATTGTTGCCCCTCTAGTGCACCCGTTGTTAATTTCATTAACACCAAAACAGTTGAAACTGATTAACAACCTCCTCTGCTACTTAACTGACAAGATCAATAGCCCAGAAGTGTCATTGACTTGATGCTATACTGTGAGTAAAAAGTGTTCCTTTGATTTTTTTAAGCAGTATATATATATATATATATATATATATATATATATATATATATATATATATATTTATATATTCTATAAAAAATCTTTGGTCGAGACGTGACCTTCTCGGAAAGACACTTTGACGTCCCGCGAGAGCAACCAATTTAAAACAAGTTCACGGACATCTAATCTCTCAGTTGTTGGAATGCTTTTGGCAGACACACTTCATGTGCTCTCAGTTCTTAAAAATTTAATACTTTCTAGATGGCACATCAACGACTAAGCAAGGAAGAAAGAGCAGCGTGTTCAAAAGAGACTTAAAAGCGTTGGAGAGAAAAGAAGGCAAAAAAGAATGCAGAAAAGAACAATAACAATCTATGTGCAAATTCTGAAAATAAGGAAAGTAATAATCAGCCCGGACCAAGTGGAATTGAAAAGCTCATAGAAAAAAAGACTTCATAAAGACATTCAAAAACGTTGGCATGATACACGTGCAGAGCAGGTTAAAGAATATGAAAGTAGCAAAATTTGAAAGTATCAAAAAAAGAAGAAAGTAAAGATTGCACAAACAAAAGGAAATTATTACTTCGTGAAATAACGGAACAGCAAAAAGAGATTGAATATATGGACATAGGTGATATGTCGGAAGTATGAAGATATTGTTTGGCTTTAAAGTTTAAGTAAGAGACTTGTAGATAATCTAATTTGTGTTGTCATCAGGAAAAAGTAGTGTTTCTGCTGAATGAAGAGGCATAACTGTGAGAATTAAAAGATTTGTTGTTTGGTGAAAGTGAAATCCACAAACACTACAGGCAAAATATAGGAGTCTACTATAATGTTTGCATTTTCATCAATCAATGCTCAAACCATAGATTCACACAATAATGGCCCATACGCTATGAGAATCTGTGATCCCACAACAATTAAAGCTACGCCAAGTTTAATTTCAAAGAAACCATAATTCGGTCAGGTGTATATTTATGATCACGGAGAAGCGATGTAACATAGAATCGAAAGAGTATGTAACAATGAATATTATATATATATATATATATATATATATATATATATATATATATATATATATATATATATATATATATATATATATATATATATATATATATATATATATATATATATATATATATATATATATATATATATATATATATATATATATATATATATATATATATATATATATATATACTAGGCCTGAGAAAGTTAAAGCATTCATTTTTGTGATTAAAGTGACCTGTTTAACGTGTTATAAAATATTGTCATATCCAGATGGAATTTCATCATGAATAACGCCCCATCTGGAGGACTGCAGAGTGGAACGAGATAGGAAGCGATATCAGAGACCCACACATGTCAAAGGAGACAGAGAATGAGAGTGAACAGAACAAGCAGCAAGTGCCCACTGTGCATGACTTGACTGTGGGGTACTGGTGCCCCAGAAAGATGGAACAGACACACAGGAGATCTGTCACCCTTTAGTAAGTTTTCTGACCTCTAAAATCTAACTGATTCGTTGATGGGAGAGCCATCTCTATGGAAGTAGAAAAAAGGAGAGTTGCAGCTTTTACACGGCACACAAAAAAGAAGCCTATTGCAGAGCAGAATGAAGATGGGTGGGGAAGCAGCCACTTGAGTGAAGTAGGTAGCTGCACTGGAAAAATAAGTAGAGGTGTCTTGATGAGGCGTGCATATCATCTTCAGTCATCTGTCCATCCTGCTGCTTAGTGGTGCTGTTTGTATGGCCCATCAAACACTTCTACTGTGTGCCGTGTTTGCATAAAGCCCCCTGTTACATAGCACAGAGCATGTAGGTTAACATAATATTAATAAATACTGACAAATAAAAAAATTAAAAAACATTTTGGATAATATTTTTTTCGCATAATTTTCTTTTTTCCATAGTGTTGTCAAATTTCAATCAAATCAGTCGAAGCATTTTGAGATTTTGGAGTATTTAGTTTTCCTATTGGAGGGGAGAGTACATCTAAATACCTTCGTCGATGAATACTTCCTTACAGTGCATCCGGAAAGTATTCACAGCGCATCACTTTTTCCACATTTTGTTATGTTACAGCCTTATTCCAAAATGGATTCAATTCATTTTTTTCCTCAGAATTCTACACACAACACCCCATAATGACAACATGAAAAAAGTTTACTTGAGATTTTTGCAAATTTATTAAAAATAAAAAAAAAGAATTTAATCCATTTTGGAATAAGGCTGTAACATAACAAAATGTGGAAAAAGTGATGCGCTGTGAATACTTTCTGAATGCACTGTAGATGTACCATCCTGACAAATTTCTTTTTTTAACCTAACAGGAATTAGTGTTTCAGTTAGCGAATAAGCCAATCAACTTTGCATTATACTGTATATATATCTGCTCTAAAAACAATTAAATAAATAATCCCAGTTTATTAAACCTTTTAAACCAAAAACAGAATTTACCATGGTAGACCAGGACTAAATCTGAGAAATACTGTGATCTGAAAACATACCTATCATATATTCTGAATCCAAGGCAAAAGTATTCAGTTCTTTAGGAAATTCCACCCAGACTGGCCTGAAATTAATAAAACCACAGAAATATATTTGCTAAAATTACTGCTTTTTACATTTAAGCATTCTATTAAGTAAAATGCTCTTGGGATTTAAGCATCCAACATAAATCTTTCATCATCCACCCTCATCCTCCAAAATGTCATCTCTGAGCAATATTGTTTTAAATGTGCTTTCACATGTTTTGTTAATGGTTTAATGAAACTTTTTTATTGTCATATTTTCTGATTATATTACTTTTAAATAGAACAGATACATGTTCTGTTGCTATGATAATGCTATAACAAAGTTTTTAGTAACTGAATAAAAATCTTCTGAAGGAAAGAAAATAAACATACAAGTCTTCATTAATAATTCATCTTCATGGAGATCAGAAAAACACAAAATTCTATGAGCTTTATAGTTGGGTCTGCCTCAAACTTTAAAGTAATTTTTATTCAAATATTACATAAAATGTAGAATAAATTCTTCATACACATAATTAAAGGAGTTCCAGTCTGTGCAACCTATATTCTAAGTAAGAAGGACAATTTGGATGTATAATTAGTGCCTTGATTTAAACTTGCCATATGTTTATTTTTGTGAATGGGAAACCCAAGCAATGAAGAATGTTTATTAATTTACTCAATGCTATACTAATCAAAACAAAGGAAATGTTATCCTGCTTGAAACATCTTTATAAAGAACAGATACAGCATTTAAATTGGTATTTACTTAACTCTGAAAAAATAAATGAGTACATAACAGAAAAACAGCTGGTTATAACAGTTCCCATACTTAAAGTGGATGGCCAGTATGTGTTTCTGCAGCAAATCCTAAAATGTTTTGTATATATTGCAGGGTTCTGCTCTAGTTTATTGATCTTTTGTTGTTTTTTTTCTGTATGTGGCTTGTGAAAAATTAACTTAATTTTACTATTTCATTCTATTTTATTCTGTTTATTGTGATATGATTTTTTAATATTTTGCTTCTGGCTGTAACACTGATTTGCTAGGTATGCTATTACCATTGCCAAATTAATTCTGCATACTTATCATATTATTTAGTAATTTGCTGTTGTCAAATGAATTCCTAACAACCTTTATATTATTTTTTAGTTCAGGTCATCTTATATTAGAATGAATGTAAGAGATGTTTCTTGTCTGTATTTTAAATAAAAATCTTTTTTGCCAGAGAATTAAAAGCAATTGTTTAAAAATTTTGGGTGCCCGATGATTGAGCTCCTTAGGACGATTCTAACTTTATCATCTAAGAAATGTTATGTTCAATCAATCAAAACCCATTTACCTTTTGGTTTCAGTTTTTAGTTTAGTTTAGATTATTACAGACTCTGCCACTCAGTAAATAAAACTAGCGATAAGTATCTCCATAAAAAACATGCTGACAAAATAAGCCTGCATTTCTCACTCTTCGAAGGTTAGCAGAATGGCAGATGTCAATGACACCTTCCATAACTTATGTATTCAATAAAGTACAACCAAACTGAGATTATGGAAGGTTTAACTCCACTTGTTTAAGGCCTAACAGTTAGTTTTAGCAATAAGTTAATTAAAAAGTCTGGCACACAAAGCTTGTGCTAAGAGTTGCCTTACAGGTAAAATTGAAGTTCATGATTTATTTTTGGTGTTATATCAAATGGTAAAATCAACATAGTTAGCTACATTATCAATATTTTTGCAAATCACATTCAAAAATTAATGAACATTTCTTTTAATTATCTTTTAAATATCTGATAAAAAGAAAAAACTATGTTGCTATTCCCTGTTAACCCTTACCTTCTTCTAATCAATTATACATAACTTCTCAGAGGGTTTGAGGATTAAAAATAAGGGTTAGCATCCATTCATTTACCTGATGACGGGCTCTGCCTTGGTGTGAGCACGACAGAATAGCGTGTACCAATAGGGAAGTAAACAATATCGTTCTTGAATGGCTTTCTTGATTATCTGAGTGGTCTTTTCTCCAAACAGCCAAGGCTCTCTTC
Source organism: Polypterus senegalus (assembly GCF_016835505.1). Taxonomy (NCBI): domain Eukaryota; kingdom Metazoa; phylum Chordata; class Cladistia; order Polypteriformes; family Polypteridae; genus Polypterus; species Polypterus senegalus. Next base: position 69,928,177 of record NC_053171.1, on the reverse strand, counting down.
GTTTGGTTTGAATGGATGAATGCCCTCGAAAAAAAGGCTGTAGAGCTCCTGCCTGATACCAGCGAATAAGCAACTCTGGCTCTGGGTCCTGCACAAACCCACCTATATCCGCTGCAAAGTCACAGTTAGTTTGGGGAAAAAACACCGAAAAATTAAAAGAAAATCTGGCAGTGTTGGCTAACTGAAAGAACAGATTGGTGAATATGGAATTAATTACATTGTTTTCCAAAAGGTGCTGATTAAAATGATTTTGACTGATGTATTTACTCTGCTCCTTATCATTATAGCAATCACCATTATTTTTACAAATATTGACGTACTGTATTTATTTAATGCCATAAACTGGACCATTTATTATCTACAACTAGCACTGGTTAGGACCCACTTTTGCCTACAGAACAGTCCATACCTGTATTCTTTAAGGCAAGGATTTTGGTCCATGCTGACTTGAAAGCACTAAGCAGTTAATGCTGACTTTTTGGCCAGATTTTAGTATATCGGTATAGACAGTTTTGCTTTGCATATTACAAATAAAAACATTATCAGCATTAGAGAAAATCCAGACATGATCTAATAGACTGATGTTATAACTATGACATATTGCTTTTGATGTCTTATCCATCCATCCATTTTCTAACCCACTGAATCCGAAAACAGGGTCACGGGGGTCTGCTGGAGCCAATCCCAGCCAACACAGGGCACAAGGCAGGAACCAATCCTGGGCAGGGTGCCAACCCACCGCAGTTGATGTCTTATGCTTTACATAATGAAAAAATTAGTACTTACCTCCGCAAAATGAAATTCCTGTGATACTAAGCGCAAGAAGCATGGGAATGGAGATTTGGAGATATTCCCAACTGGCTACATTGTCTCCAGTCCAAACTGCACCTACAAAAATTTCATAATGGAATCTAGTTTTCACTTAGTTACTATCTTATACAATATACAAGCCTGCCACCCTAATTTTTACGGGGAAACACACTTTTATATCCTGCTGATGGCTCATTCTGTGACCATAAGCAAACTGTTATACTTAGCTGTACTCCTTCACAGATAGCCACTTCTGATCCCAGCAGCATTGAGGATAGGTCAGAAAACAAACCTGAATGTTGACATCACAAGTTTGCAGGGCTCAATCACTTACTGTATAATCAGAGCCAGCAATTAACCCAACACAAATATTTCTAGGATGATTGATGATAAGATAGATATATAAGGGGAGTATCTTGTGGAAAGCCATAAACCCACATGAGGAATGTACAAACACCACTTAGACAAGTGAATGGACCATTGTTTGAATTTACATTTCAGAAGCTATGAGGTAGCTGTACTAACCATTAGAGTACATACACTGGATTCAGAAAGTATGCAGACTTCTTTACTTTTTTTACATTTTGCTATGTTGCAGCCTTGTGCTAAACTCATTGGAAATATATTTTTCACATCAAGTGACACTCAGTATCCCAGAATGACAGAGTGACAAAATGAAAAAGGGATTTTAGAAATGTATCACAAATGTATTTAAAAAAAAAAAAAAAACTGAAATACTACATGGACACAAGTAGTCAGATTTTTTACTCTTACTGGAGTATTCTTGGGGATGATGTGACAAGCTTTGCACACCTGGTTTTAGGGAATTTCTGCTATTCATTTCTGCAGATTCTCTCTATTTCTTGTCAAATTGGATGGAGGCCATCACTGGACAGCTATTTTCAGATGTCTCCAGAGTTGTTCGATTGGGTTTGTGAAAGAAAAAAACTACTTGAAAGCTACAAAGGGTTAGAAGCTGGAAAAGCTGTTCTGCTGTAGTAAAAGGTTATTAATTCAGGCGCCTGTCATAAGACAAAGTGAAGTAAGCTGACCTAGGACAACTTCGTTTTTAGGAACACGTCTGTTAGACACAGGAAAAATAACCTTTCCTTCTTTGGGGCCCCTCTGACATGTACACAAAACGGAAATGGTTGGCCGATTTACAGAATACAGTATAAAATGAAATGCTTAGGTAAACGATATTACGACTTTTAATAAGTAAGGGGAAGGGGGTGAGAGAAAATAAAAAACCATCTGAAAAGTGGAACTTTGCTCTTCTGCCATGCAATGCATGAATCCTATGTACTCACCGGTGACTGAATAAAGACGGATTGACTGAACTATTCCTGCCTTCCTCTGGGTTACTTCCACAGGTTCTGTTTCAGACTCTTCCTGGACAACTAAAGAACATCCCTAAAGTTGTCTCTAAGTCACTTGTTGTCTTTGTTTTCTGCGTTGGGTTACTGGCCTATTGGAAGGTCAAACTAATGCCCAGAGCGCTCTAGCGCAGGTTTCAATTAAAGAGATCTCTGTACTTTGCACCATTTATCTTGCCCTCAACTGTTCTGCCAATCCCTGAAACTGAAAAAAAGAAAAAACACAGCATAATGTTGCCACCACCATGCCTCACTGTTGGAATAGTATTGCACAGGTGATAAGCAGTACCTGGTATCCTCCAGACCTGATGCCAATCTTGAGTTCAACAGACCAGTTAATCTTCTTTCTCACAGTCTGAGACTACTTTAGGTGTCTTTCTGCAAAAACCAAGCTGGCTTTCATGTGTCTTTTACTAAGGAGAGACTACTGTATGGCCACATCAGTGGAGTGTTCTGGGATTTTCTCCATTCTCCACACAGGTTCTCTGAAGCCCATCTAGAATGATCATCAGGTTCTTTGTCACCTCTCTTACAATGGCCCTTCTGCCACAATTGCTCAGATCAGCCAGGTGGCCAGCTCCAGGAAGAGTCATTGATGTTCCAAACTTCTTCCATTTAAGAAATATAAAGGCAATTGTGCTCTTGAGAACTTTCAATAACTGGAGGATTTTTGTAGCTTTTCCCTGGCATGTGCATCAGTGCAATTCTGCCTCTATGTTCTACATTCAGTTCCTTCAATCGCATGGCTTGGTCCTTGCTTTGATGCATCTCGTCAGCTGTGGGACCAAATATAGACAGGTGTGTACTTTTCCTAATCATGTTCAATCAGTTGAATTTCCCACAGTTGGGCTTGAAACAAGGTGTAGAAACATCTCTAAGATAAGCAGTAGAATAGGGATGCACCTCAGCCAAATATTAAATGTCATATCAAAAGGTTTGAATACTTGTGTCAATGTGATATTTCACTTTTTAATTTTTAATACATTTGCCAAGAATTCTAAAATCCTGTTTTCATTTTGTCATTCTGGGATATTGAGTGTTGGTTGATGTGGGGAAAAGCACAAGGCTGCAACGTAACAAAATGTTAAAAAAAGTAAAGGGGTCGGAATACTCTCTGTATACTGTCACTCACATGCGCATGGGAGGCAGCTAAAGGGTCTAAATGAGAGTAATTCCACACCAGACCAGGGGGTGGCGGAGTGCACTGACCTTTTTTCACTTTCCTGCAGACCATTCATGGGAAATTCCGCCTGGCCCTGATGACGTCACTTGCAGTTCTGGACTCGATGACATCACTTTCGGTGTAGAGCCCATCGACAAAGAGAGTTCTGGTTCTGGCTCTTTTGATGACATCATGTCTGAGTCAGAGCCTATGGAAGAGGACCCTTCCTCTTCCACCCTTGATGACTTATTCTGCTAACCACATCAGTTCTGTTTTCGACTCCATTCTGAGCACATCAGTTTTATCAATTTATTTTGCAGCCAGGGAATATTAAACAGGTGGCCGCTCCATACCTTCTTTATGACTCTTGTGTCTGGTTTTTGTGACAATATGTAATACTTTCTGAATCTATTGTATGACTATGCATTCTAAACTGAGGCTGGGAGAAGCACGGTGAATGCTTAAACCCTGGTAAAGTCTGCAGGAATGTCCACTAGGGACTCTGGTTTTAAACAACATTCAAAAGATGTACCATCGGGCCAAGTGGAAACACTAAATTGCAATGGTGTGAGAGTGCAAGTACTTCACAAAGGATAAATGTATGACCCCAAACTGAAAATGAAAACAAATTTGTTTGGATAGGAGGGTTTCAATACTACTTTTCATGGGAAGACATAGATGATGTGATGATGCAGAATTTACAAATCACTATAAACTATCACTAACATAGGATAAACAAGTTATTAAAACAAAGTTATTTAATGCTAAAGCTCCATAACAGTCTCAACAACTGGTAACTTGCTAATAATTCACAAAAAGATGCTATTTATCACCTATTTATGGAAGTACAATTACAGATTTCAATGTGTATTGCCCCCATATCCCAAACATGTTATGTTAAATGTTATTCCCAGTTTGGCTAGTATAATTAGTGTGTAGACAAGTATGTTTCTTTGTCATACTGGCATTTGATTAATTTTTTGTCCCTTTCTTGTGCCCACTCTAACCAGGATACATTTTATATGTCATATATTATTGCTCACAAAAGGAAATAATTACAAAGTAAAGAAGGAAATCTCAGAATTAGGGATTCAGAACTTACATTTTATAGAGGATTTATTATTGCTGACATAACTGGACAACAGCAAGTTCATTTGAAGTGTTTATATTGTCTTGTTTAATCCATTGGTGTTGCTAAGTAGTAGCAGGGAGTCATGATACTATAAAAGTAGTCTAGTTTGGAGAGCAGAGAGGACAAAATTTGGAAAAGCAGGAGAGGAATTTTCTTTTGATTGCTTTTGCTCCATAACTGTACAATTTCTGATATTCATATTTTTTCATAGCAGAGCAAGAAAGAAGAAGATGGAGCAATTCATGTCTAAGCCTTGATATGGAATGCCATAGTACCCACAAATTTAATACAGAAAATGGGAGAAATGCATTCAACTATTTGATAGCAATGAGACTGGAAGAGGAAGAGGCTGCTTTATTGTTCAAAGAAATGTAAATGCCTACAATGATTTAGAGAGAGCTAAAGGACTGCGGAGGATCTGGAAAGGATGGAAAATGTTTGCGTTGCTGGACTGCATTGTGACTAATGTCTAACATGTCAAGTTTCAAATATCTTTTTCTCTGATTATTTATTTATTTATTATTTATCCAAAATCCTAGAAAAAGTGGTAGCCAATCAGCTCCACTCTCACTTATCCCTGAATAACCTGTATGAACAATTCCAGTCTGGTTTCCGCCCACTCCATAGTACAGAAACTGCATTAATCAAAATAACTAACGATCTTCTCATGGCAGCAGACTCCGGCTTACTCTCTATCCTCATACTACTTGATTTGAGTGCGGCTTTTGACTCCATTTCTCATTCCATTCTTCTCAATAGACTATCTTCCATTGGTGTCACCCACAATGTCTATAACTGGTTCACATCCTACCTTTCTGGCCGCTCCCAATTCATACAGCTCAAATCATTTTCATCTCACTCTGTATCCGTTACCTCAGGAGTGCCTCAAGGCTCTGTCCTGGGCCCCCTTCTGTTCACCATCTATCTCCTTCCTCTGGGCAATATTTTCAGGAAATATAATATCCATTTCCACTGTTATGCAGATGACACCCAGCTTTATTTTTCAACTTCACCCACAATCACCCTCCCACCTACCACCCTTACTGACTGTCTGGCCGAAATCAAAAACTGGTTTACATTTAATTTTCTTAAACTCAACAGTGATAAAACAGAGATCCTTCTTATTGGTACAAAATCCACATTATCCAAATCCCATAACTTCCCTATTATAATTGATAACTGTACTCTATCCCCCTCCTCTCAGGCCAAAAGTCTTGGTGTCATCTTGGATAATAACCTCTCCTTTCTTTCACACATCAATACTATTACACAATCTGCCTACTTCCACCTACGTAATATCAACCGTCTCCGCCCCTCTCTCACCCCACACTCTGCTGCAGTTCTTGTTCATAGCCTTGTCACCTCTCGCCTTGACTATTGTAACTCTCTTCTTTTTGGTCTCCCTCAAAAAACTCTTCACAAACTTCAACTAGTCCAGAACTCAGCTGCCCGTATTATTACGCGATCTCCTTCCACTCACCACATCACTCCTGTTCTGCATCAACTTCACTGGCTCCCTGTCAAGTTCCGCATCGAGTTTAAAATCCTTCTGCTAACCTTTAAAGCTATTCATGATTTAGCCCCCCCATACCTGTCTAACCTTCTCCACATCGTCACCCCTTCCCGTACTCTTAGATCATCCTCCTCAATTAAATTGACTTTTCCTTCCGCTCGTCTTTCCACAATGGGGAACAGAGCTTTCAGTCGTTCTGCCCCCCGACTTTGGAATGCACTGCCTCCTGAGATTAGAAACATTAATTCATTCTCTCTGTTTAAGTCTTCAGTTAAAACTCATCTTTTTAAACTTGCCTTCTCTATGTAAACACTGTACTGTATTGTGTGTTGGGTGTTGTGTAAGTGTACGGTGTCCTTGAGTGTTTGAAAGGCGCCTATAAATAAAATGTATTATTATTATTATTATTATTATTATTATTTATTAAAAGCTTTATAAGGGATGTGGGCGTAACTTTGGTTTGTGAAGGTGGAAGGGATTTTACACATAAAATACACAACATTTACTGGAAACCATTGGAGGGTCATACTACCTGAAGGTTTTCGTTGTAAAAGATATGTTAACAGAGACTGCTGGGACTTTAAAACAAGCACCAAACATGTAATTTAATCAAAGACATAAATCTCCTCTTAATAAGAAATCAATGGCACTAACAATAAATAGCCACGGTGGCCTTCCAGGCCCAGCATTAAACATACATAGGATATTTTATAAAAACACTTGAATAAACTTTTATATTTTAGTAGCATGGAGTTCAAAAATTCAGTAATAATTCTAAAACCTTGATCTACTTACCAAACCTCTGAGATCCTGCAAAAAAAGATCTGCTCAGCACAAATGGTCTCTTTGATCCTTTTGATCTTTGGATAAGTCCATCAGCTGAAGCCCAATGCTGCCAAAGTCAAAAAACAAAAATACAGTTGCACAGGCTTGACTGCTTTGTTCATTAAATAATAATACATGGCAGGCAATGCCCAAGATTTACCAAGGAAATTACGAAAGTCCCCCTTCTGGTGGCATAAGTAAGTCACTTATCTGTTTACACTATCATTGTACACTATCTTCTAATTCACAATATAAAGAGACAAGGATTACATGTAATCCTTATTTATTACTCTTAAAGAATAAGTTCAGTATTTGTCAACTCTAAGTTAATGTATTCTTAACTTAGACAAGGAATATATGCATTTCCCTTGCAACATTGCATTTGAAAGTTAAGTGTTTTCTATAAATTTAAAAAATATCTTGCCCACTCCGCCACTTTACAATAGAGGCAATGAGGCACAAATCACCACCGAAAAATAAAAGCCCAAAAGTTTACCATATGTGTCCTGTCTGAAATTTAATTTTCTAATGCATGTTTTCAACAATGTTAGGGAACTGCAAATAATCATTTTATCACATAGTCCTGGTACAATTTTTCTCGAGGTAAGGATATGTTTTCTATTCACATGTGTGAGTTCTCACATAAATACAGGAGTAAATCACAACAAAACCAACCATGTGGAGAGTGGCCAGTTTATTGTGATTTTATCTTTCAAGAGGAAAATATCCACCTCCAGGTGCAGAAGGCAACACGCACTGAGATAACATACACAGCTGATCTTCGTTTGAAATGTTGATATTTCCTAATATTGCAGTTTCTCTGTTCAAAAATGACATGACAAGTTATTTTACAATGTGTGTATAATTGCAAGACACGGATCAATACTCAACTTGTCTTGGCTTGAAAAATTAATATATTTGGTTAAGTTTTTTTGGTAGTGCTTTGTGTCATATTGCCTCCATTTTAAAGTGCAAGTGCCGGCAAAATATTTTTTTTAATTTATAGAAAATGCTTAACTATAGAATCTAATTTTGTGGGGCAAGTGCATATAATATACACATATATATATACACATATATATATATATATATATATATATATATATATATATATATATGGAAGACTGCCGGCTTCGAGGCGGTCCGCACCCCAGGCCGACAGGAGGAGCTCTCCCGACAGCGGGATCATGCCCGAGGTCCAGCAGGGCCTTATGGACTCTGTGGTGTTTATACACAGCCCTGCTGGATACCTTGGCCACCAGGAGTCGCTGTGGGGGACTTATGGGCTCTGTTGTGCCTTATGACCGGGAGTACGCCACGGTCACGTGACAGGAAGGTATGGCGTGCTCCGGGTTGAAGTAATAGACTGATTGCCCTGACCCGGAAGGAATAAGGAACTGTGGACTGCTGGGACAGGAACACCTCGGGTCAGGGGCTATAAAGGGCGGTGCCTCAGTCCAGACACTGAGCTGTGCTGGGTGGGAGAGGAGCAAAGTGTCTGGGCGAGGAGGAGAGGTTATTGTGTTTATTATTAGTGGAAAGAGATTTGTGAGGAGTGTGGGAGGTGCTTGGTGCACTCGAAAAATAATAAAAGGTCGTGGACTATTACCTGGTGTCAGGAGTCGTACCTGAGGGTTCCAGGGTGCACTACTGCCCCTACTGCCACATATATATATATATATATATATATATATATATATATATATATATATATATATATATATATATATACACACATATACATATACATATACATACACCATATTTGTGAAGAAATAACTTCAGCTTGAAAAATACCACCTTTCTCGTTTAGGTTTACTGTCTTCAAAATCTAAAGACAATCCAGAAATCCACCTTGCATTTCAGCATCTTACATTCTAAACACTCACAGATTCAGGATTTTCAAAAATTAAATAGCAATATGAACATCAGGTTTAAAAAACAGAATGTCTGTCTGTTTCCTATATAATACTACACCCTTAGACCGTTCTGGAACAAATTTTAGATAGTTGCTCTGACCATATAGAAAGGGTGGACTACCTTGGAACCCAAAGTTTGACCCTAGGGGTCCTAGTATGTTTTTTTTTTATTTTTTTTCTCTATGTGTTACTGTTTGCACACCACTGTCACCTGCTGGCTCAAAGAAAAGTGAAACATCCGAACACATAGTGTTGGGTGACGCTTGACTAAGTGCGTATGTGCAGCGTAAAACAAAGGAGAATCAAAGGATTATTGTTTAACTCCTGCTTCATTGGATTTTCTTCATAATTTAGGCACTATGAACTGTCAGTCTTCAACTAAGAGAACGAGTTAGACATGACAGTTTACATGGTTACAACCCAGCAAATAGTTACTGTAATTCTGGACTTGTTACAGCATATTAACAGTGAGGCATTATTTATGATTGTTGGGGTAGCTATTAATAACAAAAGGGTCGCTATTTAAAAAACATCGACTTTTCCTTTCTTTCCTTAACCTGTTCTACAAATATATCCAGGCAATGCTGGGTACTTCAATGGTAACTATATTTTAGAGATAAAGTTAAATCAGCAAAAATATGACTGCTCATATCCTGCTGGGTATCTGTGCAATGCAATTTGATGACCATTAAATATATTAATTGAACTCTTTTGGTGCACATAAAATATAGGTTAATTATAAACTGTCAGTGCTGTTATTAACTGCATTCAACTGGCGAATACTCTCAGGAAAAAACTAATATGATGGTGCAGCTCAGGCTTTGTGTTTAATAGGTATAATTTTATTATAGGTACCAGAATACCTAAAATTGCCTATTTTTTTTTAAAGGAAAATCAAACAAAATAAAATCTTAATAAGTACTGCTGATACTCCCTGTTTCACCAAAGCATAAAAAAGCAATCATGATTTTCATATGTTTTGGGAAAAAATAAAGTTTATTATCTGTTTAAAATGGCTTTTCTGTTCAATATATTCCATTCTTTTGCCAAAGTCAATTAATCCAAACTCAATTAATCTTAAGAATTTCAATAAGTCCAAGTGCAGTAGGAACCAGTGCTGAACAGGATACATATCAATCACAATTATTACATCTTAATTTCCAGTAAAATTCTAATATATAAGATTACCTGATAAAATCCATATAAATTGTGTAGATCTCTGTGCTCCCATCCTCCAAAATGCACAGCATTTTTTGACATTGTTTGCTCAGGCCCATCAAAAACTGAAGGCTCATTCATGTCATTCCAGATAAATAATGAGTCTGTAGATCCCTGCCAAGAAGATAATTTAAGATTAATGTAACAGTGCTGGTAGCATTAACCTAAACTAAGCCAAAGTCACATTACACGACTTATAGTTGGAGGTGACATAGCAACCAAAGTTGCTGATCTCATTGTATGAGAATGAAATTACACAACAATGTGCTGTCTGACAGAGCTGGTACTGAAAGAAAGCTGTAAGTTCAGCCACAAACGTTTTTCTTTTCCATTCCATTCCTCTTTTCTTTATGTGTATTTTTCTTTTCCATTCTGGGTTACATACTTCTAGCATAATTTTGTTTCTGAAACAGTTACATTTTGTTTGGAATTTGCTAGGATGCTTTTTTTATCATTTGCATCTCCATTTTGAGTTTTCATTCTATGTAACTTCTATAGGTTGTTGGGACATGTCTTTGGAGAAAACAAAAGCTTTTTGTGTAGTTCTTTATAGCTATGATCTCCTCTTGCTTCCTATTGACTTCATCCTAGCTTAATGTTCTGCATGGTTTTCTTTCTCTTGGTACCTGTGTTGTTTCTGACTGTGCTTTTGGGTCGTCCATTTTCTGATCCATTAGTCTCACACATTTGTTTTACCTCAGTTCGGCATAAGAAAACTAAAGAGTGCTAGGTTCAGATCTCACCTTGGGATCTAACTGTGTAAAGTTTTAGGATTCTCTCCATGCTGTTGAATAAACTGTATGATTTTCACCATGCCAATGTCTACAGTTATTTTAACTGGAAGCTCTAAACTCATCCAGTTGGCGTGTGCATGAGTATGCCCTGAAATATACTAGCACCCTGGAAGGAGCCAATTCTTACTTTGTGCCCAGTGCTGCTGGGGTGGGAACCAAATGTGAAACTAAACTACAAAATTGGGTTAGAAAATGGACTGATGTGATATTTCACACATAAGAGAAAAAGGTAACTGTACGAGTTAAGTATAACAACATGTCAGTGTTTATATTGTATTTTGTAAAAATCCCTCAATGAACTGTGATCATTATTTAATAAGTTACATATGGTCCCAATGCATGCTACAGAAGACACAAGGCAATTTGTAGGTATTGAAGTACAAGAGTGAAATCACTAAAAGCCTTTGGGGTAAGGAGGCCGTTTTTATTAAGTCTAGCAGACAAATAAATGGGTAGCTATTGATCATCACATCAGACTGAGTTATTTGATCATCAGTCTTTAACTGAACCCAACCCTTAACCTGTTGATCTATTGAAGGGAAAAAACAAGCAGTGTAATGAAAAAGATAAGCTATATCTTAAAATGCATCTTGACTTTGAGTAACTTCTATATGAAACTTTTGGAATAGTTTATAGATTTTAAGTTAAACTAAATTATAATGAAAACAGAAATTATTTTCATTTCCTCAAAATGGAGCAAACAAAATCACTTTTAATTGTAGAGGGCAAGAAATTTATAACAGCTGTTTTAAAGACACCATGAATGCACAAAGCTTTGTCCCACAGCTCTATATCATCTTCATGTCTGACAATAGCCTAGTAACATAGGATAAACATTTTCCCCATATTCCTGTTGGTTTCTTTCTTGTACTCCAGTTTTTACATCACCAAACACTGCTAGCTACATTGATCAGCAATTCCGCATTAGTCCTGTATAACTATCAAACAGATTATTATTTTACATACTTTGCAATGGACAGGTACTATACCAAGGTTTGCTCCAAACATGAATCCAGTGTTCTCAGAATAGGCTCTGAACTGGACATAGTGGCTGTCTGGGAAGTGCTTTGCATGTTCTGCCTGAATCTTTGTGTATTTTTGACTCGCATCCTGAAAGGCATAAATGTTTGTAAAGTTAATTATTTCAAATTGGGCCAAGTATGACCTGGAATGGACCCTTTGAAGAACTGGCCTGCTTTCCAGGGCTTTCTCTTGCCTTGTGTCTAATGTTATTATAACAGGCTTTGGCTCCCTGCACCTAAATTGGATTAAGTATCTCTGAGTTTGCCATGGTATAATACAGATCAGTGATATGAGAGCCATTTTATTTTTAGCACAATCTTATTATACATCTTCTGACATTCTGTAAACCAGTTTTCCAGGAACCACTTCTGAAGTGTGATGCAAAAAGAATTCAAAATTAGATTATATCATGCCAAAAAAAAAAAGAAAAACTTTTTATTGTTTATATAGAATACTAGGGGGTTACCGCCCCCTGCTCGCTTTGCTCACCCACCCCCAGGTTTGTTTTACCAGAAATACACTGTGTGCACAATTATTAGGCAAGTGAGTATTTTGACCATATCATCATTTTTATGCGTATATTCCAACTCCAAGCTGTATTAACTTGAATGCTTATTGGATTTAAGCACGTCAGGTGATGTGTATTTGTGTAATGAGGGAGGGTGTGGCCTAAGGAGATCAACACCCTATATCAAGGTGTGCAGAATTATTAGGCAGCTAGTTTTCCTCAGGCAAAATGGGCCAAAAGAGATTTAACTGACTCTGAAAAGTCAAGAATTGTAAAAGTCTTTCAGAGGGATGCAGCACTTTTGGAATTGCTAAGATATTGGTGTGTGATCACAGAACCATCAAACATTTTGTTGCAAATAGTCAACAGGGTCGCAAGAAACATGTTGAGAACAAAAGACGCAAATTAGCTGCCAAAGATTTGAGAAGAATCAAACGTGAAGCTACCAGGAACCCATTATCCTCCAGTACTTTCATATTCCAGAGCTGCAACCTACCTGGAGTGCCCAAAAGTACAAGGTGTTCAGTGCTCAAAGACATGGCCAAGGTAAGGAGGGCTGAAACCCAACCACCACTGAACAAGAAACATAAGTTGAAACGTCAAAACTGGGCCAAGAAATATCTGAAGACAGATTTTTTTCAAAGGTTTTATGGACCGATGAGATGAGAGTGACTCTTGATGGACCAGATGGATGGACCTGTGGATCAGTAATGGGCACAGAGCTCCACTCCAACGTGGAGGTGTGGTACTGGTATGAGCTGGTATTTTTAAAGATGAGCTAGTTGGACCTTTTTGCATTGAAGATGAACTCAAAATCAACTCCCAAACCTCCTGCCAGTTTTTCGAAGACACTTTCTTCAAACAGTGATACAGGAAAAAGACCATGATTTTTATGCAGGCCAATGCTCCATCACTTGCATCGAAGTTCTCCACTGCGTGGCCAGCCAGTAAAGGCCTTAAAGATGAAGGAATAATGACATGGCCCCCCTTCCTCATCTGACCTAAACCCTATCGAGAACTTGTGGGCACTTCTTAAATGCTAGATTTACGGGGGAGAAAAACAGTACACCTTTCTGAAGAGTGTCTGGGAGGCTGTAGTCACTGCTCCACAAAAAGCTGATCGGCAACAGATCAAGAAACTGACAGACTCCATGAATGGAAAGGCTTATGACTGTTATTGGAAAGAAGGGTGGCTATATTGGTCATTGATTGATTGATTTATTTTTTTTGAAATGTCAGAGATGTTTATTTGTAAATTTTGAGGTGTTTGTTTATTATTCTCACTATAACAGATGAAAATAAACAAGTGAGATGGGAAAATTTTCATTTTTCCTTTAGTTGCATAATAAATCTGCACACTAATAGTTGCCTAATATTTGTGCGCACATATGTATTCCCCTGATGATGTTCACACTCACATTTCCGTTGTGAAACATTCAGGTTTATTAACATTTTGGATTGACTGATAGCACTGTGTTTGTTCCATATTAAAATTAATCCTCAAAAATACAACTTGCCTAATAATTGTGCACACAGTGTACAATTTAATGAGTTTATATTTTCATGAGAATTGTTACATATACATTATTTTAACTTTTACTTTAAAACTTTTGTAAAAACAATACTTGTCCTTTATTTCCGGCCCGGGGCGAGGTTAAATCTCCTTCTCACAGGATGTATAACACTGCTCACGCTGTGAAGGGGGGGCGGCTGAATGTACGCTAAGGCGACGCCATCGGATCATGTTGTCTTGCTGCTGCTGGCAAGAATGCGTGTTGTTTGTCATGCTGCGTGTCAATCATTTAAAACCCTGTACAGCAGCTGTCCTTTTGCCACTTCGTGTCTCTGCTGCTCGCGTTGTAGGGGGAGGTGGGGACTAAACGCACACTAAGGAGATGTGGTCGGATCATCTGCTGGCTTTCTGCTGCTGGCAAACTGCGTGTTCTGCCTTTCACGCTTTGCGTTGATCATTTAAAAGCCTGTACAGCAGCTGTCCTTCTGCCATTTCGCATCTTTGCCGCTCGCATTGTACGGGGGGATCAAACGCAGACTAAGGAGAAGCAGTCGGACCATCTGCTGGCTTGCTGCCGCTGCTGCTGGCAAGCTGCGTGTTCTGCTTGTCGCTTTTGTTATTTTAAGAGCTGGGAGCACATGAAGTGTGTCTGCCAAAAGCATTCCAACGACTGGTAGGTTGTCTGTTAAGCTGATTTAAATATTGTCTCACTGCCTTGTCTCGCGAGACATTAAATTGTCTCTTGCGAGACGTCAAATCGTCTTCCGAGAAGATCACGTCTCGTCTCCCTCCCAAGATTTTTGTTTTTTTTATAATAGAGAGATTACTTTTTGCCTTTGAAAATTGTATGATATTTACCTTGTAAGAACTGAGAGAAAATTTGTCAGAATACCATTTTCTCACTTCTGGATTGCAGAAATCCAGGTAGGAGCAAGGACCTGTGAAGTGAAGGATTGTAACATTCAGAACATATAAATGGGGATCTACGTTATAAGAAATACAAGCTTACTTACAGTACTAGATTATCTGTTTTAGGTGAAAATTTGATCACATTAAAAATATCACATATTAATAGTGTAAAAAAATATTTAAAATATTGAAAACCAATTAACATTGATCAATTCCCCGTACCACAACTGTTGATATACATAAAATTTATATTTTACAAATCAAAAGAAAATATTTTTAGCCTATATCAGTTATTACATTTAAACTGTATGCAGAAAGAAGAGATCAACTTTTACCAGCTATTTCTGCACTCAACAATACGTACAAAATGTCTCTTAAAACAACGTCTCAACTTATTGAACCCAAAAACAAACCATTCACTCTATAAAAATAAAGACTGTCAAAATATATGTACAGCTGTAGAAACACACACAAACGTATATATAGCCAATATAAAGAAGTATCTGTGACTCCTTTGAAATGAACCATGTCTCAGATATGGCTGGAAGACCTACATAAGCATAAATGACTATAAGTAGTAAATAAAATGATAATTTGACACTCTACTACTACTAAAATAGTGATTGTAATCAAATTGTGTCAATAACAACAAGGTGGTTTTTGGTTACACCACATGAAGTATTTTTACAGATTTAAAAATGAACTCAGTTTTTAAATTAAAAATTTATCAGATGATATGCTTTGGCAAACCAAATCTGTTGAACTTGCATGCAAAAGTCAATTCCTTTAACACATTTTTCAAACCTTTTGCAGTCATACCTATTCCTACAATAAGTATGGTACTTGAGAAAAAAATAAAGAATTGGCCATTATTTGTGACATTCAGAAGGGTGAACAAGTACCTTCAGAAATGCACTTCAGAATCCTAATATACTCTACTCTTAAAAATATACTCTCACCCTTTGAAGAACAAGAGACACATGCTGAAAAAGAACATTTTGTTGTAATTACTACAATATCCTTCACAGCCATATCTTGTAGAATTCATAATTAATATGAGTCATATTGTGGTGGCTTGGATCAAAGGCTCCTAATTCAAAATAAATCAAAATAAAATAGTTTTTAATCCAGGAATCTTTCAACATTTAATATAATCAGAGAGTAAGTCTACAAAATCTAAACTGTGCAGGTATCAAACACAATACCAAGAAGGGGAAAATTAACACAATGTAGCAAGGTAACTAAAAATTCAAAGCAAAACCTGCTTACCCATTGTACCTCCAAACAAGGTCAATGTCCCACCACTTTGTTGGGATAGCTTCTCCACTTTTTCCAACTCCAAAAACCATAAACCATTTTCTCTCTCATGCCCTCACTCTCTCTAGCTTCTTCTATCTCTTCCTATAAACCTAAAAGTGTTTTCCCCAACTTTCCACTGACAATTATGAACTGAATCTCAAACCTCCATGTAACAGCCACGCTTGCTTTAACTATAGTGTATTGTTAATTTCCATCATTAGGGTAGCTAACTATCCTTTTATAGCTGAGATTCAAAACTAGTATTTAGTTCTTCTCTTCTCTGACATGTTGTCATGAGGATGCAATAATATTATAAAAAATATGTACTTAGAAAAAAAAAATTACAAACAAATTTTTGTAGTTACCGAAGGTACAAACAGTATAAAATCTTAAAAACTGATTCGTCAGCTAGCCTGGAGAAATACAGGTGGCCTGACATGAAAGGCCACTAACAGTTCAGCACTGCCTGGAATGGAGGGATTAAATAGAAATCTACTCATGCTTCACCACCATGCTTCACCACTGATGTAGTATTGAACAGGTGAAGAGTGGTGCCTGGTTTCTTCCTGATATGATACTAATCTTGGTTTCCAGAGAATTTTGTTTGTCATTGTCTGAGAATCCATTAGGTGCCTTTTTGCACACACTAAGTGGACTTCTATGTGTCTAGCCACTCTGTCATAAGGCCAGAATCAGAGGAATGCTGCAGTGATAATTCTGTGGCATTCTTCCATGTGTACACAGGTTCTCTGGAGCTCAGAAAGAGTAGCCAGTTTCTTGGTCACCTCTCTTACCATGGCTCTTTACATAAGATTCATCAGTTTGGCCAAGTAGCCAGCTCTAGGAAGGGTCATAGTCATTCCAAACATTTTCCATTCAAGAATTATGGAGTCCTCTGTACTATAGCAAGAATTGTTTGTTGCCTTCCCCAGGCCTGTGCCTCAACATAATCCTCTCTTTAAACTCTGCAGGAAATTCCAACAACCTCATGACATATTTTTTGCTTTGATACACATTATCAATTGTGAGGGCTTATACAGACAGTTGTGTGCCTTTCTTGATCATGTGCAATGAACTTAATTGAGCATAGGTAGACTCCAAACTGGGTAGAGAAACATCTCAATGAGCAACAGAATAGGATGCACCCGAGTACACATTGTCACACACGTGTGAAGAGGAGGCAGCTGAAGGGCTTAAAGAATAATGGTAACATATCTGCCCAGGGGGCGGCGGGATACACTAACTCTCTTTCTAAGTCCCCTGCAGACCTTTCTCAAGAAATCCCACCAGGAACCACTGCCTCAACTCGGGACACGTTACTTCCGGTCCTGAACCCCGAGGACGACATCACTTCCGGTCTTGGCCCAGAGGACGACATCACTTCCCCCAGAACTCCTATAAAGCCTCACTCCCTTCCTCTGGAATTCAGTTCTGGTTTGGACTCAGTCTTGTAAACTACTCTGGTCTTACAATTCTTTACTTTTGCAGCCAGGAACATATTATACGGGTGGCAGCCCCAAACCTTTCCCTTGTCTAAAGTCTCATCTTGTTACAACATACACACACCGCCACGGACACACATTATAAACAATATTAACACTGTCTGTAGAGTATACTCAAACTGTTACTTGCATGTTCAACTAATATTTATATTGAATTGTTTTCTGTATTCATGAAAGAGTTTATGTTTAATCTAAATGTAAATGTATGCTTTATTTAATGTATACTAAAATTGCAATAGTATAATGTATGCTGGGCTTATAAACTGAAGTAAACTGTACTGCAAGAAAAGATTCAGTATAAATGAATTACAGAAAGTACCATCAGACCTACTGTCAAGTTGGCATGAAGCACACAGAATAGAAAAAAGAGTAAAGGTTGTAGATCAATGGAGGTCCCAGGATATTATTCTCTATCTTCCAATCAAAGAAAATTCAAGTACAGCATAATAGCTTTCTAAGACAAAGCAGCACATTTCCTTACCAGGCCAGCAGGAACCTACAAAGTCATTTCCTTCACTGTCCTTCACAAAATAACCTGCTTTCTTAGCTTCAGAGAAGATGAAGTAATCTGGGTCAATTTTGATGTGTGGATCACTGATCACAACCAGCTGCCAAAAAGAGGAATAAAAAGCTTTAGATAAGGCAGGCTTTGTCTGGGCACAAGAAGGAGGTTGGCAAGCAGAGATAAATATGCAATCTAAACAAACAGCCTGATAATACTTCCAGCATTCACCGGCCTTCTTAATTGGAATAGTAGGTATCCAAGATAGGAACAGTAAGGTCTTCACTCTAAACTAATAATTTTTTTTTTCTGTATACTATATATAAAATAAACTATCAAATTTCTAAACACAGTTCACCAAACTAAATTGTGGTGATCTTCAGCAAGGGTATTGGCAGCCACTAGCACATCACTGGGCAGATTCATGCGCACACACACATAAATTGAGACAACTTTTACTTGCTAATTAAGATGTGCATCTATGAGATCTGGAAGGAAAGTAGGGTTATATGTATTTACAAAACTATGAAATCTACCTGTGCTTCATCTGCTTACACTAATGTATCATTAAGCAGTCATCTGACTTACAAACCTCAAACTCTGAAACTTTTATCAAAGAATAGGATTTCTGTTGTGGTTTGGCACACATTTTCATGTAGATTGTAGTTCTTTTAGTTTTTTAATTATTTCATTACCACTTAAATCTAAACAAATTAAGAATATAACATATGATGCTATACACTCACCTAAAGGATTATTAGGAACACCTGTTCAATTTCTCATTAATGCAATTATCTAATCAACCAATCACATGGCAGTTGCTTCAATGCATTTAGGGGTGTGGTCCTGGTTAAGACAATCTCCTGAACTCCAAACTGAATGTTAGAATGGGAAAGAAAGGTGATTTAAGCAATTTTGAGCGTGGCATGTTTGTTGGTGCCAGACGGGCCGGTCTGAGTATTTCACAATCTGCTCAGTTACTGGGATTTTCATGCACAACCATTTCTAGGGTTTACGAAGAATGGTGTGAAAAGGGAAAAACATCCAGTATGCGGCAGTCCTGTGGGCGAAAATGCCTTGTTGATGCTAGAGGTCAGAGGAGAATGGGCCGACTGATTCAAGCTGATAGAAGAGCAACTTTGACTGAAATAAACACTCGTTACAACCGAGGTATGCAGCAAAGCATTTGTGAAGCCACAACACGCACAACCTTGAGGCGGATGGGCTACAACAGCAGAAGACCCCACCGGGTACCACTCATCTCCACTACAAATAGGAAAAAGAGGCTACAATTTGCACGAGCTCACCAAAATTGGACAGTTGAAGACTGGAAAAATGTTGCCTGGTCTGATGAGTCTCGATTTCTGTTGAGACATTCAAATGGTAGTCAGAATTTGGCATAAACAGAATGAGAACATGGATCCATCATGCCTTGTTACCACTGTGCAGGCTGGTGGTGGTGGTGTAATGGTGTGGGGGATGTTTTCTTGGCACACTTTAGGCCCCTTAGTGCCAATTGGGCATCGTTTAAATGCCACGGGCTACCTGAGCATTGTTTCTGACCATGTCCATCCCTTCATGACCACCATGTACCCATCCTCTGATGACTACTTCCAGCAGGATAATGCACCATGTCACAAAGCTGGAATCATTTCAAATTGGTTTCTTGAACATGACAATGAGTTCACTGTACTAAAATGGCCCAAACAGTCACCAGATCTCAACCCAATAGAGCATCTTTGGGATGTGGTGGAACGGGAGCTTCGTGCCCTGGATGTGCATCCCACAAATCTCCATCAACTGCAAGATGCTATCCTATAAATATGGGCCAACATTTCTAAAGAATGCTTTCAGCACCTTGTTGAATCAATACCACGTAGAATTAAGGCAGTTCTGAAGGCGAAAGGGGGTCAAACACCATATTAGTATGGTGTTCCTAATAATCCTTTAGGTGAGTGTATATGTTTATGTTTAATTATTTATATGTTACAGATAATTTATGTGGAAATTTGCACATGAATGATCAAACTGTCTTGATCAAACATTTTCATCTTTTGCCAGATATTTACACTCTTGGTAAATTATCTCATTAATTTCACTGGGTTAAGCCTTTAAAATTAAATTGATACGGGGAAGTATTGAAACCTGAAGGAGAGAACAGTAAGCAAGCTACATGGAGGCATCCTTCTCCCAATATACTCAGCATCTCTCCTCTGCACATGTCCAAACCAACGCAATCCCGCCTCTCTGACCTGGTCTCCCAACCGTACAACTTCAGCTGACCCTCTAATGTCCATCTTAGTCACACCCAATGCAAATCAAACATCTTCAACTCTGCTACCTCCAGCTCTGTCTCCTGCTTTGTGGTAAGTGCCACCGTCTCCAACCCATATAACATAGCTGGTCTCACTACCGTCCTGTAGACCTTCCCTTTTACTTTTGCAGATACCCATTTATCACAAATGACTCCTGATACTCTTGTCCACCCATTCCACCCTGCCTGAACTCTCTTCTTCACCTCTCTTTCACAATACCCATTATTCTGTACTGTTGATTCCAAGTATTTAAACTCATTCACCTTCACCAACTCTATTCATTGTATCCTCATCATTCCACTGACCTCCCTCTCATTTACACACATGTATTCCATCTTGTTATTACTGACCTTCATTCCTCTCCTCTCCAGATCAAATCTCAAACCTCTCCAGGGTCTCTTCAACCTGCTCCCTACTCTCGCTACAGAACACAATGCCATTAGCAAACATTATAGTCCACGGGCACTCCTGTCTAATCTCGTCTGTCAACCTATCCATCACCATTGCAAATAAGAAAGGGCTCAGAGCCGACCCCTGATTTAATCCCACTTCCACCTTGAATACATCCGTCACTCCTACCGCAGACCTCACCGCTGTCACACTTCCCTTGTACATATCCTGTACAACTCTTATTTACTTCTCTGCCACTCCCGACTTCATTTATACAATATCACAGCTCCTCTCGAGGTACCCTGTCATATGTTTTCTCCAGGTCCACAAAGACGCAATGCAGCTCCTTCTGGCCTTCTCCAGCAACATCCTCAAAGCAAACATTGCATCTGTGGTGCTCTTTCTTGGCATGAAACAATACTGCTACTCACTAATCATCACCTCACTTCTTAACCTAGCTTCCACTACTCTTTCCCATAACTTCAAGCTGTTATCCCCCTGTAGTTACTACAGTCCTACACATCCCCCTTATTCTTAAATATCGGCACCAGTACACTTCTTCTCCACTCCTCAGGCATCTTCTCACTTTCCAAGATTCCATTAAACAATCACACTAACCTGCTGCACATCTTTCCCAGCTCGGTCCCTCTGTCTAGCCAATCGGTACAGGTCCTTTTCTCCCTCCTTAGTGTCCAACCTCTCATACAACTCATCATATGCCTTTTCTTTAGCCTTCGCCACCTCTCTCTTCACCTTGCTCCTTATCTCCTTGTACTCTTGTCTTTTTTCTGCATTTCTCTGATTATATCACTTCTTGTTAGCCATCCTCTTCCTCTGTATACTTTCCTGTACTCTACCATTCCACCACCAGGTTTCCTTTTCCTCCTTCCTCTTTCCAGATGTCACGCCAAGCAACTTGCTGTCATCCTTACTACCCAGTGCCTGTCTCGCCTCCACCCTAAACTCAACCTTGCAGTCTTCCTTTTTCAATTTTCACCATTTGATCCTTGGCTCTGCCCTCACTCTCTTCCTCTTCTTGATCTTCAACATCACCCTACAGACCATCATCCTATGCTGCTTAACTACACTTTCCCCTGCCACCACTTTGCAGTCTTCAATCTCCTTCAGATTGACTCTTCTGCATATGATGTAATCTACCTGTGTGCATCTTCCTCCACTCTTGTATGTAACCCTATGTTCCTCCCTCTTCTTAAAATACGTATTCACCACAGCCATGTCCATCCTTTTGGAAAAATCCACTATCATCTGACCTTCTTCATTCCTCTCCTTGACACCATACCTACCCATCACTTCCTCGTCTCCTCTGTTCCCTTCACCAACATGTCCATTGAAATCCGCTCCAATCACCACTTTCTATCCCTTGGGTACAATGATCATCACTTCATCCAACTCACTCCAAAAATCTTCTTTCTCACCCATTGCACACCCAACCTTAGGGGCATATGCACTAACAACATTCATCATCACTCCTTCAATTTCCAGCGTGATAATCATTACTCCTACCCCATTTCTCCTCCCATCCACACCATGATAGAACAATTTAAATCCACCTCCGATCCACCTGGCCTTACTCCCCTTCCATTTAGTCTCTTGCACGCACAATATATCAACCTTCCTTCTCTCTATCATATTGGCTAACTCTCTCCCCTTACCAGTCATACTGCCAACATTCAAAGTTCCTACCCTCAGTTCCACTCTCTTTACCTTCCTCCTCTCCTCCTGCCTCCAGATACATCTCCCCTCTCTTCTTCTCCTTCTTTGGCCAACGGTAGCCCAATTTCCGACGGGAAACCCTGTTGGCTAACAGTACTGGTGGTGGTCGTTGTTAACCCGGGAGTCGACCGATATGGCAATATGGTATGGAAATTTGTATTCTTGTCCACATCTTGATTTGGCAAAATTTTACACCAGATGCCCGTCCTGACGTAGACTTGGAACTGGCACGAATAAACACTGGTTTGTGCATTCCCTGTGGCTGGGTAAAGTAAAGACTCCGTAAAGACTGCTACATAAAATCTAATTCCTCTACATGCTAAAGCTACAGAAACATTTAACACAGTCTCTCGAGTCAATAGCAGTCACAAATCTCCATATCCAGAAACCAAAATTTCCATCAAAATAAACAAAACTAATCTTACATCAGTTCTTCACTCACATTTTCATCCATATATAGCATAATTTGCCCTGCCAGAAGGGATAGCATTTTAGATCATGTGTATCAAGTATCTGTGATGGAAACAGTGCTTAGCATCTCCTCAAATTTGGAGCATTTCTCTTTTTTAATCCATAAATTAGGTGGAACAAAAGCAGACAATTATTAAGAGGAATAAACAGAACAACTGATGTTATAGAGAATGTAAAATATATGACTTGCATTAATTACAGTTGTATGCTTTGTTAGATTAAACAACCAAATACCTTACGCTTTTTGTCTTGAAGATGAAGCTGCATGCCTTGGGGATCTGGAAATTGCTTTTCATCCCAAGTGAAGTATCTCTTGCCTTGTGTATGTTCAATATCCAGCCAAATTACATCATAAGGAATGCCATGCTTGTCAAAGCCCTGGTCCACAGACAGCACATCTTCCTGGTTCTCATAGTTCCAGCGACACTGATGGTACCCCAAAGCAAAGAGAGGTGGCAGTGCCTGAAATCCTATCATGTTCATCAGAAATGCAAACTGTTACACAGACATGACAAATGAAAGTCTCTCTCACTATTTATGATAGCATGACTTCTGATACTTCAGATTCTTCTTTTTTAAACTACATGAACAAGCTTTTGGCAGAAGAGACATTTTCACAGAAGTGCCGCTCAATGCAGGCTTTTCACACTATTCTGAGTAAACTCCAGAAGCTTTTGTGTGTGAAAATCTTAGGAGATCAGCAATTACAGAAATACTCAAACCAGACCATCTGGCACCAACAAACATACCATGGTAAAAATCATTAAGATCACATTTTTACCCAACATTCTGATTATGATGTGAATATTAACTGTAACTCTTGACCTGTAACAGCGTAATTTTAAATGTGGCACTACAGCCAGATATTTGGCTGATTAGATACTTGCATGGATAAGCAAGTCTGGTAGGAGTTCTAATAATTTGCTCAGCTAGGGTATATATGTGTGTGTGTGTGTGTGTGTGTGTGCGCGCGCGTGTGCATGTTGGACATGTCAAATTCTAAGAACAAAGAAAGTATGATCCTTTAACTATCTATTTGCGACAGGAAATGAAAAGGGAGAGAAAATATTTTGGCAGTAAATTATTTTCACAATGTCAGGTATTTTCAGCTGTGAAAGTAAAACTATGAAAACATAATAAATAAATAAAATGTAAAAAACATGAATAGGTTTAGTTTTTCACCAGTTTGAAGACTCTGGGCACTGCTCTCAAGTTACCAATAAACTTTACCTGTAGTTCAGTAGAGATACTGCCAAGTCAGTAATTGGAGATTTGTATTGCTTCATTGCCAAACAACCTTTTTTAAAGCATAACTGATTAGTCCACAACAACACTGTGCTCATTAATGCAGACTTAGTGATTCTATTTACCAGTGTGTCAAAGGAATACAGAAAACTACAGAAAAATATTTCTGTCTTAAACGACAGGTAAATTGTTGTCAATAAAATTCAAATACCTTCAGAAAAAGAAAACTGAAACATTTTTCACTTGTGATTTTCTGTCCATAGGATAAAGATTTTGTTAACCAGCACATTTCAACTTCAGGCTTTTGAATTATGCCTTGATATACAAGAATGGCAAAGAAAACCAGCAGCTTTTTTTTTTTTTTTTGTATCAGTATACTGCTGCTGGATTATGTGAATTTTCCCTTGGGATTAATAAAGTATCTATCTATCTATCTCTTCATAATGGACATCAGTCCACATGTGCAGCCTATAATGTGGCTTTAGTGTGTGCTGCTGTATCACTTGCTGTACCCATACATCGGGTCTAGTCATAATTATAGCTGACATGCCGCCACTTATGAACAAACTGAAGAAGTTCTATAAGGGATCACCTGTATCTGACACATCTGTCTTGAAAATTGTATCTTGTTATACCACACACATTCAGAAATGGCATCAGAGTTTACAAATTATACAAAATAGTAACCTTAGTATGTTTCAAAATATGAGAAGTATCAATTTCTGAAAAACTGTCCCTATTACCACACAGTAAATTACTTTCCTCCTCACACGCTTTTAAGCACCTGTATTCTGCTTGCA
Organism: Polypterus senegalus; assembly: GCF_016835505.1. Classification (NCBI taxonomy): domain Eukaryota; kingdom Metazoa; phylum Chordata; class Cladistia; order Polypteriformes; family Polypteridae; genus Polypterus; species Polypterus senegalus. Next base: position 69,903,217 of record NC_053171.1, on the reverse strand, counting down.
ACTCCTCACTGCAAAGACAAGGTCAACATCCGCCCTCCGCACACAGCCACTGTTCACTAAATGACAGTGTGTATGCAGCTCATGGTGGATGAGTTATCTCAGGGATAAGAGGAAAGGGTTAAAGAAGACCAAGTCTGGCAGTAAAGAGGCAGGAATATTTATTTATATACTTTAATCTTTTTAGAACTGCGGCAGCCCAGATTATTCCATGTGCAGTTGTCCAGATGTGATGAAAACTGAAAATATTTTTGTTAATTATTATTTTATTTCAGTTAGTCATTTTAGCTATATTAATAGTTTTGTCTGCGGTGGGTTGGCACCCTTCCATAGGATTGGTTCCTGCCTTGTGCCCTGTGTTGGCTGGGATTGGCTCCAGCGGACCCCCGTGACCCTGTATTCGGATTCAGCGGGTTAGAAAATGGATGGATGGATGGATAATAGTTTTGTTCAGTTTGAATTTTTCACTTTGATTTTGTTAATTATTTGATTTCATTTTATGAAAATGTGTTTTTATTAATAGTTTTTATCTTCATATTAGCCTTTTTTCATTGTAATAACCTTGAGGTAAATACACAAACCACAAATCCTTAAGATTAGTGGAACAATCAATCAAGCAAAATTTTGTGGTTTTAATCAAAAAATGTAAATTTTTACCAAACAAAATTTCTAATTCTTTTGAGATATTCTTTTAGTTTGTTTTTTTAGATAAAGTGCTAACAACAACACACCACAACTCCACATTCTTAAGTGACATTATTCCCCACATATCACTTAACTAATAAATGCACTCCACCCGCTACAAGCTGGGGAGGAATTAATTTCCCAAAGTGTTAACAGTGGATGAGATAATCAAAGATGCAATAACAAAATCATCAAATACATATAAAGAAATGAAAAAACATAAATGACAGACAATGAAAATATGTCAGAAACACTCCATGTCATGGAGGCTGTGACAAACGTCAACTGGGTGTAGATAAAAATACAACCGTGCAACCCCAGATTTCTTCACTGAGCATCACAACCCTAATTTACCTGATCCTTATTGCAGCTGCTAATTTTTACAGAGAACAAAGGATGAAAAATATAATTCAGGGATGACCTAAGATTTTAGAAATGTATTAACAAGTAAATACATGTCACTTCCTTAGCCACAGGTTGTAACATTACTCATCTTAAAAATACATGAATGCTTCTTGTATATATTATCTGATGTTGCACTTAAGGTATTGGGCTGTACTAACTGCATTGTATTCTTTCCCTGTTGCTGGTAATTGCACTAGAGACACTTATTTGTAAGAGACGTAGAAATAAAAATTTCATCCTACCACATCCACTTGACCCTGGATGATTTTTTTTCCTCATTTAGACAACACATTTCCTCACTGACATAGTCCAATAACTTCTTACTTTTCTACATCCACTCTACTTCTGGGTATCAGGAGCTACAGTGACATGGTGATGATAATAAATTTGAAATTAAAAGAAAAATTAAAATGCCAGATAAATAGAAATTGGTTATTATTTTAGCTGAAATGATTATTGTCATGTTTTAGTGTCAGCTGTTCAAATCTTTAGATTATTATTGTGCTTTTAATTTAACATAATGCTCCACGGATTACAAGACACTGCTAAGGCTCACTATGTAACTCCAATTCTCATCAATGTCTTCTTAATGACTGAAATTTTCCTATCTTTACCTTACATTAATAGCCATTTTCTAGTGTATAATTTACAATTACAAGATGCAGGCCTTCTTAAAATTTCAAGGATAAATAATAAGCTTAATATTGTAGTAAACAGAACATATAACTATGAGGACCCCAAACTCTGATACAACTTATCTGTGAATATTAGAAATGCCCCATTTGTGACACCATTTAAAATGTATTGTTGGAAGAGCTGATAGTTTGTCAGATTGTGTCAATCATTGTGATTGGCTATCATTAAGCTTTTCCCATTCCCTTTAATTTCTTTTTGACGTGTAATGTCTCTTGGCTTTGCTGCAACTCTTCTCAAGCCACTTCTGGTTTTGCACAACTCAAAATAAGAGAGAAATATAAGTAAGCATCCACAGGGACATACCTAGGGCAATACCTTTGTCTTATTGCACTAAAATCATGGATTTTGTTTTACATCATAGTACAGTATAATGGGATCCAGCAAGTCCACACAGCAAGCTGACCTTGGTCAAACAGACTTTGATTTACTCTTTGCTAACAACAATAAGCCCACAAGGTGGTATCTTAAGATGCTAGTGTATTGTTCAAAATAGATTTTAATTTCTGAAGAACAGTTAGCAGACATGCAATATACAAATTAGTCTCATGGAAGACATTTTCATAAACAGCGTAAATAAAAGATTAATAAAAAGTGTACCTGAGATAAAACACAAAGAGTTCCAAATAATAACTCACAAAACAAATAAATTAAAAGACAGACAAACAAGCCAGGTAGAATGTATTGTTATGTTACCTGTTAGTTCTGCATACTGCCTAAATACATCAAAAGGGCTTGGGCCCAACAAGATAAAAGCATCAATGACTCCACTCTCTGACATCCAGACCACATCAGTATTTGCAACCACCTTCCTTCGCTTCTCAGGAGGACCAACATCTGAAGACTGGGATTAGAAATAACATTCATTAAACGGATCTATCAACTGTTCTCTGGCACCCTGTATTTTACACTTAGTATTTCTGCAAAAACGTATTCTAACATTTTCTGCCATTAGATAGAATACAAACAAAAAGGACTGACAGGATAATTTATTTTTTAGATTAATTATGCATGATAATCTTTTTTTATATGAAAAAGGAAAAATACATTTAAGGTGTTGACAGCCTTGATTTAAGATGACAGTCTTCACATTAGAAACAAAATTAAGTCTAATCAAACATAATGAAGGATGGCTTGCACTATTGCACAAATAAACCTTTCAGTGCTTCAGTGGTGGCACACATCACAATTATACAAATAATAAGTTTCTAAAATATCTTTGATCTAAGTACCTATAGTAGTACATAAAAAGAGGGGTAAGATGTGGGGTCAATCCAAAATACTGGACACATTGATTCCAAAATATGAAAGTTTCAATATAGGGCAGTATGCAGCTCTTCGTAACAACTGAGATGTATTCAAGTATCTGAATAATGACAAACAGCAATGGTGGAACCTAAGGTTGAATCTGAAGAATGTAATTACCAATTAATTTTAACCACTATCCCTTTATGATAATGGTAACACTCCTATTGTTCCAGTCTTTCACCAAAAGTAACCAAGATAAAACCCAAGAAATGCCAAATCTCTTCCAGCCCCACAAGCTTTCCCCCTGCAGAGCTACTCACAAATAACAGTGCAACATAAATAAATGTCTCCATGAAATAGAGACATATATACACACTGCAGGAGTTTCTGAGTGTTCTTCCACTAACAAATAATATCCCCACCCTTGAGAAGAACAGCCTGCACAGTGTTCCACCTATATTTATATTTATATAAGTTATTCACTGGTTTGCACAAACAACTTAACAAACCCGACAAAAGTCACACTTGGCACCAGGGCAAGCTCTAGTCAATGGATTCCATGCTAGAAGTAGACATTATCCCTATACAGTACTGGGTAATACTGTGTAGTACAATTTTGTTAAATGCCTGTCTGGTCCTTAGGTAAAGTAATTCTGTTAAGGCCTGGCTGAGCAAGCTTGAAAACAAAACTCTAAAAGGAAAAATGGATAATTGGTCATAGTTATGGAAAAATGAAATACAGTTTTTTTTTTTTTTTTTTTACCACAAATGAAAATGTTTAAAGGAAACAAAAAATAGGTAGTTATTACTAGGATTTCTCTCATCCACCCAGTGGATGTGGCCTTGTTTCTAGTGTTTATTCTTGTTAGGCTCTGTCTAATTTTATACTATGAGATGTTTCTGTAGCTTAATTGGAGTCCACCTGTGGTAAATTCAGTTGATTGGACATGATTTGGAAAGGCACACGCCTGTCTATAGAAGGTCCCACAGTTGACAGTTCATGTCAGAGCACAAACCAAGCATGAAGTCAAAGGAATTGTCTGTAGACCTCTGAGACAGGATTGTCTCGAGGCACAAATCTGGGGAAGGTTACAGAAAAATGTCTGCTGCTTTGAAGGTCCCAATGAGCACAGTGGCCTCCATCATCCGTAAGTGGAAGAAGTTCGAAACCACCAGGACTCTTCCTAGAGCTGGCCGCCATCTAAACTGGCGATCGGGGAGAAGGGCCTTAGTCAGGGAGGTGACCAAGAACCTGATGGTCACTCTGTCAGAGCTCCAGAGGTCCTCTGTGGAGAGAGGAAAACCTTCCAGAAGGACAACCATCTCTGCAGCAATCCACCAATCAGTCTTGTATGGTAGAGTGGCCAGACGGAAGCCACTCATTAGTAAAAGGCACATGGCAGCCTGCCTGGAGTTTGCCAAAAGACACCTGAAGGACTCTCAGACCATGAGAAACAAACTTCTCTGGTCTAATGAGACAAAGATTGAACTCTTTGGTGTGAATACCAGGTGTCATGTTTAGAGGAAACCAGGCACCGCTCATCACCAGGCCAATACCATCCCTACAGTGAAGTATGGTGGTGGCAGCATCATGCTGTGGGGATGTTTTTCAGCGGCAAGGACTGGGAGATTAGTCAGGATAAAGGGAAAGATGACTGCAGCAATTTACAGAGACATCCTGGATGAAAACCTGCTCCAGAGCGCTCTTGACCTCAGACTGGGGCGACGGTTCATCTTTCAGCAGGACAACGACCCTAAACACACAGCCAAGATATCAAAGGAGTTGCTTCAGGACAACTCTGTGAATGTCCTTGAGTGGCCCAGCCAGAGCCCAGACTTGAATCCGATTGAACATCTCTGGAGAGATCTTAAAATGGCTGTACACGGCGCTTCCCATCCAACCTGATGGAGCTTGAGAGGTGCTGCAAAGAGGAATGGGCGAAACTGGCCAAGGATAGGTGTGCCAAGCTTGAGGCATCATATTCAAAAAGACTTGAGGCTGTAATTGCTGCCAAAGGTGCATCGACAAAGTATTGAGCAAAGGCTGTGAATACTTATGTACATGTGATTTCTCAGTTTATTATTTTTAATAAATTTGCAAAAACCTCAAGTAAACTTTTTTCACATTGTCATGATGGGGTGTTGTGTGTAGAATTCTGAGGAAAAAAAATGAATTTAATCCATTTTGGAATAAAGGCTGTAACATAACAAAATGTGGAAAAAGTGATGTGCTGAGAATATTTTCCGGATGCACTGTAGATAGATAGATAGATAGATAGATAGATAGATAGATAGATAGATAGATAGATAGATAAAATTTATTTCCTTCTCTTGTTCAATTATACTTCATTAAGCAGATTCCAATTACTTAACCACTTGTTTAACTGACTGTTTAACCATTTTTCTTGAGCCCTAGGCTGACAGAGTTATGGGGCAGGGTCTACTTATTATGCAAGTATGCAGCTAACAGCTAGCAAGCATCCACTTCCATAAGACATCTCAACTAAAAAACATCTTGTGCGGACTCTTTACATTGAAGTGAGACCATACCACTGGATGCAACAGGAAGCAAAGAGGGGATGGATTTTAGAAGTTGCCAGCTGTTTGAAGTGTATCTCAATACACTGGTAAGGTTATTAAAGATAAGCCTAAACCTACAATTAACATGACATGCTATCCTTATATAGAATGTAACTGCTTCTATTTATTAATTCATGATGTGCGATTTACTTGCTATCAGAATGTACTTAAACAAAAAAAACAATATCTTAATACTCAGTTTGTCAGGACCAGATACACATAAATGAGACTTACCTGGGATGCATTTGCTATATTAATGTCTACAAGAGTCTCAGATGCATTCAGCCAAAAGATCCCAACAGTCTGTCCAGGTTTATGAGCTATCAATAGAGGTACAGAGCCATAAAGGCCCATTTTACTCCATATTTTGTAGGCAAACACATCCAGGTTGTATAAACGGTATGGATCCCCATCTCTGAGAAAGCAGTGCAAAAATATTAAAAACCTTCATAAAGAATATTACTCATAGTTTAAATTATGCTTGCAAGGATGGCAGTCTTTTTGTATTTCTTTCATATCTAGCAAATTTAGAAGGCATCTGTGCATGCCTCCTTGGGTCTTCAACTTAAGAGCCAAGTCTGATAACAAAGAAACATATTCTGCTCGTAACCTTTTAAATCGGTCATTTAATTAGAACATCCAAAAAGAGATAATATTACCTGGTATTTTGAAGTTTTAAGGCATCTGCATGTTCTGGGATTCCATACACGTGTTCAAAATGATGAAGTGTGAAGTCCAGGCCCACAGAACTGGGTCCTGAAAGAAAGCAGTTTATGCAAATTTAAAGAAGCAACAATTCCACTTCTTCTCATACAACTAAACGGATGTTCAGCCAGCATCTTCCCAAGATTTCTGGTGGTGCAATCATCTTTATATTTTGTGAAGATCCTTTTATTCTAACAAATTATCCCCTAATACACAGTCCATCTGATAATTTGTTTCCATAGTACATTTTTCTAGCAGGGACCCAACTCATAGACCACAGGGAAAAACTGGTCCTTTTAATAATACTTATACCACTGTGTACATACTTTGGCAAAGATTCATTCACCATCTATTATCAATCCACACATGAACAAATTTGCCAGCAGATTTATTGACAATATGCATTTTTCAGGAATTACTGAACATCAGTGAATTTTCTGAAGAATACAAGATAGAAATCATTGTCGTGTCAATTAAGAATGACGGCCAATATCAATGAAACTAAAATCTAACTTGGTTATATTTTTAATCATATGTTTTCATAATAAAGGTATATGTTTCATTAAAACATTTGGAAAGAGATAAAAAAGAAACAGGAAAGACAAACTCTGATCTGGTCCACAAAAAAAATCAAAGGATGTTCTTCATGCAGTAAAATCCACAATATTAAACTTGACAGATATGGCAGAAAAAAAGAACTAATAAACCATATAGTTATAAAATGTTTCTTTAACAAGGACCATATTCTGATTTAGGAATTAGCTGGAGCAGAAATCTGTGGTGTTAGCCTTTCTGGAACAGAGTATGCAACCCCTGGAACTTTTATATGGAGTCCTTAAATCCAAAGTATAGACAGTCAGAATATGAAATGAAGTGGAAAGATCATGAAGGTTTAATGCAATGGGGGAAACATGAAACACAACAAAAGAGTAAAAACAACATAATGTTTCTCGAGTCTCCCTATACAAATAAATCCCTCCCAACTCTCGCATGGAGTGGCTGATGCACTTATCCATAAAGTAATACCCAAAGTATCCATAAAATAATTCCCTGTATATCTCTCAACCAGGCCACTCATTCTTTACATCCTGGCCTCTCCATCCTGCTTATAGTTGGCCTCTTGCCAAATACTCGCCTCCTGACTCTAGGCTCAATGGTCATAGGGCTAGCAGAGGCTTTTAAATCACAACTCTGAACTGCTTTGAGGTTCCAATTGAGAATCACAGCAGAACTTTGACTTATGCACATTTAGTAAGCACAATATACAAATTAAACAGAATGAAAGAGTGTAATTTTTTTTTTTTAAATGTACTAAGTAGACTAGAGTAATGTGTTTTTATGTTGTACAAGAGAATCCTCTATTTCTGTTGATCTGTCCCAGTCACTGCTGCATGACTGTCTCCCATATTCTTGCACTTTCAGACAGCAGTGCCAAGAAAAAGGAAACACCTACTGGGTATTCGTACTCTCCCCTCATACCCACTAGTGCAAAAAGAATTCCATGTATTGGTGCTATGATTCATTCACTGTGGCATATGCAATATGCCATGTCGGAAAGACACACAGCTTAATGTATTAGGAAAAGGGGATTATGTGTGTGCTGCCATATTAAAAATACAGGCTCTTAATGTCCCCCCTACATAGCATCTGTCTTGTCTTCACATTTACTTTAGATCTTACATGTACAACTATAGAAAGGCTGATTTGCTTTTTCTGTTCTACCCAAAAGTGACTCTTTTAGGCAGAGAAACAGATAAGTATACTTGAAAATGCCTACCTGTTTAAATAGTACATCCTGACATTTGTACCAGTATGTTTAACTTAATAAATTAGACCATATATAACCTTTAACTTTATATTTTGTTCTCTGGTAACAGTTTACACATAATAAATCTTATTTCTTTTAACCAGGAATTACCCATGACTCTATTATTACTATTTTAAGACTTTATATAATACTTTATAAAAGAGATGGGTTTCTGGACCATGACAATTTATCTGTAGATTGATTGGTTTGTTTCAAATACGTTGTAGTTATTATATGTAAATGAACCTAGCTGATTAAAGGAAGCTTTCTGTCTGCTATGCAGCATTAAAAGAGAGCATGTCAGACTATACCAATAGGTGTAAATAAAACATGCCCGTGTTTGGAGATTTTATATAACGATGCTTCAAGACTCTTCTTATTTACTAAGTATTTTCCATAATAGTTGCTATAATGTTAGACATGTAACCCCCACTTATAGCTTAGTATGTAATCCCAATTTAGACGCTTAACCAAAGAGGGCTCATATTTTAAAAAATTATTCTAAACAAATGCACTACAATCTACACTTTTAAAGCATCTTAGGAGTGTGTTCACTACATAAAATAAAGGTTGTCTTATAAGTCATACCATTGGCTTTAATATCAGTGAATGTTTTAAATTCTTCCTTCCATAATCCCAAAGGGTCTTCTTTCTGAAACAGACATTAAAACATCAAATGTAATATACTTTGTATGTACATTCCTATATAAAGTAAACTACTGCATAAAAACTGAATTTCCCATTCTGCACGTATTACTCTTGTTTTTTCATCAAAATATTATATCATTATTGTGCAAATGGCCAAGAGACTATCTGCCTAACTCTGCTTTACTACTGTATTTTCTCTAATTTATTAAAAAAATGAAAACTGTGAGAAATTGAAATAGTGTAAATAGTATGTGGTGAAGAACTCTCAGTATTCTTAAAAATACTCATTACAAACAATGCACTAAACATATACAATCATGATTTAGGTAGTGAATTAAACATCATTTACTGATGAGAAAAACATTAGGAAATGAAATACCTGTCCATTACTGGCATCAGTAGTCCTGTGAAAAATAAAAAGGGGTTTTATTTTTTTAATAGAGTTTATTCCAAGAAAATAACATTCCATACAATCAAGACTTACTTATACAGCAAAGAAAATAACATTACATACAATCAAGTCATACTTAATAATCCTGAATTAAACCCCCGCCCAATAGAAGGGATTTTAGTAATTAATTATTACAAAGATTACATGGCAAAGAGTTTAAGAATAAGCATGCTGAAGCCAATGTACTGACACAGTTGCATTGTCTAGCTTATAGGATGCCTGCACATCCTAGATAACACAACCAAAACAGACCTTTTCATCTAATTATATTACAAAAGGCTGCTACTTCACATGCATTTATTGTGTTATAAGCTTATACCAATTGCAGCTTGTAGTTCTTCAAAACATTCCCGTTTGTAGTGACCTGCCAGAAACTGATCTTATTTTATGTGTAGTTGCTTCCTTGACATAACACTGTATTATAGGAAATTTTACTAAGAAAACAACATTGAAGTTAAAAGTAGCAAGATAAAGAACAAGATCACTCAGAAAATTATCAAATTTGAAACTTTGATTAGTCTACCTAAGGGACTGACAGTGTGAGATGAAGATGTAGGGAATCCCAAACATGTTCATAGAAAAAAGGACATGAAATAATAAATACACACAAATAACCCTGTTTTAATGCACTGACTCCTTCTTTCTGCTCAATGTAGACAAGCACTTGTAAAGAGAAATGAGGTTGCCGGTTTATACAAATGAACAGTACCACTGAGCAAGAGGTTTGACATACAAAGTGAAGAATAGCAGGTGTCCTGCACAGGAAACAGATGTTGGATAATGTAATGCATGGAAAATAACCCGTGGAGTGGATGAAGTGAGATGGAGTTAGCAAAAGTTCTTTTACTCTCAACTAAGTGCCAGGCACTGAGACTATCAGTGGCCATAGGTGTTGCTTTGCTAGAAGCAAAAGTTTAAATGGTAGTGAAGCTCAGTTAACAAGTTTTTCATAACCTTAGGAGACAGGAGCTGGACACTGCATATTGTTCATGATATATCTCTTTTCACCTACTCTCTTTGTATTGTTCTTTCAATTGTTCTTTCTTTAATATTTTGAAACGTACTCCTTCATAAAAAAGTTCTTCCCTTGGTTATCTACATTTAAGACTGCCGTGTCTTCCTTCATGTACCCATGAAAAGGTACTGCAACATATCTGTATATATAACTTCTGCATGGTTTCCCACTACATTCATGTCTGCAGACTTGAACAACCCCCTATCATGAAAGCTTAATAGGCCTCTGCAACATATTACCAGCAGTATTTTTTTCTCCAAACAGTAGAAAAAACATCCCAGTGCAGCATGTAAATGTCACTGTTGTTTGTAATAAGTTAAAGTACAACACAACTTAATGTTAGAATTTATTGTCTAGTTATAGGTAAGGAAAAAAAAAAAACTTGAACATACAACTAAAGAAATGCCTGAGTGAACAGAATATATACTCAAAATTCACATTATTCCTGTCAAGGTTATTATAGTTAACGAAAACTAAAATCAAAACTGAAACTATTAAAAAAATATTTTCGTAAACTGAAATAAAATAATTAACAAAAGAGAAATGAAAAACTAAAACTAAACAAAACTGTTAAAGTAGCTGGAAAGACTAACTGAAATAAAATAATAATGTACTAAAATATTTGTAGTTTTTGTTTTTGAATTAATACTCTTGCCGTTAGTCTTTAACCCTTGTAAGTTTTAACTCTAAAACAGAAAGTCATCCACCACGAGCCGCCCGCACATATTCATCCAGTGAACGGCAGCCAGTAACAGAGGGCGGCTGTTCACACAGAATTTGCGTTGACAGAGCAAGCTGAATGCGGTGCATAAAGCATGTGAAATAGAAAGCGATTTACATGCTGCCTTTCTTTGAGCTTGTTATATATCAAGATGTAATTCAAACGTCTGAAATTGGAATGTGCTGGTCAAAAAAACATTTACCATATGGGCAGAAAAATCACGAGTGAGTAACATTTCAGTTTATTTCTCAGGTGACTGCTTTTTGTTGACAGCAATTCACCTGTCACTTCACACAGGAGAAATCATTTTTACTTTCTCATATACAAAGTATTGAGAAAGTATAGTAATCATGAAAAAATTCGACCTCGATATTTTGATGAATCTTGAAGTTATAGACCTTCCAGAGTTCACAAATACAATTTTTTGGAATTGTGTGTGTGTTTGTGTGTGTGTGTGCACGTGCGTGAGTGCATAAACAAAGTAACTCAAAAACGCAACTAGATAGATGGATAAAATTCGGTATGTGGTTGTTACACCACAATTGTAGATCTGTATTAACTTTTGGGCCAAATCCATCACCCGGAAGTGGTAGTTTACCTGAAAACATACTCGATTTATTTAACTTTACTTTTATAATAATTGTTCTAAATATTATTAATTTGATTTGATCTGTTGTTGATGGTTCCTTAATGTACATAATACAAAAATATAATCATTGTCTTGCAGTTTACTCCTCAAATATCCATCCCCATATCTGAGCATACAAGAAAGTCGAGGGTAGACCACTCCCGGTTTTTGAAAATAAAACAGCACTGATTGAGAGACTGACTAGGTCATCATACAAAATCAGCATATTGTTGCTGACCAATCACTTTTGCTTTAAAAACATTGTTTAACAACGAAACGATATAAACAAAGGTAGGTAGGCGAAGAGAGTCTGCCAAATGATGAAAAACTAAACATACTAATGGGTTTTTGTATTTATTCTATATTTATTAATTTATCTTTTTTAGTTCATATTCACAACTCAAAATACTTGATATTCTGAAAGTAATCCATTAGCAGAATTATATTTTAAAATATTTGTCTCCTTTTTTCAATGTTTTTCTCTCTCTCTCAAAATAGATACTTGAAATATCATATTTTTTTTGTTCTTAACATCAGCCATATCATACATATTGCATACCAGGGACTTTTCCTGCCTTACATCGAAACCTGCTTGGGTAGCCTCCAGGTTTCCTGTGATCCTACTCTGGATAAACAGGTTTAGATAATGTACAGTTAGGTCCATAAATATTTGGACAGAGACAACTGTTTTCTAATTTTGGATCTGTACATTACCACAATGAATTTTAAATGAAACAACTCAGATGCAGTTGAAGTGCAGACTTTCAGATTTAATTCAGTGGGTTGAACAAAAAGATTGCATAAAAATGTGAGGCAACTAAAGCATTTTCTAACACAATCCCTTCATTTCAGGGGCTCAAAAGTAATTGGACAATTGACTCAAAGGCTATTTCATGGACAGGTGTGGTCAAGTCCGTTATGTCATTATCAATTAAGCAGATAAAAGGCCTGGAGTTGATTTGAGGTGTGGTGCTTGCATGTGGAAGATTTTGCTGTGAACAGACAACATGCGGTCAAAGGAGCTCTCCATGCAGGTGAAAGAAGCCATCCTTAAGCTGCGAAAACAGAAAAAACCCATCGGAGAAATTGCTACAATATTACGAGTGGCAAAATTTCTACAGTTTGGTACGTTCTGAGAAAGAAAGCAAGCACTGGTGAACTCAGCAACGCAAAAAGACCTGGACGTCCACGGAAGACAACAGTGGTGGATGATCGCAGAATCATTTCCATGGTGAAGAGAAACCCCTTCACAACAGCCAACCAAGTGAACAACACTCTCCAGGGGGTAGGCGTATTGATATCCAGGTCTACCATAAAAAGAAGACTGCATGAAAGTAAATACAGAGGGTGCACTGCAAGGTGCAAGCCACTCATAAGCCTCAAGAATAGAAAGGCTAGATTGGAGTTTGCTAAAGAACATCTAAAAAAGCCAGCACAGTTCTGGAAAAACATTCTTTGGACAAATGAAACCAAGATCAACTTCTACCAGAATGATGGCAAGAAAAAAAGTACGGAGAAGGCGTGGAACAGCTCATTATCCAAAGCATAGCACATCATCTGTAAAACACGGTGGAGGCAGTGTGATGGCTTGGCTGCCAGTGGCACTGGGACACTAGTGTTTATTGATGATGTGACACAGGACAGAAGCAGCCGAATGAATTCTGAGGTGTTCAGAGACATACTGTCTGCTCAAATCCAGCTAAATGCAGTCAAATTGATTGGGCGGCGTTTCATGATACAGATGGACAATGACCCAAAACATACAGCCAAAGCAACCCAGGAGTTTATTAAAGCAAAGAAGTGGAAAATTCTTGAATGGCCAAGTCAGTCGCCTGATCTTAACCCAATTGAGCATGCATTTCACTAGTTGAAGACTAAACTTCGGACAGAAAGGCCGACAAACAAACAGCAACTGAAAGCCACTGCAGTAAAGGCCTGGCAGAGCATTAAAAAGGAGGAAACCCAGCATCTGGTGATGTCCATGAGTTCAAGACTTCGGGCTGTCATTGCCAGCAAAGGGTTTTCAACCAAGTATTAGAAATGAACATTTTATTTCCAATTATTTAATTTTTCCAATTACTTTTGAGCCCCTGAAATGAAGGGATTGTGTTAAAAAAATGTTTTAGTTGCCTCACATTTTTATGCAATCGTTTTGTTCACCCCACTGAATTAAAGCTGAAAGTCTGCACTTCAACTGCATCTGAGTTGTTTCATTTAAAATTCATTGTGGTAATGTACAGAACCAAAATTAGAAAAAAGTTGTCTCTGTCCAAATATTTATGGACCTAACTGTATATCTTGTTCTTAATCTCAGATGCTGTCTCTTATGCCTATCCATACTCCTATTACCTGCTCTTGCTCTGCTCATTATGGGTTTACTGTCCTTTATTATTGAAGTCTCACTGCCCTTAACCTTGACACTGCATGCTTGCATTCTTTGTTTCCCTCAATACAGCTAGGTGGTCTAAGTCTAAGAGCCCTCTTCTTCCTAAGCCCCCATGATTTTCATGTGAAAATATTTAAAAAATTATAAAATTGTGTAAAATTGTTCATATTCAATATCTAGTTTTGATTATGCTTGTTATCAGACAAAAACAAAACCAGATAGCAAACCATGTAGTGTAGTAAGCTTCCACTAACATTAAATTCGTATCCAAATCTGTTAAGTGTACAGTTCTGTTTGATTGTGACACAAAACTAAACTCCATAGGAACTCCATGCCATAATTGTGAAATAAAAACTAAACTAAAACTAAAAATACATGATGAAGGTAAACTAACAGTAAACTGAATTTACAAGTAAGGTCAGAAAAAATACAGAAATAAAAACCAATATAAAAAGGCAAAACTATAATAACCTTGATTCCTATTGATTACCCAGTTCAATTAAAAAATAATACAGTTTCCTGTAAAATTGTGTTTTATAATGACCATCTGCAAAGACAAAATCAGTCAGAAGGAAAAGCACAAATTGTGTGCAATTGTATGTGGAATGTTTAAGAGGGGTCAACTCTAGTGAACTAATAATAGTACAACCTGGTTAATAAATAAATACAGATTGTACACATAAAATTATTTATTTAATTTTACAGTATCTAATTGATAAACATCACTGTAAATATTTCTTGGGTCCTTATTGCTTGTATACATTTTGTTTCTTTTTATCTTTCAACTGGGTCTAAATTGCTCTATTTAATTTGTTATTTTATACTGTATGTAAGCTGGGCTGTTAAGATTGCAAGTCATACAGACATTAGCTTCTTAGCTTGATGTGTCCTGTACAATTTGTGCTGTACATACTTGAAAAATAACTGAAAAGCCTGTAGAAAAATTACTGTACATCACAACAGAGTGAAAGACTCCATTCACTTAGAAAAGCACTCTACCTATAATTAGTCAACTACTTTTTAAATCTTCTCTTGATTAAACAGACTGAAATGTGAACTGCAAGACTTGCAAGTATGAATCTCATTGTACAGTACTATGTACAAATGACAATAAACTTCAACTTGACATGCAAAACCTCAGAAAAGTATCAAAATAGTAGAGTATTATAAAGCAGAGGTTTTGTCTTCAATTCTTGACATGATTTTTGTATTGCATCAGCAATGTGTCAGCCTTTTTACCTTGGAGACAGCTTGGCTTGAAGAGTTTCAAAGTGCAACCTCCCTTTAGCATTCACACTCACAATGCTTTCATTTCCACTTGAAAGTTCCATATGAAATGGGCTAGTCATCATCTGCAACTGGACGTGTCCATCCTCACTACTTAAGGTGATAGCATCTTTATTGGTCTGTGAAGTCCACCTGTGAGGGCACACAAACTGAGCAATGTCATTTCAAGGGTGTGAAACCGGGATAAACTAAAACAAAACAGTAGTGCAAACCAATACAAGAATTCTACTATATAAAAAGAAGAAGTGAACATATTTTCCCTTAAAATGCAAGTGAGTCAGTCTTAGCTTAAAAAATGGCTTCTCAAAGTTAAGCACTATGATTATTATTAATACTCATAGTATGTTCATCTGATTTAACTTAAAACTTGCATTAATCCTAACCTAAAAAACAAAATAAATGTATTGCTCTGTCTTTTCTGATGAACTGTCCAGGAGCAAGATGGTATAGTGTGAGGTACTGCAATCCTCGCAAGACATTTCAATAGTGAGAAAGAGTAACAGTGACAGTGATGGAACATTTTCACATGTCAGTGTGTGTAAAGAAAGGAGTCAGAAGATGGTGATAGAACTTATGCTCAGGACTGAAGAACAATGTGTGTAATGACAAAAAACTTCAGTGACGTAAAAAGAGAGTGAGAAAGAAAGACATCAAGAGGCAGTGGGTGACCCTGTACTCAAACAGGTCACTCCAGGGTATGACACAGGAAGGACATCACAATGCACTTAGAAATGGACATTGGCTCACTAGCAGGAGGAAGAGGTCTGTGGTCATGAGAGATGGGGACCCGAGATCTGAAAAGGACACAGTTGTAATGTTAAGATGGTAACATCACCTTCATCACCTTGCAGACGGGGATAGAAACTGTGAGAGAAGGTTCATGGAGGAAGTGGGGTTTCCTTTGTCATTCTCAGTATGTATTTGTGCAATTGCCCCTTCTACTTGTTTTAAACCCCTGATACTATTTTAATATATATGGATATCTTGTTTCTTAGCTGTGGGGAGACAAAAGGAGAGAACCAGCTACAGCATGATGTTCTCTTTCCATCAAATAGTATTCTAAACCAATCAGAAGATGCTTTGCCCCAATATTACATGAGACATTTACTCTTTCTGACATGCAGAAAGAATGTAACAAATGCAACATGAATAAGTACTTCTTTTTTTTTTTTTTTTTTTTATTAATTTTATTACAATCAATACATAGCAATCAAGTTTTTACAAAAAAAAAAATTATGTTAAGAACAGATCGATCCCCACCCCTGAGAGAGAGAGCAAGCCAAACGGTGTAAAATTTAAGGCTTGTAAAAATACCTAAATTAATAAATTCTCTGTGCTTTATAAACTTATGTTAAAATATTACTGATTAGATCCTGCCATGTTTTGAAAAAAGTCTGTACCGATCCACTGAGTATTTGATTTTTTCCAATTTCAAATAGTATAACACATCAGTTTCCCACTGACTTAAAAGAGAAGAGTTTAGGTTCTTCCAGTTTATCAGAATAAGTCTGTGTGCCAAGAGTGTAGTGAATGCAATCACAATTTGTTTGTCTTTCTCCACTTTAAGCCCCTCTGGAAGAACCCAAACACAGCTGTTAATGGGTTAGGAGGGATTGTGAGTCCAAGGCTGTCTGAGAGGTAATTAAAAATTTTTGTCCAGAATAATGTTAATTTGGTGCAGGCCCAGAACATGTGACCCAGTGAGGCTGGGGCTTGGTTGCAACGTTCGCAGGTTGGATCATGTCCTGGAAACATTTTGGAGAGTTTTAGTCGAGACAGATGTGCTTTCGATATATAATTTTGAGTTGTATAATTGTATGCTTTAGCATATGGAGCTCGAGTGAATTCTCTGCATTGCTACTTTCCACTCCTTTTCTGATATATTAATTGAGAGGTCATTTTCCCAGTGTCCTCTTGGATCTTTGAAAGGAAGGGATTGTAAAATGATTTTATATATTGTAGAGATGGAGTCTAATTCCTCAAAATTGAGCAATATTTTTTCCAGCGTGGATGAGGGTGCAAGATGAGGAAAATCTAGAAGGTTCTGTTTAACAAAGTTCCTGATTTGAAGATAGTGAAAGAAATTTGTAGCTGGAATGTTAAATTTGGAATGTAATTGTGCATAGGATGCAAAGACGTTGTCTATATAAAGATCTCTAAGCAAGTTAATTCCTAATTTTTTCCAGATATTAAAAACAGCATATGTTTGTGAAGGTTGAAAGAGGTGGTTCTCTTACAGGGGTGCCACAGAAAGAAGCTTCTCCGTCCTAAAATGCTTTCTACATTGGTTCCAGATTCTAAGTGAGTGGAGCACAATTGGGTTATTAGTGTATTGCCGATAACGTGTGTTTATTGGAGCGCAGAGCAGGGAATACAAAGAAGTACTGCAGGATTTTACTTCTATTGTGGTCCACGCCTGTGTATGTTCTTCTATTTGTGTCCAGGTTCTTATCGACTGTATATTTGCCGCCCAGTAATAAAACTGGAAGTTAGGTAGAGCCATGTCGCCTTCTGCCTTTTGTCTTTGTAGGGTCACTCTTTTGATGCGTGGATGTTTAGAATTCCAAATAAATGAGGTTATTGTTGAATCTAATTGCTTAAAGAACGATTTATTAATGTATATTGGTATGTTTTGAAATAAAAAAAGGAGCTTAGGAAGAATATTCATCTTAACAGTGTTAATTCTTCCAGCTAGTGTGAGATGAAGGGTTGACCATCTATGCAAGTCTTGTTTAATTTTTTCCATGCAGACGACGAAATTTTGTTGATATAGAGCTTTATGTTTACTTGTGATGTTTACCCCGAGGTATTTAAACTGTTCTGCAATGATAAAGGTAGGGTGTCTAATCTAATATTATATGCTTGAGAATTCACCGGAAAGAGTACACTTTTATTCAGATTAATTCTGAGACCAGAGAGCTTTTGAAATTCTGTGAGTGCTGCTAAGACTGCAGGCACAGAATTTTCTGGGTCCGATATATACAGTACCATGTCATCTGCATATAATGAGATTTTCTGCGGTGACAAAGGGCATCCTTGTCTTGTGCCACGTTCTAGTTTAAAGTAGTCTGAGCAAATGTTATTGATGCAAACTGAAGCTTCTGGGTTAGTATACAGTAATTTAATCCATGCACAAATGTTCGGGCCAAACCCAAACTTCTCCAAAATAGTAAAAGGTATTTCCATTCAATCATGTTGAATGCTTTTTCTGCATCCAATGATAATAATATTTCTGGGGTGTTTGATTTAGTTGGTGAGTATATTACATTAAACAGGCGTCGAAGATTTGAAGATAAGTGTCGGCCCCTAATAAATCCAGTTTGGTCTTGTGATATTACTGAGGGAGCACTTTCTCCATCCTTCTAGCTATGATTTTAGAGAGTATTTTAACGTCGTTATTCATAAGTGAAATTGGTCTGTATGATGCACATTGTAATAAGTCCTTATTTTGTTTTGGAAAGACAGTGATTAGTGCTTGGCGAAAGGTTTGTGGAAGAGATTGGTTATCTCTGGCTTCTGTAAATGTTGCTAATAGGAGGGAGCTAGCTGAGCGGAGAATTTCTTGTAAAACTCTGCAGGGTAGCCGTCAGGGCCTGCTGCTTTTCCACCTTGGAGTGACTTTATAGCATCCAGTAATTCTGATAATGACAGAGGTTTATCGAGTTCCTCCACACTAAAAGCGTCAATTTGTGGTATCTGTAATGTATCCAGAAATGCATTAGATTGTATATTGTCTTCTTTAAACTCAGTAGTATATAGGGATTTATAGTAGTCTCTAAAAGTGTACATTATATTTTTGTGTTCGATGATTTTATCTCCGTTAGTGTTAGTGATTACGAGATTGCGTTGCACATCTTGCTTGTGAATTTGTTGCGCTAAAAGCTTATTAGCTTTCTCTCCATGTTCATAATAATGATGTCTGGATTTGTAAATTAGTTGTTCAGTTTCTTTAGTTGTCAAGAGGTTTAATTCTGAATGTAGAGCCTGCCTCCTCTTATGTAGAGTCTCGCTTGGTAGTCTGGCATGTTCTTCATCTATTTTAGTAATTTCGCTTTTATCTCTGCTACTTTCTTCGCTCGGATTTATTTCTGTGGGAAAGATATGAGATAATCTGTCCTCTTAAGAAGGCCTTAAGAGTTTCCCAGAGTATTCCTGCAGAGATCTCAGGGGATGTATTTGTCTCTAGAAAGAATTCATTTGTTTGGATATAAATTCAGTACAATTCTCGTCAGCTAATAGAAGCGGATTGAGGCCATGTGGGGTGAGTGTATGGGGCTTAGTAATTTCAGCTCCAAGATCATCGGAGCATGGTCTGAAATAACAATAGCATCGTATTTACAAGATTTAATCTTAGGCAAGAAGTTATTATCTATAAAGAAGTAATCAATCCTTGAGTAGCAATGATGTACTGGTGAGTAGAAAGAATATGTTCTTGAATTTGGGTTTAAAACCTCCAGGGATCTGATAAGTTGTGATCAGTTATAAACTTTGTAATTATCTTTGCGGTGTTAGTTGCCGTTCCCCCTGTGGAGGAAGTCTTATCTAAAAGTGGATTTAGAACACAATTAAAGTCCCCAGCCATTATAAGTTTATGAGTGTTCAGATTGGGAATGGATGCAAATAAATTTTGTATAAATTCCTTATCATCAACATTAGGTGCATAAACATTTATCAAAATCATTTTACAGTTAGATAAGTCTCCCATGACCATCACATATCTCCCTTCAGGATCCAATACTACATCTGATGCTACAAATGGTACTGTTCTATGTATGAGAATTCCCACCCTCTAGTTTTCTTTGTAAAACTAGAATGGAACATTTGGCCAGTCCAGTCTTTTGCAGCGGAACTGATCCTTACTTAGTAAGTGGGTTTCCTGTAAAAATACTATTTTAGCATTTAGACCTGTTAGGTGAGAAAGTACTTTCTTTCTCTTTAATTCGTGATTCAGGCCTTTAACATTCCAGCTTACGAAGTTAACTGTCCCATCATGGAGACACTGATTCTGAGTTTTTGATGTCATTTTATAGTCTTAACTGGAAGTGAAATAGTTTAGGTCTTAATTTCCTATTCCCCAAGAGTTGTTGCCATGCAGCTTATTATTACGTTGATAGTTATAATTATAAAGATTGAGATGATAGATTAGATATAGATCAAGCCTGCTCTCTTTCTCTTCCCCTTAACCCCCACCCTCCTTTTTGCCTCCCCAGGTGAGGCTAAAACCCACTTCATGCAGTCCCAGTCCTCTGACATACCCAGAGACAGAGCACGTCCAAAGCACATCAAGCCCCCATGCAGTGGCTTTAAGGTTAAAAGATAGAGATATCTGTTACCAATATAGTCTTTAAAAGAGGAAAAAGAAAAAAAAAAAAAAAAAGAATTTTGCACTTATATATATATATATATAATCTTCAGCAATTTTAGTGCATTAAGATGATACCCCAGATAATAAACCCAGGTGATGGTGTTAAAGATGTGTCCAAAATAAGCATAACAAGTCTTAATGCAGTAATAGCAATAACAGTAAACCAAGGGTATGATATTGAACAGTCTCATTTAGGGTACACATGAAATAATTAGAAAAGAAAAAGAAAAAGGAGGAAAACGTAATTAAGCACAATAAAACATAAACATTTAGCGCCCTAGTAATACTAAGTAATAATAAGTAATAAGTAAGTAATAATAAGAATATGAGAATATATGCTGATAAAAAACCCGTATTTTAAAACAAATAGATCAGACAGTAGATTATTAATCCTAGCTTTATCATTTACCGCCATGACTCACAATTATGTATCAGAATAGTCCGGGATCAGCTTTCTTAATTCATTTTCTGCTTCCTCCTTGCTAGCGAAAACATAGAAATGACCCTGCCATTCCACTTTCAGTTTTGCGGATACAGGAGGCGTATTTGACATTGGCTTGCCGTAGCAGCTGTTTAATATTATAGAAGGCTGCGTTTATAGCTGTTGCTGGAGAGAAGTCAGGAAGACACGAATGTGGCTATTTTCATATATAATATCTTTCTTTTTTCTGAGGAGTTCCATCACCTCTAACTTAAATGATAATCGTTCAAAGCGAACTATAAAAGATCTTGGTCGGGTCTGACGGTGTTTGATCAGCGCTGTGATAAGCGCTGCTATCTCAGATTCTGCTTTAAAGTCGCCCCGATTATTTTAGAAAAAGTTCAGTTGAATTTCACAGGGTTTAAACTTTCTCGATTCTCCGGCAGGCCTTCAATTCTGACATTATACCTTCTACTCCCATCTTCTAAAGCAGCCAGTCTGTCTCCAAGTTTTTCTCCGAGTTTTTTACATTCCGAACTGACATTTACTGCTCTTTCCTCGGCACTGGCAGCTAGATGTTCGCCATTTCGATCCGATTCGTGAATGTCTCACTAAGATGCTCCAATTGATCAGCAAGCGTGCTCAGTTTAACCGAGTTTTTCTCAATGCGCTCTTCAATTTTACCCAGCACCTGTCGAAGTTCAAGTTGTACCTCTTGACGCAGCCTTTCATTTGCCTGTTGGAATTCCTGTCGCAGCCTTTCATTTGCCTGTTGGATTTCCTGTCGCAGCCATTCATTGGCCTGTTTCATCTCCTGTTTCAGTCTCTCATGTGCCTTTGCCGTTGCTTTCTCATTAGCCTTCTCGCTTTTCTTTATATCTTGCGTGAGCTCAGCGAGCAACACTTTCAGTTCAGATAGCTCAAATGTGCCTTCTTGTACCGTAGATGAAGCAGCAGACTCTGCTGAAGCCGGTGTCCCCGCTGCTCCAGTCCGCGTAATTGCGTAACTGAAGCCGCGGACCTCCCGGCCTTTTCCAGTTTCAGGTAATCCTCTCCAATCGGCGAGCTATCCACATCTGCACTCACGATCGCACCTTTGCTCCCCTTTTCGCTCTCAGCCGGCGACGATGTAGCGGACCGTGGTCCCGAGGAGTCTGTACTTTCGCCCATCTGATCCAGGTCTGTCTCTGAGAGGCCGTATCTCGAGCTAGGGCTTGCTGATCGTAGCTTGGATGTAGCTTTAGTCTTGATTCTTTCGGACCCCCTTCTTGTTGGCCATGTTTATATGTGTTTACATATACTGTAGCGGTCCCTCTCGGGTTGAATATATACAGGATATCTCAGAATAATAAGCAAATAATATGAAAAATAGCACCACTGCTAGCGGAGCTCCACTTCAGACGTCCATCTCTCGCATCGGACGAGACCAAATAAGTACTTCTAACAATATTGAAGACAATTTTTAAAATCTGCTGCTTATACACAAGAAAAGATACACATATAAGCGTCTCCCATGTCCTGCACATAAAATCAGCCAATGTCAAAACCCATCTTCTAGAATGTAGAAACACACCCAATTCCTTCTGTTGCTTGCAACAGTCCTTCTAAACCAATTGACCAGTACACGTTTTCTAATAAATTAGTTCAATATTATAATAATGAAAATTATTAGATTTTAAAATGCAGGAAATTTCTAAATATCAGAAAGTTCAGGGTAGGTGGAGAAAACAAAATTGCTGAATTTCACTCTAAAAATCAGCTGCTGCTAAACAGTCCCTATTTCTATATGAAAGAAAATGATGAAAGAAGATGAAAATCATGAGGTGGCATAAGGTAAATGTTTTTAAAAAATACTTTTCATAAATGCAATGCAGATTTTCAATACACTTTTTATAAAACAGCTAACTGATGATAGTTTAAAACACTTTGAAATTGAGTATTATGAAGGAGAAATACAAATTATAAAAAAAAATCCAAGGAATGCACTGAAAGGAGCACAGTGCTGCCATGGTTTAGGTTTATTTTCTCATAGAAACTGTCCAAATTTAGAATTCTAACTTTCGAATATGTGTGATGTGGGAGGAAACAGGACTGCCAAGTGGAACCCAAACCAAACACCGAACTTGTAAACGCTGTACATTGTCATAGACAGCATTGCAGCTCAATCCGGTCGGGACGTCTCAGGAAGGGAGGAATGGAGAAGGGCAGCCTTTTCAGGATACTGCCTCCCCCAGGACGCTAGGGGGCAGCTCTCCTGGACAGTAAATGTACCCCGGATCCCTGAAGGACATCATGGGACATGGAGTCCATTTTCTCAGCCCTGTTGGGTGCCATGGGTGCCACCAGGGGGAGCTCCTAAAGGACTTGGGGATTCTTATGTTTCATATAACCCGGAAGTACTTTGGAGTCACGAGGATGGAAGCCCACAATACTTCCAGGATATTTGAGGACTTATGATGTGGCGTTTGACCCGGAAAAAGAGGAGGAGCACTTCTGGGTCAAGGAATATAAAAAGGACTGTTGGAGACCCAGCGAGGACAGCCGGAGTTGGGAGGTTGGGTGACGAAGCTGTTGGGAGTGGAGGATTGTTGTATTGTTATTGATTATTGTTATTATTATTGAGTATTGGAGAATTGTGGAGTGTACAGTGCTTTGTGCACTTTATTTGAAGAAAATAATTAAAAATTCTTTTGGTGCTTTTACCCGTGTGTCTTGGATGTCTGTCTGTTGGGTTTTACGGGCCAACAGCAACCCCTAGCGTCCGCAACATACAATGACATGGTTGGGAACTAAGTACAGACCTCAGGTGCTTTTAAGCATATGTGTTAAACAGTGCACAATCGAATAGCCTTTATTATCATATATTTAATTAACAATACATCATAAAAAGAGGCTAGGAAAAATAAAATACTTAACTTTGTTTATGAAAGTGTTTCAGTCATATATTATCTAAAGCCTCGTGTTGCAAAATCACTTAATAGTTCCACATACTGTATCAGTACTATGGTGAGTTTTCTATTTAATATTCAAACAAACATATAGGGGGTTGAGAATAACTGCTGATCAATGCACCTGTGATTGGCAACAAATTGTAAGTTAGCTGAACTTAAAATTCTCACCTCTGAGGATGCTGCTCTCCAATCAGGGCATCTGTAGCCTCATATCTTGGTTTTATTGGTTGTAGCTCATTGATTTTGACCCTCACTATCCCATTTTTTAAACAATGGAGTTCAAGAAGCAGGTCTTCCTAGAACATATATTGCAAACAAGAGCAATGACCTTATTAAGATATCTAAAACAAATAAACACAAATGAACAGACAATCACAAAACAAAACAAATTAACACACACACTGGATAACAACAATTATTTACCGAATGAGTACTGAAGGGAATCTCATGTGCTGTCCCCAAAACCAAATAAGAACCAAAGCAGGCCAAAATTAAAAGGATTTTATTATTAAGAAAGATTAAATAAGACAAAAAGAACACAAAAAGTTAAGGCCTAAGTTCCAATAGCCTACCTTTACAGTTGAGCTTCTGCAACTGTCTTATGACATTTGCTGGCCCACTTTCTTAAGAGTACTCCACAATCACCCTCTGTTAACTTTCTTCTAAGACACTGGCTTCCCTTTTCTTTCTTTTTACTTCCAGACACTTCAGATACGTCTTTGAAACTTACAAAGCAAACTACTACTGGTGAACTCCAATGTATGGGGTGTCCGCAGTGACCTCTGTTAACTTGGGGAGTTCTCTAAATTCTAATGAGTGTCCTCAATTGTTTTTCTTTAACTAATTTGTAGTCCCGTACAGCCCTGCCTTTGTTTAGTAGTGCCCTCAATAGGTCACAGCTACTGTCACTACTTGGGTTTTATTCATACTGTTAAAAAAGAAAGACCAACCAAAAGAATAAAGAAAGATTAAAGTCTTTTCATCACCTTCAGGTAGATAGGTGCCACATTTAACCGTGCTTCTTGGCACTAGTTTTATTTTTACTACTGCTGCTCTAATACTTTGAGTCTCTGCAATCTTTCCTCTGTCTTAGTGACTAATGACTTTCTGCTTTTTTTTCAGTAACTACACCAAGAATACACAGAATCAGTGAAAAGCACAAACAAGCATCTGACTGATTGACGTGTTCTGTCTTAGTATACTGGTAGCTGTTCACAATTAGTTGTTTTATAATAAGCAAAATAGCATTATTATGTGTTATTATTATTGTTAGTTATTGGAACATAAAATAAAAATGTTAAAAACAGTATCATTTCCCCTTTGTTGATCACTTTATTATGGTAGTAGTATAAACGCAAATTACTGAACAAAAGAAGGTGGGTGTAAATTTACTTTCAAAAGGTTGCCACGGGGTAAACAGAGTGAAAAAGGTTGGGAACCCCTGTCCTACTTCATCATACTTCCACAGACCTGCATACATTTCTTAGCCCTTCAACTGCCTAGGTTGAGTCTACACCATATTTGCAAGGGTCTTCTTAGGTTACTACAGTTTCCTTCAACATCTCTAAGATGTGGATATTATAGGCTTTGCTAAATTAACGTGAATATGTCTGCTCATGTGTGAGTGTTTCTTGTAATAGACTAGTACCCTATCCAAGGTCAGTTTTGATCCTGCTCTGGATGCTGAAAGCCTCTAGCTCACCATGACTCACAAATGA
This sequence comes from Polypterus senegalus, assembly GCF_016835505.1. Classification (NCBI taxonomy): domain Eukaryota; kingdom Metazoa; phylum Chordata; class Cladistia; order Polypteriformes; family Polypteridae; genus Polypterus; species Polypterus senegalus. The sequence goes on along the minus strand of NC_053171.1, from coordinate 69,877,507 downwards.
AAAAATGTTTAAATAATACATGAATGGATGAAATACACAAGTCAAATCAAATTAAAAGAAAAAGGTAAAGAGTATAACAAAATGTGGCAAGAAAGTTCCCATAATGGCAATATTAAAGTTGAGCAGAGACAAGTAAAGAGACTTTTTTATATAAACAGGGCAGTCATGAACCAAATAGTTTTTAAACTCAGTTTTCTTTGTTACTTCAATAACATTCCAACACAAAAATGCATGAAAGATTTTTTCAGTTACTTATAGAACTAAAATTATACACACATAAATAAAATATTAGCTATGAAGGTTATCCTTTATTGTGTTCTGTGTTCTTAAGCTGGGTGTCTTTTGTTACTGATAGTTACTAATTCATCAAAAGGGATTATTTATTATGAAATGTGTTAAAACAAATCCTTAGTTCTACAGATAATATACACCTCACACATAGATAATGTGTAATTCAATATAAAATCTTCATGTGTGCAAAAGCATTTCAGAAACTTGACGTACTCACCTTCGTTGCACTATGATGTAAATGAACATTAGCACAGGTTTCAGATAATGTAAGGGTATTCATCAAAATCTGATAAGGGGAAGAGTCAGATATTTGCTGCACCTGACGCCTACAACAAGCAAAAACAGCATTTAAGGAGTTACTCCCATCATCCAATGTCAATTACTGTACCCTTCTTGAATATGTTACCATTTGTGGCAGCTTGAAAATAAATAAAACAAAACAGAACACAGTCTAAGATTAAGCAAAATTACAAATTTACTAGTAGTTGAATGATTAGGTTCTGCCATGGCTTGTAACAATTGACAGATGATGGCTTAAATCATAAGATTATTATTTTCTAAACAATTTTCACATATTACAGTCTGTTTTGTTATTTTATATAGCCTACGTAATGAGAATCTCAACAAATGACAGTGTGGTGGTGAATAGAGCATATGAGAGTTTCATTGTACTTTGTACACCTAACCATAAATCTGAACTGAATTGTTCACATTGCATTGCATTCTTTAAATAATCCTTGGATTTTTTAAACAACCATGCCATCTGCTTGTTGTTACCATCTCAGAGTAAACTCAAAGGGTCAACCAACAGTCAGTAATTCCTCTTGTGGCGTGTCATGCACACACAAAAACAAATAAATAAATAAACCAGAAAATAAAAAATGCACGGTGCACAATAGATTCAAACCAAACCAAAACAAAACAGATAGAGGCACCATAAATAAATTATTGAATTTTGTTGCCCATTCTGAGTGACTCTTGCTGAGAATATTGTAATAAAAGAAACAAGGACAACATTCTCAAGTGCTACCACTCTGCCTCTGTACTAAACTCTTAAACCTTCAACCTGGTGATTGATTGATTGATAGATAGATTAGATAGATAGATACTTTATTAATCCCAAGGGAAATTTCACATACTCCAGCAGCAGCATACTGATAAAAAACAATATTAAATTAAAGAGTGATAAGAATGCATGTAAAAGAGACAATAACTTTGTATAATGTTAACGTTTACCCCCCGGGTGGAATTGAAGAGTTGCATAGTGTGGAGGAGGAACGATCTCCTCAGTCTGTCAGTGGAGCAGGACGGTGACAGCAGTCTGTCGCTGAAGCTGCTCCTCTGTCTGGAGATGATACTGTTCAGTGGATTCTCCATGATTGAATGTCTATCAGTTCTTGTCACTTTACTGTACGTTATGTGCATATGGTGAGGATAAACTTTCAAACAGTGAACAGCTATGCGTGAAGGTGTGACTTGATTTAGTGATTGTTGTCTAGTTCTCTACAGAACAGAGGCAGCAGTTCACATCTGGGCATCAACATTCAATAAACGTCAATAACAGAGCTTACGACATGACTCTTTGAGGTGAATCTACATCCGTGGCCATAAAGGGTTCCACAGAGAGTTCACAGTTGGTCTCCTTTTAAAATGCCTGACTCAAAAAATGTTTTGCTCTTTTTCCTTCCTAAAACGACGTGGACGCACTATTTTTCAATATGTGTGCAACTTCAAGATGCAGATTAATACTTGGTAACACTTTGGGGTTGAAAAATTTACAAACTCTGTAAGTTGTAATGCTTTTACTTTCACGCCGAACCACAGTGTCCATTATGAAACACAAGAGAAGGATAGGGTTTTTTTAATTTAAAAAAAAAAGGTTTACTTTCGAACATTATTTGACTTTACAAATTAATATGTGCACTGATTGTAACAAAATAACTTTGACATGAAAAATACCAAATTTATCTATCCATTTTTTAAACCTGTCCTGTGCAGGGTTGTGGGGAAGCTGGATCCTATTCCAACAAGCACTGGGCACAAGACAGGAACAATCCCAGGACAGGGCACCAGAGTGAACACACAGACACAAACTCACACACACAACTACAGCCAATTTAGCTCAGACTGTGGGAAGAATCCAGAGTACCCGGAAAAAAGACATGTAGAGAATCTGTAAATTCCAGGCATGGAGGACCTTGGACATGAATCCTGGTCTCCTTATTGCAAGGCAGCAGAGCTACCACTGCACCATCATGGCACACACTGAAGTTATCCTTTAAACATAAACCACACAGACATACTCATCACTGAATATATTTGCTGTTCTCTACAGGGCTAAAACTTTACAATACAGGCAAGAATTATTTTGTATTTATTAAAATTCAGTTGAAGAGGAAATAATGCTGTATGTTACCAAATTTAAGTCACTTCTAAAAATGTATTACTTTAGTGAAACATGTCTGTATTTGTATTTAGACATTGGTGATTTTCAGATCGACCCACATTGGGAAAGACGTAATCATGTAAATTCAAATAATCTGGACCTTCTCATAAGTTTTTGTATCAGTAATAAAAATCTGCAAAATTGCACATATAATATCTAGTTAATAAAACACTCTAAGTTTCTTGTCGTAAGTGATGCTTGTATGTTCTGTATACAGGCTACAAAAATGTTCAGGTCAGGTTAGGTTGGGGGAAATCAAAACTCAAATCAGTCAAATAATTAATACCTACTGAGTGTGAAACTCTTCTGTCCCATTTTGTGCAAGCTGGTGCCAACTCTTTCACCCCACCAGGAAAATATGTCTAAAGTACACTATGCTTAATTCATAACGACAAAATAGGCTGCTCACCTATAAAAAGCAATATCTTCAGACGTCTTGAATTTGTCCTCACCTCCTTCTTCTAAGACACTGGAACTGAAGAAAAAAAGTACAATATGCAAATTATTATACATACAAAAACATAACTATTTGTAGCCTCAAATATTGTCTTAAATAAAAAAAAAAAAAAACAGCACGTTAAAAAGCAAAAGCACATTATTAAAATATTTATGGCAGTGACAATTATCAACTTTTCAGTGTATTTTTAACCCAAGCAAATTCCAGATTTCCAAGTTTAATTAACTGGTATACAGTGATTTTGGTGCCAACGATGTCTGAACGGTTTTATATTAAGTTTATGGTGCTGATTAAGAATATGACTTTGGTTTTGCCAGATTGGCTCTAGTTTCTGAGATATTTAATAGTTAATCAATTAATGCAACACGTTTGAAAAGCATTCAGAATTGCAAGAATATTTTTATTTTACTTACAACTAGTAAGTAAACAGTCTAACATCATACAAAAAAGAAATTAAAAATATCTAACAGTGACAGGAAAAAAAGTTATGTATGATTTAATTAATTAATACAATATTAATTAGTTATTAATGTCAATGCTTCAAAAAACGCTGTTTATGCGATTTCCTTTTATGTGTTTCATCAGGACAATCACGTTGGAGACTCCAACAGTAGTCGGCCATCATGTGTATGTCCCATCTGCCTTGATATCTCTTCTCCATCACCTTCATATCCTGGTGCAACCTCTCTCCTTGTTCCTCGCTGAAGTCTCCAAGGTTATCTGGAAATCTGTTTAAATGGCCATGGAGATAATATGAGCATAAAGATGCACTAACTCCCAAATGTCTGAAGTTATTAAGCATATCTTGCACCAATTCTTCATAATTGTCTGCTCTGTGATTACCCAAGTAGTGTTTCAAAACAGAGACAAAACTCTTCAAGGCCAAAGCCTCAGTGTCATTCATGCATTTAGTAAAATTGGAATTGTTCATGAGTTTACGAATCTGAGGACCATCAAAGATTCCAGTTTTTTGTTTTTCCATGCTCAGTCCAGGGAATGATCTACAAATGTACTTGAAGCAATTACCCATTTTGTCCAAAGCCTTAACAAATTGCTTCATCAATCCTAGCTTAATATGAAGTGGTGGGAGAATGATTTTGTTCTTGTCCACCAGCGGCTTGTTGATGATATTCACAGCGCCAACAATAATTTCTTCCCTTGTAGGCCATGACACTTTTGTCCAATGATCTTGCTTTGCCCTGCTATCCCAGAGGCACATGAAGCATGGGTATTTTGTGTATCCAGATTGCTGTCCAAGCAAGAAATTCACCATCTTCAGATCAACACAAATCAACTACTGATGATCATGATAACGGATTTTCTGTAATACGATTTTTACATTTTCATATTCTTGTTTAAGTTTTGTTGAGTGAACAATGGGAAGAGACACATAACAGTTACCATTGTGCAAGAGAACACATTTCAAGCTTCTAATGGAGCTGTCTATAAAAAGCCGCCAGTCTACTGGTCGATATTCTGTTAGTCCCATTTAAAGTACAATTCCTGAGATATCATTGCAGTATACAAGTTCTTCCTCTTGGTTGAAATATATAAGAAGCCTCTCTTCTCTTGTCTGATAGGCTGTAATTTTAACTTCCGCCTTTATAAGATTTCGTTCATTAAGTCTGGACACTAAAAGTTCAGATGCTTGCTTGGACAGATGCAAGTCTTGAATCAGGTCATTGAGTTCTTTTTGGCTTAATGGTTGAGGCGTCGAAGAGCTTCCCTCAAATTCACTTCCTCTGCTACTACCTGCCATACACTCCAATTCCTGCCTCTCTTCAGAGTCTGACAGTGGCTGGTTTGGTAGGCTGGTAAACAATGGTATGGGAACGTCATTGCCATGTGGAATAGGTCATCTTGCTGATTCCAAATCAGGATAATCCCACCAAGATATCTTGTAACGATTAAAGCCTTTAATCTTTACAACACAAAAATAACAATCGTTATGGTGATTTTTCAGTTCTCTCCATACCATTGGCACACCAAAATTTTAACTTTCTTTCACCTTTTGTCCACTATCATAGGTGCTCCATACATGTTTTACAAACCACATGTGGAGCCCAAGACTTATCCTGGTCTCCAAGCTGTACTCCAAAATAAGCCAGGTATACTCGATGCACAAAGTCTGTGATATCTCTTCTTTGTTTTTCAACCATGTACTCTCCACAGATGTAGCAGAATACATCAGGATTGTTGATGCAGGCTGTTCTTGATGAAGTCATAATTTTTACATGTATTTATATACTTATTAAGACAAAACTTTTTTGGTATAAACCAAGACTGGGTTGACAAACTTATACTGTAGCCAACTTGTTTCCTCTGCAAATTCACAGTTGAATTCTGGCTTCAAAAAGTTGCTTTTATAGCATTGTAGGTCTACAAATTGAGATATAAAATAATTATATGGGATATTTCATTACCTAAGACACTGTTAAATAGTCAAAAGACAGACCAAAAGCTATTGCATTTGATATCACACACAAGTCGCATTGGGGGAATGCATTATTTTCATGGATGCCCATTATCTCAAAAACTAGAACCAATTCAGCAAAAGTAATGGGATTTTTGAATTCAGCACCCTCAAAATACCCTAAATCCATTCAAAAAACCTTGGCACCTGAAAAAAAAATTTTTTTTGTAGACCTGTGAAAAAGATGTTGACAAGTTGTAGCGTTAATAAATGCTGTCAACACGTTCCCGACCAAACAAACCATTAACATTGGCAGGAAAAGACACAACTTCTTCTCGGCGGCACACAACATGGGGCGCAACCAAGATAGGGGAGGGGTCAGATTTCTTTTTTTTTTTTTGTTTTTTAAGTAGGAGGGCTCAGGTTTCAAATTTTTTATCATACGAGGGAGTTATGACATTCGGCATATGACCTAAGACTTTTTCTCTCATTTCATATGAATATACTATTAATTTTTTTATTATTCGTGTGTTCTAGTTTACTTTAAGAGTATTATGCTCCTATTTTAGTTATTATTTAAAATTATTACTTAATTGACTTATAATACAAGGGGGTCTAACACTTCATCCCGCCAATACATGCCCCACCCCACCCCGCTTCACAGAGTGAGCTTTGGGTGCGACGATCATCTCCAAAAGTTATGCTAGGAGTAAGGGGAAGACAGCGTATTTAAAGGAAGGCTACACTCTGATTGACAACCAAAATGTGGATCCGAGCTGAACATTCTGTTTCACTGTTTCACTTCTCAGCTATGCTGATGTTAAATCAGCTTTAATATTTCATGTTCACTGATTGTTAAGGGTTATTGCACTACTTGTTCATACGAAGGACACAGCTGCTCGTTCCTGCGTGTCTACTAAATTTTCCTGTTTATTCAAAAGGTTTGAGGTGTTTTATGTTATCTTTTATCTGTTGAATGCTAGGCGGCTAAAAAACACTGTGAAACGCAAGGCAATTTTTCTTTTCTGCAAGGAGCAAAAGGCTAACTTTGTTTACTTGCAAGAGACCCATTCAGTGGAGGCAGACACTAAGCTCTGGGAAATACTGTGGGGAGTCTCTGTTTTCTTTAGTCATGGAACATCTCATTAAGCTGGAGTGATGATTTTATTTAATAGGTTTCCGGGTAGTGTCATAAACTATAAAAGTGATTCTGATGGACATTGGCTAATGGGGGTGTCAGAAATTCATGGTTCAAACTATATTCTGTTATGTGTGTATGGATACAATAATAGAGCTCAGAACAGAAAACGTTTTACTTTCCTATGTGAAAGGTTGGAGCAATGGAAGTTACGTTATTCAGTTGACAAGATTCTAACGGGAGGAGTCTGTAACGTGGTTTGGTTCCTGATCCTTCCTTAGGCTGTTTTCCATCTAGGGCAGCATGTCACATTTTTGATGACAATATTCTTAACTTTAACTTGGCCGGCACGGTGGCACAGTGGTAGCACTGCTGCCTAGCAGTAAGGAGACCTGGGTTTACTTGCCGGGTCCTCCCTGGGTGGAGTTTGCATGTTCTCTTTCAGGTGCTCCGGTTTCCTCCCACAGTCCAAAGACATGCAGGTTAGGTGCATTGATGATCCTAAATTGTCCCTAGTGTGTGCTTGGTCTGTGGGTGCGTGTGCCCTGCCCAGGGTTTGTTCCTGCCTTGTGCCCTGTGCTGGCTGGGATTGGCTCCAGCAGACCCCTGGAACCCTGTGTTAGGATATAGCAGGTTGACAATGACTGACTGACTAATATTCTTAACTTGGTCACCAAAGCTTGTGTCCCGACATTTGCGCGACAGACATATGAGCGTCAACAAAATAGCGCCGACAAAATCGCGAAAGTTTCATTAAATATGAATTACTAGTTTAAAGCATATATAATAATGTTTATTTTAGAAGTCAATATTATGAGACGCGGCATGCCATCAGCACGGCATGCAGATAGTCCTTAAGATCATACGTAGGAAGAATTGCAGCAAAACGTCTTGATAGTTGAGCGTATTTAGACTTGCTGGCTGCCTGACTGCTGGTAATTCCACTTTGTATACAACGCGTTATGCCAACCCTCGACTGAGTTATTTGTTCGTGGCATGCCATCAGCAGTTATAACAGTTATAACCTAGCACATAATGTAATGCGCACGTACGCGTCCCACTTCCTTGGCCTCTCTCGTGATTTTGTCGGCGCGCATTTGTCGGCTCGTATTTGTCCGTCGCAGTTTTGTCGGTGCTCATATGTCTATCGTGCTTTTGTCTGTGAACCCCAAAGTCAGCCTTTGTGACTATTGGAGACTTAAAAATCCAAAGTGTAAAATCTCAGTATCTCCTCTAACTGATCACTGTGTGATTTCTTTGTCCTTTTCATTAACTAAAGAGGGACCTCGTAATCATATCTGGAAATTTAATAACAACCTTCTGAATAATGAAAACTTTTGTACTGAAGTGAAACAATTAATTGAGGAAATTGGCCAACTGGACAAACTGTTTTTAGAGAAAGCTAACGGTGCTTTTATTTGCTCAACAACCTGATGGATTGAAGAGGGGGACAAAAACTCTTCCTACTTCTTTAATTTGGAAAAACAGAGACAAGCTCAAAAGAAAATTCAAAAACTGATTATCAAGGGGTTACAACTGATGATCAAGACCAAGTAAATGAGGTCATATTACAGTTTTACAGCAACCTGTATACGTCAAATTATTCAGCGGATAAGGGTACTGCATTTCTTGGGAAAATTAAAGGTTTTATTAAAACAGTGGTGGGAGATTTGAAGGATCTTACAGAGGGTTACCTCAGAATTGAAGAGCTGGACAAAGCAATCAGACAAATGTCCAGGGGCAAATCACCAGGAATTGATGGGTTAACAGTAGAATTTTACTCCTTTTTCTGGAATGATATTAGAGTAATATTTTACAATGGCTATTTAGGATGTATCTCAACAACTAATCTCTCCCCCACAATGAAACAAGGTCTCATCACTCTGATCCCAAAACCCAACAAAGACAAACTTCTATTGGATAATTGGAGAACCAAACCCTTCTGTGCAATGATTACAAATTATTGGCTCATGTTTATGCAAACCGTTTAAATGAGTGTTTAACACATATAGTGGATGAATGTCAGTCAGCTTTTATAAAAGGAAGAAATATACATAATCACATTAGGCTGATTCTTGATATGCTTTATTATCGAGAGCTAATTAAAACAGAAAGCCTGGTGTTATTTCTAGACTTTTATAAAGCTTTTGAACATACTGTTGAACATTCTTTTTTGCTTGAAACCTTACATCGCCTGTGTTTTGGGAAAAACATTTGCAATATAACCAAAATGTTTTATCACTAACATCTTTAGCTCGGTTTCCCTTAGTCCTGGAATGGCCCCTAGGTTTGAGGTGAAGCGAGATATTCGACAGGGATGTCCAATTTCCCCTAAGCTGTTCATACTGACCACTCAATTACTGGTGGTAATCATCCAAAATGACCCCGATCTACAAGGCATAACCATTTTTGACAAAGATTATAGAATCAGTCAATTTGGGGATGATACAGCTCTGTTTTTAAAAGAAAAATACATGGTAATTAAAGCTCTCAATATTATTTCTTTATTCTCCCAGGCTTCGTGACTATGTCTGAATGTTGAAAAATGTGAATTATTACCTATCCACACATGTTCTCATTCTAATATTGCTTCAATAAGAGCAGAACCAGAAGTGAAATATTTAGGAATAGTGATATCTAAAAACATGATCAGAAGGGAAGACACCAACATCTGTAATTGTATTATCGACATGAAGAGATCTCTTAGTTGTTGGCTGACCAGAGATATTACTATATTTGGTAGAGTCATCCTTTCCAAAGCTGAAGGTCTATCCAAATTAATTTAGCCATGTCATCTCTGTATGTCTACCCCCAAAACATAAAGAAAGCCAACTCAGTGATTTTTCAATTCCTATGGAAAAAAATCAAACCCACTCTATTAAAAGATCACAGTCAGTAAAAGATTATGATAAGTGTGCTGTTAAAGCCTTAGACTTTGAATCAATGGTAGGAACTTTCAAGATTAACTGGCTCAGAGCTTGTTTGTCACAATCCGATTCCATGTGGTTTCATATACCCAGATCTATATTTAAAAAATTAGGAGGAATTGAATTTCTATTAAAATGCAACTTTGAGATTAGTAAAATTTCTGTTAAATTATCTACTTTCCACAAACAGATCCTTTCTTTCTGGAAAATTATACTTACACACAACTATTCTCCCCACATGTCAACCCTATGGAACAACAGAGTGAAAACAGTTAATAAGAAGTCATTATTTAATAGAAACTGGTTTGAGAGTGATATCTTGTTTGTGACTGATTTGTTGGACTCAGAAGGTGATCTGCTAGATTATATGTCCTTTTTGAAGAAATTTAAATTAGGTTGCACTCAAAAAGAATACAGGCAGGTTTGTCATGCAACCCCATGGGCATTTAGGCAGTTAATCTACAACATCATGTTAAATTCATAACTCAAGCCAGTGTTGCCAAACTTAAAAATTGGAAATTGTAATCTAAACGATAGTAAATGTAATAATAAGGTTATTGGTGCAAATTTTAAATCCATTCTTTTCCATGATTTTAACTCAGGAAAGCATTTGCAAGTTTTTAATGGGGATCAGTCAATTGTGGAAGAGGCTTTTTCTAAAATTTAAATGGCCTGTTTCCCCAACAATTAAAGAAACACATTTCAAGATAATTAATAATATATACCCGGTGGCAGAATTTCTAAAAAGAAGATTTAAATTTGAGATGGACCTGTGTTCTTTATGTGATTGAACTTGTGAAACATTACAACACTTGTTCTTTTCATGTCCTGTTTCGGCTAATTTTGGGTTAGAAGTACACAGCTGGTTATCAATCACGGTTAATGATATCCCACAGTTTGACTTATCACATATCATGTTCTACATGGATAACTTATAATCATCTGTCTCTGATATGATTAACATTGTCATTCTCTTAGGTAAATACACTGTAGTAAATGGAGAAATAGCAAACTGTTTTTTACATGGTTCATTAATGATTTTAAACAATACTTCCTATCACTTAAGAAACTGAAATCCAGCAAACCTGTAAGAAGGATTTATGATAACATCTCATTTATTACTGTTTTGATTTATGCCTCCTGTGTCTTTTGGCCTGTGCTCCCTATTTGTTATTTTTCACTATTTTGTATACTGTGAAACTTATCTAGCGCCGCTGTACTGTGAATGTTGTTTATACTTTTTTAAATGTTGAATTTATATCCTCTACGAGAGTTTTATATTGTATTGTGTTTCATTTGATAATTTAAAAATTAAAAAAAAAAGTCTCAAAAAGTTATGGAAAGCTGAAAGGGACAAATGTGACGTTAAACAGAGGAGAGTTCCTTCAGTCGAGTGCTATCACGCTTGCGCGTTTGGTTATTATGGTTACGCGTACGCTCCACAGCCAATCAAAACAAAATCTGATTTTTTCCTGTTATATTTTAGGAGGAAATTACGCTTCATTTGAAAAGGTTTCTGATACAAACGACAGAGTCATATTGAACACATGATTATCTTTATCTGCGCCACCCAACTTTGTCTAGGTTATAAATATCTCGGGACATATAAGTTAAAGTTAAGCGCACGCGAACAAACGCGTTGTTAACTGTACTGTACTTGCACTACACCAGATCGGTGTGACGGGGACACATCTACCTTTCTCCAGTCTCCTGAGATGAAACAGGCTTTGGCAGCTCCATGTAGCCAACGACTACAAATCCAACTTGACAGCAAGATTTTAACACCCCGCCCATTTCGAGTCTGTCAGGAATTCTGGGCATTGCAGTTACTATTATAATATACTGGTCGTGGTGACGTTCTTGTCACTGATTGGTCACAGTATATGCTCCCGTCGATGACGCATAATTCTGCGCGCCGTATTTGAAATGTTTGCTTTGGTTCTTTAGCATAGACATATAGACGCCGCATTTCACTGTGTTGCCCAGTCGACACGATACGTCAGCCTTATTGCGAGTGGCAAAAGTGCTATTTAAATTAATACAGGTAGACGTGAAAACCGGGTTTTCTGATGAAAAAACAATAACGTTTAAAACAGTAGCGTTTACATACAACAGAATCGTTTAAATGCAATTATTTCTATCCATTTATATACTAATAATGGCAATTATTAAATAATACATATTATTAAATAATTCCTTCCATATAAGTAACATTTCTCGGACAGCCTTCTTCCATCTCCGAAACATTTCTAGACGTCGTCCTGTTCTTACGCAACACAGTACTGAAGTATTGGTTAATGCCCGAGTCACCTCACATATAGGTTACTGTAATGCTATTCTATCTGGCATCCCACAAAAATTATCCATCGCTTACAACATCTTCAGAATTCTGCTGCCAGGATAATAACCTGCTGTTCTAAATCCACTGAACATACTACACCTATTCTCTCTCAACTTCACTGGCTCCCTGTTAAGTACAGAATACAATACCAAATACAGCTCTTAACATTTAAAGCTCCCCAGAACCTCACTGATCTCCTCCAGACTTGCACTCCTCTCGCTCACTCAGATCCTCATCTGCAGGTGTACTTTCTGTACCACACATCAGACTCTGTGCTATGGGATCTCGAGCGTCTCTCGTAGTGCTCCTCCACTCGGGAATTCTCTTCCCTCTCATATACGTCAGCTCGATTCAATAACACATTTTAAAACTGCCCTCAAAACTTATCTTTTCAAACTGGCATACCAATTGTGAATTTTACACTGTTACTGCCAGTTATATTTGTTTGTTTGCTAATTAGTGCTTTTTGATTTATCATTCTCTTGTTTTTATTTTACTAATGTTTAATTTTATTGTAAAGTGACCTTGAGTGCTAAGAAAGGCGCCTATTAAATAAAATGTATTATTATTATTAATCATTCAGAAGAAAATTTGACCAATGTCTGAAAGTCAAAATAGTAAGACTGCAACTGGCAGTCTGGTCTTTCTTTTAACAGTGAACTGATACACTCAATGGCAAAAATAAACAATTTTATTGTATACAAATTTGCTTAATAATTTCTGAAAACATTTCACTCATTCCTCTCTCAATCTCTCTCTCACACACACACAATGTGGTTACTTAAATATATACAGGATAGAATCTAAAATCCTTGAAACAGAACTGTCTTACATAGCTTTTTCCGTGTGTTGCCACTCTGTAATTTGAGAGTATTCAGTCTGGCAATATGGTGCAGCCTTTGTTTGTGGAAGACAGACACCACTAAAGACATGAGCATACAATGATGGTTGTCAATTTCAAACTGTGTTTACTCAAAGTGCTCCTTGAGAAAAAACACATCATCTGAACCAATCTCATCCTGAACAAACTGATTGATCGAAGATACACTGACAGCTTGCCCTAATATCGACTGTTGGATAACACGCTCAACTACGTTGACCACCTTGACTGTACCCTCAGAAGCAATCATTAAACCTCCTTTGTTTTTTAATGTGAGCAAGTGGTAACTTTGATCATATGATGCCGGTAGAGCATCTGTTACCAAACTAGCACTGCACACATCACAGGACAGCTTTCTCAAAATCCCGTCTAAGGGCTACCTCCCACTGCTTCCTGAGGTGGATTTCTTTGGGAAACCTTCAAAGTTTGAGAAATGTTAACAGCTAACAACAATCTACATAGTTAAATGACTAAATACGTTTAGCCAAAACATTGCTAGGAGGCTCACTTGAGTACATAAATGCATAGCTTTGTTATCTTAGCCTGACGGAGCTAAAGTTAAGATTATAAAACGGGATTTTCTAATAGCGAAATATAACCAAAACAATTGTTCAGCCTTACCTATGAAATGTAATCCCCCGGGATCTGGTCTGGAGCGTAGAGCGGTTTGTACAAGCCCAAGCAGCACATACGTGAGGTATCTTTATCCATTACTTCACTCCACAGCAGTGCCACTCACAATATGGCGGCGATGTTGACGTACGATGCTGCTGGTCATGCGCGTCTAGTAATTCTATATCTATGTTCTTTAGCTCTGTTTTGTTTTATTCAGAGTACGTCTGCAGGTGTATCGAATTGTAATGGAATTGCAAGCGTTTATTAAAGTTTGGGAAATAATAGTGTTCAGTGCAATTTAGAATTATTAATTTGTAACAACACGTTGCATAAATAAATTGCAAGGAAATTAAAATTATGCTGCGAGGAAAAGAGGCAAGGGAAGCTCAAATAATATTTTTAAAGAGAGGTTACGGTATTTTTCTCCAGTCTTTCTGTGTAGGTAAGTGCTCAGATATCCGTTGTTTATTTTGATGTAATTAATGCACGAGTCACGCCTCTTTCGGGGTTGTGCTTAATTGGATATCTTGGGGTGGTAGGAAGTCAGCCTGAATCATTAAATGTTGTTACTAAGCCATTTACTGCAAGTACGAATAAAGGCCGTCTGTTGTGAGTAATACCTTAATAAATATTTGCAAATCAAAAGACAACTCATTAAAGCTTTTTTTTATTAAAGGGAAATTATGTATCTGTTGCTTATACATTTTATACGGGTAAAATGTCAGAAAAAGCAACCCTTCAATTTTGCTAAAATTAAATTGGGTATGCAAGGAATATTTTTAAGAAATCTTTTCATCCCACTCATTTTAATACTTTGGTTGAGTCCGTTAAACTCAATGACATTAAAAACTTTGTCTGTGATTCCGTTTTTTTAGGCCTCTTCTTCCATTTGAAATTAAAAAGAAGGCATATGTTGCTCTTGATAACCCCTAAGCTTTACAAAGTAGGACTCTGCCTTCAATAGACAGATCCGTAGACAACTAAACAGAAAATCTCTATATTTTTGGAGATTAGTACAGTATATAATTTAAATGAATCATATTTTTGATATTCTTAGATATTTTAATGCCAAGATTGGAGACTACTTCTTTAAAGGGTATACTACATATAGCAAAAACATTACATTTCACATTTTTTATGTTGAGATTTAGTCCTGAGAAGTTTGAAAATCGTTGACACTGTTTTAGTAGATGACTTTTTATCTATACTAATAAAAGGCAAAGCCCTCACTGACTGACTGACTGACTGACTCACTCACTGACTCATCACTAATTCTCCAAGTTCCCGTGTAGGTAGAAGGCTGAAATTTGGCAGGCTCATTCCTTACAGCTTCCTTACAAAAGCTGGGCAGGATTCATTTAAAAATTCTACGCGTAATGGTCATAACTGGAAGCTATTTTTCTCCATTTATTATAATGGAGTTGAGCTTGAAAGCCGTGGGGGCGGAGTTTCCTGTGACATCATCACGCCTCCCACATAATCACGTGAACTGACTGTCAACGTAGAAAACCATGCATTATATAATTGCGAAGGCAGCGAAACAATAAGAAGCGAGCGAGTGACACATACAACCATATTCATGAGTGCTGCTACTTCGGAAACAAAGCACGGTGTAAACCTAAACTTTAAATTAAGTTCATAGACAGGCTGCTGCTAGGCGTTTGTCATGCCCAAGGCTAATGCGGGATACAAGTTTAATGAGAGGACGCAGGATATAAACGAGAGTTTTGATCACTTTGTAACTAAGTTAAAATTGCACGTGAAGGGCTGTGCTTATGCAAATTCCGAGACTGTGTTTGTGGGAGATTGACAGTTAAGGCGGGTGGGGGAGTCACGTCATCATCTCCCCTCCCATTCACCTCATTTTGCTCTCAGCTGAGCTCCGCAGCTAACGCACGCAGTGTTACGGAAGCGACTTTGTGATGCTGCCACCAAATACTCACAGAAAAATCCACAAGTTAATACACACGCTGTCTCTACAGTTTCTCCACACTGAATCCTCCAGGCACTACTTACAAAAGGTTACATTGACAATCGTGTTACGTTATTTTTAAAATCTTTCCTTTTCTTAGCACAAGCACAGCTGAGAAGCTTCGATGCATGTGCTCCATAACGTGTTAAAAAATAATGCATTTAATCACACTTTGCAATACAAGCAAAGGGGAACTTCTGTCAATGCATGATTTCATGGTACACCGATTACACTGATCAGCGCTTCCCGATTCATTTTACCCTCGCGCCACCTTGGTTTGTGAAGAAGTATGAAAAAATATGAGGTTAACACAGAAAAACAGATCACCAATTGAAGCTTTATGAATAATCGATTGGCCATCAATAATTGTTTTGGTAAAGCCATACTCAGTGTATTAATTAGATGAACGGTAAAGAAGTAAGAGCGAGGGGAGGGTGACTTATTGAGGCACGCAGGCAAAACCACAATAGCACGGGGGCTCGATGTAGTGCGCATCAACTCGATCTGAATTACGCGATCACATTCGAAAAAATATATCTTTTCAAGTTCTATTTAGTCCATATGTGTCAAACTCAAGGCCCTCGGTCCACATCCGACAAGGCGTGTAATTATATCCAGCCTGCGAGATCATTTTATATATTATTGTTAATAATGGCCCGGGGATATGAAGCGCTGGTAACACAATAAACTACAGATCCCATAATGCAGCGCTTCAGCTGCCTTGCCGAACACTTACAGCGTTAATCAAGTCTAGCTTATGATGCTGCAAGTTATTGCGAAGCCAGCCCACACGATGCCAAAGAGAAAAGTTGATTCTGAAAATAGAGCCTTTAAAAACCGATGGGAGGCTGAGTATATGTTCACTGACATTGCCGGTAAACCCATGTGTCTCATTTGTGGAGCTAATGTGGCTGTAATTACAGAATTTAATCTAAACTATGAGACAAAACATCAAGATAACCTTAAAGACCTAAATGCAATGCACAAGATACAGAAAGCAGAAGAGTTAAAGAAGAATCTGACACTTCAGCAGACGTTTTTACCCGTGCAAAATCACAAAGTGATTTCAAGTGAAGCTACTTTTATGGGAGACACAAATGCACCAGTGCAACTTACCCCACTTTCCCTGTTGCCAAGTAATGTTGAACCAAGTCGGCACAACGGTGTTCCCAAATACGAACTTTGCTGATAAACTGAGCGCACTGCGCACTGAGTTCGCACGGCGCTTTGGTGACTTTGAAGAACAAAAAGAATTTTGAGTTGTTTACAACCCATTTGCCGTCGATGTGGAAACTGCACCTGTGCAGATTCAGATGGAGGTGATTGAGCTGCAGTGTAATGGCACATTGAAGGCAAAGTACGATACTGCACGGACCGCACAGTTTATTCACTCCATTCCCGCAGAAATGCTCCAGCTCCGTCTACATGCGGCTCGAACCTTGTGCATGTTTGGTAGCACATATCTGTGTGAGAAGCTCTTCTCAGTCATGAAGACTAACAAAACAGCACACAGGAGTCGCCTCACTGATGAGCACCTGCAGTCCATCCTGAGAATCTCCACAACACAGAACCTCACAGCAAACATAAACGGACTTGTTGCCAAAAAAAGATGCCAGGCGTCCAGCTCTGATAAAATGATATATGAGCAAAGACAACTGAATGATTTGATTTGTTATTGCTGAAAGGAACACATTTTATTTATATTTCCAGGTTTTGTTATGCAGCATGTTCATATTTGAATTTGTATAATTTTGACAGGATATATTTTTATGGAGAGCAAAATCTTTTGGGATATTTAAAATCTAAGTTTATTTTTTATATAAAATTCCATAAGAGTAAAGAAATTTGAATGTTTGTTCTTTTAACATTTACTTTATTTCTAACTTGTATAATTTAGACAGGATATATTTTATGGAGAGCAAAATATTATATTTTATTTATAATTTATATAATTATTATAATTTATTTATAAATAATGTTTTCATTTTCTGGATTCTGGATTCTGCCACCGCCAGCAACAGTTGCTCGCACCCCAAGAGTGTGTATATATATATATATATATATATACATATGTAGATATGTATGTATATGTATATATATATATATATATATATATATGTGTGTATGTGTATATGTACATATGTAGATATGTATGTAGATATGTATATATATATATATATATATATGTATATATGTATGTGTGTATGTATATGTATATATGTAGATATGTATGTGTGTGTATGTATATATATATATATATATATGTGTGTGTATGTATGTATGTGTGTATGTATACACTCACCTAAAGGATTATTAGGAACACCTGTTCAATTTCTCATTAATGCAAAGAATCTCTGACAATTATTTGTGTTTGTGCTTGATGAGAACCCTCAGTGCCAGGAAATAGGTGATGGTAGACTTCCTAGGTGTAAAGACAGACTTCTCCAGTTATTGGTTGGTGAGCAAGTGATCATGGATCCTATTGAGGGTGACCCTAGAAAGGACTTGTATTTGCCTCAATCCAGACGAACACCTTTCTCTTTCCAGATAGGGACAAGAAGTTCCATTCTCCAGTCAGTTGGGATGACACCCATTTCCCAAATGGAAGTAAAGATTGCTTGCAATGCCAGGAGGACAGCCTTACCACCAGCCTGGAGGAGGTCACCCTAGATACCACAGATCCCGGCAACCTTCCCTACTCTCTTGTTTACCACCTGTGCAATCTCCGTGAGATTGGGTGGTTCACAGTTAATTGAAGGATCACCCTCACGAAACGTGGACCCAGAGGTGTCAAACATCTTAGCTGGAGGATCAGCTTTAAACAACTACTCAAAGAAGTCAGCCTGGGTCATAACTACAGTGTCATTCATAAGGACTGTTCCATTACCCGTCTTGACTGTGACTCTTCAAGGAACAGATTCAGATATACGTAATGCTTCAATTCCTCTGTAAGCAGGATGTAGGTCGCTAGACCACAGATGGTGTGTCACCTGCTCACAGATTCCTCCAGCAAACACCACCTTATCTGCCCTCAGAGCCCTTGCAGCCATCCTTCTCAGTTCCCAGTACAGACCATACGTGCCATTGAGCCGCGCACTGCGACTCCTCTCGATGATATCCAGGGTGCCCTACAAGATGAAACACCTCCTTTGTGGAAACACCAGCAACACCAACACAACCTTCAGCAACCTTCAGGATCTTGTCACAGAAGGTCTCCCACATCACATTAGGATCAGCAGTTGCACCCAAGTCTGCAAGAAAAAAAATGTTGAACACTTTTTTTTAATTGTGCATTTATCACCTCTTTTTGGGGGAAAAGTTTTCTTAGTTATAAATAAAAGAATTGCTAGAGAGATCCTTCTTCATAGCTGCTACATTCTGCTATATTTTGATAATGCTTCCTTTAGCTCAGGTGAACATTACACCATTTATTATAATACTAGCTACATCTGTAGAAGGAAACCTTTTAATATATCATTTGTATGCACTGATTTATCAAATTACTCAACTATACTAATTACTTTGAATTCTCAATAAAAAAGCAAATCCATTGCCTTGTTAAGGCTTTTCAAATGTATTTAATTTAATCTGCTTAAAAAGTACTAGTGCAAAGTTTAGGCCTTTTATGGATTATATCTATGTTATATTATACTTGTAATGTGCAATGTCTTTAATAAAAAAAAGAAAAATGTTTCCTGGAGTAAGTGGAAAAACATATCAAGTTCAGATGGACATCTTGGTTAATTACAGAGTATGGTATTAAGAGTGAATTAGTTTTAAAAAGAAAATGTGCAATATAGCTGATTGGATAAGAAATGTGTTAACCCAGGGTTGATTTGAATGCATGAATAATGGTGTTGTGCAGTCAAAAGAAAGAAGCCAAAGTTATAAAAAGCAATTTTAAGATGGGTTGAATTTAGTATTAACAATAACATGTGCTCCATTGTGCCTGAACATTGGAAAACTTAATTCAAATAACATATACTTTTCCAAATGAAAGCTTTAGTCTATACTAATAGTCTACTATTGCCAGATGCAAAATTAAATTTAGTTACGTATGTGTTCTTATTATTGCTACAAGTATTACATTTGCTTCATAAAACCTTTTGATGATGCCTACTGTTAAAGGTGTATAAAAAATCAGGGTCATTGATCTTACCAAGAAAATCTGTTTGAAAGTCTTGCCAAGTTTTAAAGAAGGTAACGTTTTAGTTAATGTGTATATTAAAGTAATATAACTTGTGCATAAATAGAAGTATATCGAGACCTGCTAAACAACAAGATCTGTGAAGCTTCATCAGTGGCCTAATTCAAATCTAATGTTGGATTTTGTTTTCCATTTTAACTGGCTATATACCATTAACTATCTTGTTAAAATTACATTTTATGTCTCCTCTCAAGTAGATGGGAAGTTTGTTTCCTTGTTATTTATCGTGTATTGAATGATTTTGTGTATCTATCAAGTAAGTAATATTATTTGCATAATTGTTGAAGTGGGCTCAGTCTATGGTTATGAAGTACTCTTTTTAAATCCATTAACAAATTCCAACCATATTACACAAAATATTAGCCAATTTCACTGAACAAAATTAAATATTCTTCTTTGCTTTTTAAATATTAGAATTCAGTTATCTGCAAACAACTATTTTCAATATAAATATGTTAGTCTTTGGTGAAATCTTTAATATTTTTTTATTTTAGATGTTAGCATTGTAGGTCTATAATGGAAATGACTTATTTATCTATAAATAGCTGGATAGCCAGCACTATGAAAAATAACAGCACAATTTATTTAGCATATGTGCACCATGAAAATGTCCTATTTTCATCTTTTAATATAAACTTAAAATCAATTTGCAAAAGTAATAGTTACTTCATTTTAACCAACAGGGGAAAAAACTTGATTAATTCATACATTATTTCAAACAGCATTATAACTATCGTGGAAGGAATAGTAAACATACTAGATTTATGTCTGAACCAGTGTAGCACCATCTGCTGGGAATTGTGTATGGTTAGAATTCTAAATATAAATAGCATGGCCTTTGCCCTTTATAGCCCCTATAGCAGGATTGCTTATGTCCAGGGCTGCATTCCTATCAATTTTTAAACTAGGTCCATCTTATTTTAACTGAATCCCATTTTTAATTTGATGACACAATCTGTCTGTCTGATAAGTCTGAAAATTAATAATAATGTGATGACTTCTTGGAAGCAGCACAGTGGTTAGTGCTGCTGCTCTACAGAGTTCAGGTTCTGTCTTTGA
This sequence comes from Polypterus senegalus, assembly GCF_016835505.1. Classification (NCBI taxonomy): domain Eukaryota; kingdom Metazoa; phylum Chordata; class Cladistia; order Polypteriformes; family Polypteridae; genus Polypterus; species Polypterus senegalus. Next base: position 69,856,761 of record NC_053171.1, on the reverse strand, counting down.
ATCCCACTCTCTCTTATCTGAGTGGAGTTTGCTTGTATTCCCAATGCAGAAGAGAAGGAGAAATATCTCAGGAGAAATATTATCAAGCCGTTCTACTTTTCCTCACAAATTCCCAAAGATGTGCAGATTAGGGTAACTAAAACTCTCAATTGGCACCATTGTGAATTTTGGAATTTGCATGTGTATGGTCTGCAGTGTGTTGGCTTCCTGTCCAGGGTTGGTTCCTATCTTGTGGTCCGTGCTGCTGGATGAGGCACTGGCTCCCCTTGACTCCATGTCTGATTAAAGACTTAAAAATTGATGCATAGATGGACATACAATTCCTTTGTAGGGTTTTCAGGTCAGGTCTGTTTTTTTGGTCATGCCATGGCACCAATTTAATGTGCAAGCAGTATGTTTGGATACTGGACAGTTTTTCACATAGCCTGCACACTCCTGTACTCTGTTCATTGATATGAGTGTTTGAGCGAGCTATTGTCTGTTGTAAAGAGACAGAACACAATGAAAAAGGGTTGGGGATCCCCCTTGTATATTGTAGGGTTCGCTGGAAAATAAGCTAGTTAGTAATCATAAAAGATTGAGTCCCAAAGTAGCAAGGCTGTTGGCTTTTTATAAGGGGATGAGGCGGGACATCTAGAAGGAAAATGATCATCCGAAGGTGTAGTCTGGAGTCGAAGGAGGGAAGGAAGAATAGGCATTAGTACGCCTGAGTACCCCCTGTACCTGTGTGTCAGCAGTAGCTAGGCCCCCCTGCTGCCTCCTATCCATGCGTGTGTGACACTGTTCACCATGGTTCAGAGTTAAAAGTACATATTTAATGCTCGCTTTTGTTATCTCTATTTGTGTACACAGTAACAAGCCTTGTGTATAGATTTATGTACAGTATGATTCTATGAGTTCCTAGTCTTAGTTCAAAAGGTTATGGAGAGTATACCAGCTCTAATTATTATAGTACAGTGTTTGTACCGTGATGGAATACCGTGATGGAACCAAGACTGAGAAAGAGGATTTTTAACAATTGGTCAACATGACACGCAGAGCAGAGCTTGTGTTGCTGTGCACTGTGAGGCTGTCCAATGAGAGTAGAACTATATAAGAATATATTTAATTGAGATGTTTCATTGGCAACTGTAGTTTGGCAAAATTCTATCAATAGTTCATCCATCCATCCATTATCCAACCTGCTAGATCCTAACTACAGGGTCACGGGGGTCTGCTGGAGCCAATCCCAGCAAACACAGGGCGCAAGGCAGGCAACAAACCCCAGAGGGTGCCAGCCCACTGCAGAATCAATAGTTCAAATTGATAGAATTTTGTTTGTCCAAAGAGGGAAATTTTACAGAAGCTCTTTTAAAAAAACAGATAAATAAATACATGCGCACACACACACAATGGTCTAAACACACCCCCAGATGTTGGTTGGGAGGATGCACTGGTACAATGCATTTCTCAATCCACCACATGATGAACCACCTCAGGATCTCAAATTAGGACCTGAGCACAGCTGTGCAATGGGTGACACCTCAGCACCACACTAGTTTGAATGAAGTAGAATAGTGTAAGGTTTTTTTTTTTTTTACAGTGGCTTGCCTTTCAACACCCAAGAATGACTAAAAATGAAGAAAATTAAAAAGCAAGAAAATGTTTGACGTTCACAGTCACATTGAGGCTCTGTACAGGCATATTGCTGTTGGTATAAAAAAGCGCAGTATCATTTCTTGAAACAACAACATTTATTTATATAGCACATTTTCATACAAATAATGTAGCTCTAAGTGCTTTACATAATGAAGAAAGAGAAAAAAAGACAAAATAAATAAGAATTAAAATAAGGGAACACTAATTAACATAGAATAAAAGTAAGGTCCGATGGCCAGAGAGGACAGAAAAAAAAAAAAAACTCCTGATGGCTGAAGAAAAAAATTAAATCTACAGGGGTTCCGAGGCCACGAGACCACCCAGCCCCCTCTAGATATTCTAACTAACATAAATGACTTCAGTCCTCATTGTATTCAGGGTTCATGTTGAAGAACTTGATGATGACGGTCGTGTGGACTTCTGGCCTTTAATCCATCAATGTAGGGACATCACGGTGCTTTGATAAGGTGGTGGTGGCGCAGGTCACCACCACAGAAAACCGGAAAAAAAACAGAAGAGAGAGTAGGGGTTAGTACGAATTTTGGAGCCACCAAGAATGATAATGATAATTAATTGAATATACAGAGCATCAGGATTAAACTAAAATGAAGTTATGAGAAGGCCATGTTAAAGTAATGTGTTTTCAGCAGTTATTTAAAGTGCTCCACTTTATTAGCCTGGTGAATTCCTATTGGCAGGCTGTTCCAGATTTTAGGTGCATAACTGCAGAAGGCCGCCTCACCACTTTTTTTAAGTTTAGCTCTTGGAATTCTAAACAGTCACTCATTTGAGGATCTAAGGTTACGATTTGAAATGGAAGGTGTCAGACATTCTGAAATATAAGACGGAGTGAGATTATTTACGGCTTTGTAAACCATAAGCAGTATTTTAAAGTCAATTCTGAATGACACAGGTAACCAGTGTAGTGACATCAAAACTGGAGAAATGTGTTCGGATTTTCTTTTCCTAGTTAGGATTCTAGCAGCTGCATTCTGCACTCGTTGCAATCGATTGATGTCTTTTTTGGGTGGTCCTGAGAGGAGTGCATTACAGTAATCTAGTCGACTGAAAACAAAAGTGTGAACTAATTTTTCAGCATTTTGCAATGTTAAAAGAGGTCTAACTTTTCTTATATTTCTTAAGTGCAAAAATGCTGTTCTAGTGATCTGATTAATATGCAATTTAAAATTCAGGTCACAGTCAACAGTTACCCCTAAATTCTTTACCTCCGTCTTGACTTTTAATCCTAATGCATCAAGTTTATTTCTAATAACCTCATTATATCCATTATTGCCAATCACTAAAATTTCAGTTTTCTCTTTATTTAGTTTGAGAAAATTACTACTCATCCATATAGAAACACAAGTAAGACATTGTGTCAGTGAACCAATATAGTTGGGGTCATCAGGCGCTATTGATAAATACAGGTGCGTGTCATCAGCATAACTGTGGTATCTCACGTTGTGCCCCGAGATAATCTGACCTAACGGATGCATGTAGATCGAAAACAGCAGCGGACCCAGGATAGAGCATTGTGGAATATCATCTGTTTTTGAAGTGTAATTACTACAACTAACAAAGAATTTTCTACCTGCCAGGTAGAACTCAAACCAATTTGAGACACTGCCAGAGACGCCTACTCATTGGCTAAGATGATTTCTAAGAATATTGTGATCAATGGTATCAAATGCAGCACTCAGATCTAGGAGGATGAGAACAGATAAATGGCCTCTGTCTGCATTTACCCGCAAGTCATTTACTACTTTAACGACTGCAGTTTCTGTGCTGTGATTTGTTCTAAAACCCGACTGAAACTTATCAAGAATAGCATGTTTATTGAGGTGGTCATTTAGCTGCATAATGACTGCCTTCTCTAGAATTTCACTTAAGAAAGGCAAGTTAGAAATGGGTCTAAAATTTTCAAAAGCAGAGGAGTCAAGATTATTTTTCTTGAGCAGGGGTTTAACTACAGCAATCTTAAGACAGTCTGGGAAGACCCCCGTATCTAATGACAAATTTACTGTCAAGAATACTACCAATTAGCACCCAGGATACTTCTTTGAAAAAACTTGTTGGCATTGGCTCGAGGACGCAGGTGGAGGGTCTCAGTTGAGAAATTGTTTTATATAAATCAGGTAAATCTATCCTGGTGAAAGAATTTAATTTGTTTAAAATGGAGTACTGGATTTAAGAGGATCAGTTTTTGGAGGGATGTACTATATTATTTCTAAAATCATTAATTTTTTGATTGAAAAATACAGCAATAGCCTTACTGTTTCACTGGGAGTATTTTGGAGACATTCCTTTGCATTACCTGGGTTTAGCAGACGATCAATCATGGAGAATTAGACTCTGGGATTGCTAGCATTGTTATTTATAATCTTAGAGAAATAGCAGCGCCTCTCAAGACAGACCGTGTTATTGTATTCTGTTATTTTAACCTTCAATATCTTATAGTGGATAGTTAGTTTAGTTATTCTCCATTTACGCTCAGCTCTCCGCCATGTTCTCTTTAAATCAGACACTTTTGGGTCTTCCATGGAATAACAATACTAGAAGATTTTTTAACTATCTTTTCAGGTGTGATTATGTCAGCAGCAGCTCTCACCTTAGTATTACATTTTTCCACCTTACTATTTACATTATCCTTGCTATTGTATTTAGCACTACAAATAGACTGGTTGTTTAGAATGTTTGTAAATTTTGAGGCTGCTGATGAATCAAAAAAGCATTTTTTAACAATATGCTTCTCGCGAATATTTTCTATCATTATTTCTATATTAGATAGTAAAAGAAAATGGTCTGATAGACCAATATCAATGATCTGCTTTACATCAACTTTTAGTCCTTTGGTAATTACTAAGTCTAACGTATGACCTGCTTTGTGTGTAGGCTGACTAATGACACACTTCTGCTGAATAATTTGTTGGCTGAAAGTCCTCAGTGTTGGTGTGTCAGAGAGAGGATGTGCAATGTTGTTCATAATGACACTCAGTTTTGTTTTAATTCTCTCCTTTGCTACTACCTCCAGGGGGTTCAAAGTGCATTCCATAACTGAGCCTGCCCTTTTAATTAGCTTGTTGATTTGGTTAGCCTCTCTTGAAATGATTTTGCCAGACAAGCCCACCACAGCGTAGAAATTTGCACTGACCATTACAGAACTGTCAAAATGCGAAGGATGTCACTACCCACATCAAAGGAAAGCAGTCTACTAGGAAAAAAGAGACAACTCTGCCCTTTTTATATAGTTCATATATCTTTTGAGACGAGTCTAGCCTGTCATTGTTGTTAACCCAAGTACTTGTAGGTGTTGAGAATTTTGATTAAGGATCAATGTGCTTTATTATTAGTTTTAGTGCTTTTAGCTATGAAATGCCTACACCTGGAGCAACTTTGAAAAGACACCCTTTATTTTATTGTCCTTCTCAGCTGCTTTGTTTTGAGTTTCTGTGAATCAAACTGTACACCAAGATCATCATGTTCTTTGAGGAAGCAAGCAGGCAGATTTTGTTTTAAGGATGCAAGTGCTGATAGAAGACCAAGCAAACTGCGTGTAGGACCTTTGCCTGTGTGAGTGAGGGGCAAGTTCTCAGGTTAGCGCATAAAACATATAAGCACTCAGATGGCATTTAGAAGTATTTGGGCTCTTTAATACTTCAGGCAATAGGATTAAAATACCAAATATTATGATATTAGTTAGTTTGAGCACTATAGGGACTTAAGAGTTGATTGTCGAAAGTTAGAGATTTTTTCCTGAACACGTGTTGTGACGCAAGCAGTAGCTTGGCCTCTGTCAGACCACTGGGCAGCTGCGTGCCATGACTTAACAGTGCTGGGCATGGACATTTATATTTAATTCAGCCAGCATTTAAGTTTATATGCCTTGTTATTGGTTTTAGAACTATTGATTATTAAAAGGAGTTGCTTGACTTCTTTTTAATTGGCTTAGTGAGGCACCATTAATTATGGTCTGTTGCTTTTGTTTTTAATATGGCCCGTTTCCTTGCTTTTCATTTGTCTTACTTTTTAAGAACCAAGGACACTGTGGTTTTGACGGAACTGAAGAAACACATTTTTGTTTTGGGACATGGCAACCCTGTTGGGCCTTTTGACTCACCAGAGTCTAAACAATAATTTTGGAAAAAACCTTCAATGCCCCAAACTTAAAGGAAACTAAGTAAACTGACACGCTAGCATGTAAACACTTTAAACATACAGTGCATCTGGAAAGTATTCACAGCGCATCACTTTTTCCACATTTGGTTATGTTACAGCCTTATTCCAAAATGGATTAAATTCATTTTTTTTCCTCAGAATTCTACACACAACACCTCATAATGTCAACGTGAAAAAAGTTTACTTGAGATTTTTGCAAATTTATTAAAAATAAAAACACTGAGTAAGCACATGTACATAAGTATTCACAGCCTTTGCCATGAAGCTCAAAATTGAGCTCAGGTGCATCCTGTTTCCCCTGATCATCCTTGAGATATTTCTGCAGCTTAATTGGAGTCCACCTGTGGTAAATTCAGTTGATTGGAGATGATTTGGAAAGGCACACACCTGTCTATATAAGGTCCCACAGTTGACAGTTCATGTCAGAGCACAAACCAAGCATGAAGTCAAAGGAATTGTCTGTAGACCTCTGAGACAGGATTGTCTCGAGGCACAAATCTGGGGAAGGTTACAGAAAAAATTCTGCTGCTTTGAAGGTCCCAATGAGCACAGTGGCCTCCATCATCTGTAAGTGGAAGAAGTTCAAAACCACCAGGACTCTTCCTAGAGCTGGCCGGCCATCTAAACTGAGCGATCGGGGGAGAAAGGCCTTAGTCAGGGAGGTGACCAAGAGCCCAATGGCTCCAGAGGTCCTCTGTGGAGAGAGGAGAACCTTCCAGAAGGACAACCATCTCTGCAGCAATCCACCAATCAGGCCTGTATGGTAGAGTGGCCAGATGGAAGCCACTCCTTAGTAAAAAACACATGGCAGCCTGCCTGGAGTTTGCCAAAAGGCACCTGAAGGACAGACCATGAGAAACAAAATTCTCTGGTCTGATGTGACAAAGATTAAACTCTTTGGTGTGAATGCCAGGTGTCACGTTTGGAGGAAACCAGGCACCGCTCATCACCAGGCCAATACCATCCCGACAGTGAAGCATGGCGGTGGCAGCATCATGCTGTGGGGATGTTTTTCAGCAGCAGGAACTGAGAGACTAGTCAGGATAAAGGGAAAGATGACTGCAGCAATGTACAGAGACATCCTGGATGAAAACCTGCTCCAGAGCGCTCTTGACCTCAGACTTGGGCGACGGTTCATCTTTCAGCAGGACAACAACCCTAAGCACAAAGCCGACGCTTCCCATCCAGCCTGATGGAGCTTGAGAGGTGCTGCAAAGAGGAATGGATGAAACTGGCCAAGGATAGGTGTGCCAAGCTTGTGGCATCATATTCAAAAAGACTTGAGGCTGTAATTGCTGCCAAAGGTGCATCAACAAAGTATTGAGCCAAAGCTGTGAATACTTATGTACATGTGATTTCTCAGTTTTTTATTTTTAATAAATTTGCAAAAACCTAAAGTAAACTTTTTTCACACTGTCATTATGGGGTGTTGTGTGTAGAATTCTGAGGAAAAAAATGAATTTAATCCATTTTGGAATAAGGCTGTAACATAACAAAATGTGGAAAAAGTGATGCGCTGTGAATACTTTCCGGATGCACTGTATAGACATTTTAGCATTTAAATTTATATATTAAGGCTTATGGACATTTCAGATGATCAGATTAAAAGCAAGTTGTAATGTGTCAGTTATATCAAATTATACAGAAGTTTTAAGAATAGATTATCAAGGTTAGCCCTTGTATTGGTAAGTCAGACTGTATGTGGCTGAGCGTCACTGGCTGGTGACACGGCTGCTTTGCTCTCAGGCTGTAACACTGGCCTGTATGCGTACATTCTAGATGGCATTTAAGTTCCTATGTCAATGCTTCCTCATGAATCAAAAGTATAACTAATCAAGGGAAAACAACATGTGTTACATTAGTTGGCTTTGAGCAATATAAAAGTTGAAGGGTTCATTACTAAAGGCATTAACACTGTGCTTGCTAACTCAAGGCCTCTCACCTGCTTCCAGCTGCAGCAGCTTAGCTCTTATCAGTAAAACTGCGTGCTGTGCTTACCAGAACAGCCGCCTATCATTTTAGTGTGATGTTGGTGCAACAAGCAAGTATTAATTGAATAGTTCAGTTTTTTATACGTCGGTCATTCTGGTTCCAACTTAATGATGAGGGCTGATCAATTAAAAGACCTCCAATTTTTATTAGCTCAAGATTGGGAATGTGAGGAATGTAAAACATGATCACATGATGGTCATCTCCGGGCCAGGCGGCAAGTATGACCTTCAAGTCCTAGTGTTTGTTATGAAAAGATGTATTATTTTTAGGAGAAAGAAGTTTACAAGGCGACTTAATTGTTATGAAAACAGGTACAGCATGAGGTCATTATTACGAAGATAACATGTAAAGTGGATAATGAAAATGATGTATGAAATGGGGATGTTTTTGTGATTCGAACAGAAGTAAAAACTAACCACGCCAAACCGTCAGGCTCATTTCATGAACTGAGACAGGCTTTATGTGCTCGGCAATTTTTTTCTATTTTATGCAATAAAGTCTTAAATTCTGACTGCCTTTCTGAAGACTCTGCTTGTTTTTTTCTGATGATTCCTCCACAACATAGGATTGCACCTCCTCTTCATCCACTCCCTGAAGAGTGGCGAAGGTGCGATGAAAATCAATAACCAGATTGTTAGTTTTGCTGATATTTAGTTTCAAACAATTCTCAGTGCACAAAGAAAGAAAGTTCTCCACCTGACTCCTGTACTCTGTCTCACCACCAACCCATCACACTCGATCAGTGCAAACTCATATGAGAATTTCTGCGGGTGATATGACCTGGTGTTATAGTTATAGTCAGAGATGCACAGAGTGAAGAGAAAAGGAGACAGGACTGTCCTTGTGGTGCTCCACTGCTGCTCACATCCATATCCAAAGCATAGTCTTTGAATCTGAAAAACTGTGGTCTGCCCGACAGATAGTTCATTGTCCAGGGCACCACAGGGTTATCCACCTGCATAATTGAGCTTACCCTGAACAGGGATGACTGGAAGGTATTGAAGACACTGGAGAAATCACAAAACATAATCGTCACAGAGCTGCAAGCTTTGTCCAGTTGAAAATAAGCGTTGTGGAGCAGTTAGATAATTGCATCTTCCATTCCAGTCTTTGTCCGATAGGCAAATCACAGTGGGTCCAGGTGGTCTACCACACGAGTACTCATATAATTCTGGATCAGCCTCTCAAAGGCCTTCATGATGCGAGACATAAGTGCCAGTGGTCTGTACTCATTAAGTGAAGAGATGCCTGCCTGTTTTGGAACAGGAAAGCCCTTTCTGGAGTTTAAGGATAGATTGAACAGGTAACAGAGGTTTCCAGAAAGCTGATGTGCACAGGACTTTAGAACTTGAGGACTGACTCTGTCTGGTCCTGTAGATTTTCCTGCATATAGCTTCCTTACTTGTCTCCTCACTTGGTCTTCAGTTATGGATAGCTGATGCTGATAGTCAGAGGTGGACTCGTCACTGGCCATTCTAATTGATGTGGTAGGAGTTGTTGATATAGTAGGAATGTTGAGGGTGCACTGACCACTGGAAGGAGGTGACAGCGGTAGGGAAGGTCTGTTAAAACATTAGCTCAGGGCATTCATTTTGCCCACATTCCCTTCTAGGTGCTGAGCCCTCTCTTGTATATTGCAATCAGGAGCTTATCAATTTTAAGGAATTTTACTGGGATAACATAATTACAGTGCAAAATCAGTATTGTTTTCTGCCTCTGTGTAATGGACTGGCATCCTACCTAAGGCCTGTGCCTTTCTTTTGGATGGCATCTGTTGTAAGCCTACCTATAATAGAGAAAATGTTTTTTAGAAATGGACTGATGGATATTGTATGTGTAGCACATCTGAGACTGGTCATTGCATTGTTTCTAATGCGGCTAAGAATAGGTCCAAAATTTGAAATAGGATTAAGTGGTGTTACAACATTTATAGAATTGAACATTTGTGTTAAATTGTCTTGTATTAGTGGTTTCATTTTCTAAATGCTTTTGCTTCCCGGCATAGTTAGATGAAGTGATTTATATTTTGAAAGCTATCCAATGTTTTCCATCCTAATCTGGTCAAACTCTATATGTTATCAAGGAAATCCCACGATGACATAAAGGATTCTTTTATTATTGGTAGTAATCTTTATCCAGGAGTGTCCACTTGCCTCTGTCATGTCATACTAGGAATTTCAGCATGCCTCCTCTAGAGTTCATGCTTAGTAAGGAGTTCTTTTCACTTGGCTATTTTTAGTTTATGTTGGCAATCCTTCATACACAATCTGTGGTTTGGGTGGGGGACGCTTTGACGAAAAGGAACTGAACTAAAAAGCTAATAAGCAAGAGAGAAGATTGAAAGAACAAGGAACAAAGCAAAGGCATTTAGAGCAACTGTCTGCTAGAGTTCAGCTAACTGAATGAATGTATGATGAGTTGCAATTGAACTATAGAGTGAGCGATTCACAGTTGCAAAAAATATCAGCCTTCTAAAGTGGCTTAACTTGCTTGGAAATGCCCCCGATCTACCAACAACTATAAGAAGAGACAGTGTTTTTTGGTGGAAGCTTGATTTGACTTCTGTTGGTTAACTTCCTTCCTGACTATTGAAGACCTATGCTGTTTTAGGTACCTGCCTATGAGTTCAGCGTGTGAGTGTCTGAAATCTCTCAGAAAAGAAAGCAAAAATGATGCCTGCCACAGTTACGCCTAACACAGAGAGTTCCCTTTTGCCTCCAGGAAGTGCTATTCTGGAAGGGAACCCTTCAGGGACTTATACTGCCATCCTAAACAGAAATCACTATGTCATCGACTCCCAGAAATACAAAACCTTTCATGAATTGAGGGATAAATATTTTCAAAAGAACGTCCTGTTTGAAGACCCTGTATTTCCTGCAGATGACTCTTCCCTGTTTTATAGCCAACAGTACCCAATTACATTTGAGTGGAAAAGACCACATGTGAGTATACCAAGTCTGTATTTGTGCAATTTACATACAAGCAATATTTTAAGGGAGAGATCCAAAACTAACTGCTTAGCAGCCAAGACAATAAAGTGAATAGACATGGGATTGGGGTGGTAAAATGACAATAAAATGTAGTTTTCTTCATTCAAATTAATGTAAGCAGAGTAAGCAGGTGACGTGAATAATTGGGCAGTCCTCATCCTTGTATTCAAATGTGTTTTGATGGGATAATAAAGGTGAGCCTAGAAAGTTACATTAGAATTAAAATCAGGATATTTGAACATGAATTTAAAATCTGAATGAGAATCTCTAATACAGAATACTAATCAGCGCATGCACAGTCCAGTTTTATTGTATACATTAAAATCTTCCCAAAGTGCAATCAATTGTTGATTGATCTTTTTTGCAACACTAGAATCCATTCTAGTGGCCATATTTAATGTAACTGTTTTTTCTAAGCAACACTGTGACCCTACACTAGTTGAGGTACAAGGTGCTGCCTGGTGTGACATAAAGTGCAGGCTACTCACTAAATCGATTCTCCACGTGGAAACATTTCACCGACTATACCCACAATGGGGAACAGCTTTGTATACACATGTAAATTCCCAATAATATCTCATAAGGGCACATCCCTAATAACATGCTGGAGTGGCCACTAGAAAATCTTTGGAATGACACCTGGCCTGTGATCTTCCCCTGTAAAAATAGAGAATCTGTACACAGTTTGGTAGATTAGTATACTTAACAAATGCACGTTTCAGCTTTATAAAATAAATGTTGGAAAATAAACCACGTTTTGTAAAATACTGCAAATGTGCAAGGATGGGCATACAGATTTGAAAAATCATTCTGTTGGCAACAGTTAAACAAATAACAAGTGAACAACAGCATAGGAACAAAATTTCCTGTATTTTCCCAAGAACAAACTCTGCTTATGTGGATTTTACGTACGACTCCCCGTGAACAGTTGATCTACTCAGTTATTCATCTTTCGCCTGTTCCTGAATGTAAGATAACACGTTGTCTTTTTTTTTTTTTTTTTAATTGATTGGATTGCCTTAATTTAAAGCAGTGTTTCTCAAATTTGGTCCTGGGGACCCCCTGTAGTTTCAGGTTTTTGTTCCAACCAGCGTCTGTTTTTAATTGAACTCCTGGGCTAATTAAGTGAACTGATATTTCCCAAGTTCTGTGTTTAGGGAACAATATATTAATTAGAAAACTAAGTTTGCTTAAAAAATATACACATATTAAAATGTACCAAGAAATTATATAGAAATAATGTAGTTTTCTTCTTTTTAACAGTATTTTCATCCTACTTTTCAAGGTGTTCTAATTGTTTAATTAATCCAGTATTTACTAATTAGTGGGTTTAATGCTAAAGTCATTGCAACCTTTGATTATTCCGTGTTGTTTGCCTGGGTGTCTGATCTGCTCGTTTTAAGTTGTCATTATTAAGATACAATGAAGGGGGAAAAAACTGCACAGAGAAAGGGCAAAGTATAATGAAATCAACAAAAGAAATGTAAGCATTTAAATCTATAGTAAAAGTAGAAATATTTATAAATGTAATGTAAATGCTACTATGCTTTTCTGAATGTGAAATAAAAGAAAAGAAAATGCCAGCTAATTAAATGAGCTCAGTGCTATCAGGTGTTGTCACTGATTAGGAATCTGGTTGGAACAAAAACCTGCAGCCACAGGGGGTCCCCAGGACCGAATTTGAGAAACACTGATTTAAAGTGTTTTTGCCAAACACACATTTGCTACCAAGATTCCTTATTTAGAATCTGCATCTTAAAAGATCGTATTGTTTTGATTATTCAGCCTCTTGTCTTATTGTGCCCTCTCTGTGTTGAGCGATGTTGTGTGTCATATTTATGACAAAGTGTATTAAACCGCTGCAAAAGCTGGTAAACAATTCTTCACATATCTGTAGTGAATATTTCCATTGTCACAATTGTCATCTTTCTTGCATGGTTTGTTTTTCACTTATGGAAACCAGCCCGGACACGAACACAGACAGACACAGGAAGCCCCAAACACACACTTTTAATCACCGTATTTACAATATTTACAGTTCCGCACACACCACAGTGACCCCTGCACCAAACACCTCTCAATAGTCCTTCCTTTCACCGCCTCTGCTCTTCTCTCCCGAGCTGTGTCCTCTTCCTCCCAACTCCGGCTCCCAGAATGGAGTGAGGCGGTCCCTTTTATCCAGTACCTGGATGTGCGCCAGGTGCTTCCTGACGAGCTTCCTGCAGCACTTCCGGGTGTGGTGGAAGTGCTGCATGAGCACCCGGAAGCACACCAGGTGTATCTGTCTTCTGGTTTGGCAGCACTTTCTGTTGTGGCGGAAGTTCTGCCGTCCATGTTCCCTGGATCGTTTGGGCATCCCCTGGCATTGGCCACGTGCCCCAACAGGGTGCAGCATCCCAGCTCTGATCTTGTGGCTCCCTTGCGCTCCAGGGCGGCAGCCCTCTCGCGTCCCAGTGGAGGTATTGGCGCTCTTGCGGTCCTTCCATGTTCCAGGCATCCCGACTGTGCAGCTGTCTATCACACACTAGAACAGCTTTACTCAAATAATCCAAAGTCACTGTAATATTCAAACCATTGTAAAAATCTTTAATTAAGCAATCCATCTTTATGCATTGCAAAATTATTAACTCATGGTTTATGGCAATAGATTAAACTAATTCAAACAATTTTATCCTTGGAAATAGTTTGTGTGTAACTGCAGTAAATAATAAATAAAATGTAAAAAGCTTTTAATGTGTATTTGTGCCATCAGAAACTGCAATGAAATGTTATATTTCTGAATATTTTTTCTTTTAACATTTTTTCATTCATATGATGCATTGTTTTTACATGAAGGAGTCAAAATTTAAACTTCACGTCTACAATGAATTTACGTCTTTTAGGCATCCCTAAACATTCAACATAGAAAGGTAACTTGTAAATAATGTTTATTGTTGCTAAGTTCACAAAGAATTAAAAGGTTGCATGAAATTTGAGGAAATGAAAGATGTAAACCGCTACAGGAAATTGATGTAATGCTGGATGTTATTAGGATATTAGACTAAAAAAATCATTAAGCAATACACTTGGTGGCTACTCTTTTAGGCCTTCCTGCTTATTAATTAAATGCCCTGCTCCTCCAAATAGCCCATCATATATATAATTTATATAGGAGCAAGCTAATGTGATCAATAGACTTAGTTGTGGTTCAATCAAACTTTATAGTGGGCATGATCTAAACAATTTTATCTAGTGGTATGATTGTTAGTTCCAACATCTGAAAAAGAGATACCGTCCTGTGATTTATTAATTTTGCCCTCAGCCTCAAACATACACACATATCATGCTGCAGTCTCTTGTGTTGACAGAAAATGGTACAATAAGCAAAGAATGTGTAGTGAGCAGCAGTTCTGTTAATAAGAGAGGACAGGGAAGAATGGCCAGACTCATTCAAGCTAACAGAAAGGCCACAAATAATCAAATAATAGCTCTTTACAACAACCATGTGCGGAAAAGTGTCTCTGAATGCAAAATGTGTTAGACCTTGAGGCAGATGGGCTGGGGCAGCGTAAAATCAGACAGTAACCCACACCTCGCAGCGGGGCTGTAGTGGGCAGTTTATCCCTAAAACTGGAAGGGTGAAGGTGGAAAAAATGTCACCCGCTCAGACAAATCTCAGTTTCTGTTTGAAAGTGCATGTGGTAGCATCAAAACTTGGTGCACTCGGCATAAATCCATGGATTCAACTTGCTCTGAGCCAGCAATACTGGCTGGTGGTGGTAGAATTGTAAAGACGTGGAAAATGTTTTCTTAACACTCTTTAGGCCTTTTAATTTCATCTAAGCGTTATTGGATTGGCATTGCATATCCTAGAAGAAAAAGGCTTCAGTCTTTAACAGGAGGAGCACAGTTTTATTGAAAAAACGTAGTCACAAAAGAAAGCAAGATATTTAACAATACTCCAACTCTCTTTAGAGTAACACTGTTATTTATTTATTTACAGTATCACCATAGTGTACATTGGTTGCAGCTTATGATATCTACACTTTAGTAAAAGTCTAAAGTAACAGACATACATTCACATTAGGTAATGCAGTTATCTTGGAAATAATATACTGAAAGCATAAATATAAATAAACAAAGTATTATTAAAAATGATGTCTGTATGAAGCACAATATATTTTCTTCAAGGGCTATTTTCCTTACTCTGATTTTTTGGGCATAATACCTAAACTAGTAACAATTAAACTTCACAAATCTTCATAGATGACCTTTTGATAACAATAAAACAAAGAGCCTACACTGGATATACACTGACAATTCTTCATTAAACAATCAGTACATTACTATGAATGTTCACGGCACCTACTATTGTTGATGCTTTCCATCCATCCATTTTTCATCCCGATGAATCCGAACACAGGGTCACGGGGGTCTGCTGGAGCCAATCCCAGCCAACACAGGGCACAAGGCAGGAACCAATCCTGGGCAGGGTGCCAGCCCACCGCAGTGTTGATGCTTTAGTAACTTAAATTTGATCCTATGGTCCCCACAGCCGCCATGTCTCAGTCCAATACAGTATTTTTGGAGAAAGGTGAAGCAGTAGACATGTAGTATAAATGTGTGGCCAAAAATCTGCAGCAGATGCACAATGCTGTCAAGTTGACATGACCGAAAATCGTTAAGGAAATTTTCTAGGACTATCCCACAAAGAATTCTGGAGCCTAATGGTAATTAGGAATTGCACCCAAGCTTCTGAAACTAAGTGTGATGTTTTATTTGCATCAGTCACTGTAAGTATTATTTAATAGCATTTGTTGAGTTATTGGCAGGAAAAGTGGATGGACAGTGAATAGCTCATGGCCCCCACAAGGGGGGGCTGACAGGGCTCTAGCCAGGGGGCCCGGCGCAGGATGAGTAGATATTATGCACAAACAAAACGTATGAACAGAAAGCAAGAATTGATCCTACAGCGTTGAGTGTCAACTTCAGCATAAAATATTTTGAAAACTGAAAACAATATCAAAAAAAGTTTCAGATAAAGAAATTTCTTCATACATTTTTCTACAACTTTCTCGCTTTGACATTTTAGGAATCCAAATAAAACGTAGACCTTTCACTTCAAAAGTATTTACAAGATAGTTTTTGGTGTTGAAAAAAGCCCAATTAGAATTTTGAACGCAATTTACGACAAAAAACTATATTTGCCAATATCTGTCTCGCTATTAAATTGTTTTGTACAGTCCCAGTTACTGTTTCTTCAGCAGAAAGATCGTTTAGCAGATTGGCAAATTCATTAAAAACATGGCAAAGAAGTACAACTAGTCAAAAATGACTTCATCATCTAGCAATTCTGTGTATTGAAAATGATTTAGCTAAACATGTTGGTTTTAGTGAGGTCATTGAAAATTTTGCGTCAAAGAAAGTTAGAAAACAGATTTTGCAATAATTTTTGATACTATTGTAAGTTTTTCATTAGGATCTTTACTTTATAAATATATTCAATAAATGTGCATAATACTTCTTATGTTTTTGCATCATTAACCTCGCTTATTTTATTTTAAATCCTATTGGGTATCACGTTTTCCTTAACCCTAAAGGGCCTGCCAGAGATCCTGGCCAAGGGCACGCGTTAGAATGTGGGGGCCCTGGAATAGTTTAGTGCATAGCGCCAGAAAAATGAATCCATTCTCTTGCAAGTAAATTCAACAAACTTGAAAATGTATTCCCCAATCGACACTGTTAAGGTTGGGTACCTTCACATGTGTTGAATTCAATTGAACCTTGTTCAGTTACAGACACTACTTTTGTGATTAGATTCCTAATTGTGGGATGAACACATCAGACTTGTGAAATATCTGCTAAGGACATTTTTTATTTTCCCATTGCTGCAACTGAGTCTGAAGTTCAAGGTTCATAACATGTCAACACAGCAAAAGCGTCTGTACTTCTGCAACGTAAAATATATAATACTGAAAAATAACCATGCTGGTTGATTTTATCTTACATTTTTTACTCATTTGCTTTCAGGTTACTGTCTTAGAATGTGGTATATGTGGCATTTTGTCAGATTCTGCTGTCTCATTTGGGTTCTTTAATGAACTGCTCTTCCATGGTGCTCATGTCCTTTTACAGCTTAAAACAGGTACATGAGCAGAAGAGGTGGTTATCCGATGGCTATCTTGACCTTCTCTGAGGTGAACCCTAGGCTCTGGGCTTCCAGGGATTCACATGACCTCTTCCCTGATGGTCCTACTTTTGCAAGAATAAGGAATTATGACAGTAATGACTACAACTTTAGTGCCTGTCCCTTTGTAACGAGCTAGGGTGCCCCTCACAAGATTAATTTAAAGTAATGAAACATACCGAGAGCAGGAATGTCACTGATTTTCACCATATTAAACAAGGTTGGCATGATGGTGTGATAGTTAGCCCTGCTGCCTTACATTTCCACATCATTTGGCTAAATCCCAAGCGTGCTTACTATTTGTGTACTGTTTGCATTTAGCCATGTGAGTTTCTGTTCCCAATGTAAAGATGGACACTTCAGGTTAATCTGTGACTCGGAATTGGACAGTGTGGGTGTAGGCGATGGAGTCATTTCCTCACTCAGTATTAGTTCCAGAATTATGCTTGATGCTGTAACGTTAGGCTTCAGCTTCCTACAAAATGGGATGGAAAATGTTGTTTCAGAAAAGTGAACTTAATATATCTTTCAGTGAACAGCAAACCGTTATGAAGTTAATGCACAAACCCTTAAATGGAATACTTTGGGGCTATGAGAAACCAAACCATTATTTGTGTGGTTAGAATCCATTTAAATCCTCAAAAAAGAAACTGCCTAAGATGTTACACCTACAGTGCTTGTGTCACTGAAGCAGCTGATTGAATCACTGTACACAGTCCCACTTTAATTTATATACCCGGTTTACAAACATTCTGTCCATTTCCTGTCCATAGTTTAGAGTTGCAGATTAGCCTAATTTCTATATATTTTTATTGATTTTTTTTTTTTTGGAGATGTAGGTGGAATTTTGAGTACCTGGAAATATCTGGGGAATGTGGAGAAAATTGCACACGGATAGTAATTTAAACCTGTAGAGTTGTGTGGCAGCAGCACTATCCACTGTGCCACTTTGCTGCCCTCTTTGCCTTTGGTAGCTGACTGATTTGCTAAAGCAAACTGAGGCCTCTTCATTTTTAAACAGAGTAAACTGTTACTTGAGAGCAATCTAGAAACAGCATGTCCGTATAGAGTCATCGGATTTCTGTTATGGAGCTTTATTTTCTGTTTCTGAAATGTACTAATAGACTGACCTGCAATGTACAAAGTGGTTAGAGTCGAGTGGCGCTAGTATGAATCTGTGAAGGGAAATAAATAGGAAATGTTAATTGTACTTTAGAAATAAAAGTTTTGGTATTGAGTGTTTATCAGGTGCACACAGAATATATACAAAAGAAGAGTAAATCTTCCATGCTTATTACGTGATGTTTTTACACAGCTTAGAGTAAACACCAGTTACTGTATATACTCTGTCCAGTAGCATGTGCAATACAGCAATCCGGTACTTCAGAGCTGCAGTTTTTCCCAGTGAACTCATTGTCTTGTTTTAAAATGTTTTAGTCTCCATAGGATTAGCGCCTATAGTTGTATTGAGAATAGCCAATTGACGGCAGGTTTAAAGAGTGAATGCCTTCTGCTGAGGCAGAGCAAGTCCCGCTCTGGCCTTTACACCTCCTGTTCAGTTGCGATTGTGTGTCTCAGCAATAATATCTAACGATACGGTGGGCTCTGCTACTGGGGGATGGGGACCCTACATCCATTGTCTCAGAGCCAATGAGAATGTAACAAAAGGAAGATTTGTTCTCCAGTGTTCATTAAGGCGTGAAGATGACCTCATTGAAATGTGGCCAATCAGAGATTAGCTGTTTGGATTTATGCCAGGGATTTTAGACTTGTTAATGTATAGTTGAGGTAGCAAAAGTCAGAAAAAAAGGGAGGCAATGCCTTACACACCGCCATCTGGCTTCTTCTGTGACCGGTTGATCCACGAGAGGGAGAGGCGGGATGGGGAAGGGTCACTGAGCAAGCCCATCCGCTTTTTAAGCCAAGACTTTATATCATTAAAGCAGGAGTGCCTTAAAAAAAAGATTCTCTTTGAAGATGATTTCTTCCTGGCCTCTGTGGATTCGCTGGGCTATAAGGAGCTGGGCCACAAGTCCAGCAAGGTCAAGAACATTGTTTGGAAGCGACCCAAGGTAAGGCTGCAGCTAGTCTCGGTTTTGAGACAGCCCTTGTTACACAGACTTCTGATAGTTTGAAACCATTCAAGGAATGAGTCCCATACGAGTTAAACTGTAGGGAAACGTCTTGGTTAGTGCATTGAGATTCCAGAAATACTTGGGCTTAAAAGTTTCTGAGCGGGACATGTTGAGCATAATTTGGTTTGGCTTAGCAGATGAATGGTCCCACGTGAAACAATCAGCCCCTGCTCTGAGCCAATGGCCCTGTTGGTAGCAAGTTTTTTATTCTCTACTGTGGGGGGAGTTTCAGCCGCTTTCAGACTGCAGTCTTGAGCTTTCAGCAGACCATGTCATAGAAATAAAACAACTATCAGAAATGTGTGAAGTGGGAAACTGACTCCAAAAATTCAACAACTTTTGCTCCAAAATGCATCTGTTTAAGTTAAAAGTGGTAAGATGTTTAGGTAAGGAAGGTTGACAGTCGGCTCTGATGGGCATATTACAAGAGTAAATAGCATAGAAATGACCAGCGTCAACTACTAATGTACGATCAAAAACTACATGACATCCTAAGGAAGTTCTACGTGTTGTTGAACTCAAGCTATTGAGTTCTTCTGAGTTGTTGTTTTCGTTGTGACCTGCAATGCCGCAAGATCTGCCTCAGGATACAATCGGGTCTGCACACTCAGTGATTTTTGCTTACTTCTCTTCCATTTTCATTTATTCTTATTGTACATTCTGTCATCTATTTGTGTTTGCAATTTACCGCTTCCAATAATTATTTCCATTTTTGTCTTGTGTTATTTTGAGTTATAAAATCAGTCATTTGAGGTAACCTACTGGGAAGTGAGAAGCACTTTGAGCATGGGAAATGTGCTATATAACTAAAATGAATTATTAAAGTAAATAAGAAAATCAAATTACTTTTGTTTGTGCTCTAATGCATTGGCTTTGACACAACACCACTAGGAAAGTGGATTGTGTATTTTGCTCTTGTGTTTTCAATAAGTGTACACCGTTCATTTTCAGAACCTACTTTTTCCATTACAGGACCATGGGGAGCCAAATATCCCACTAGCATGTGGACACAGAGAAGGAACTCATCCAGGACAGAACACCAGCCCATCACTGGGTGCAGTTATACACAAACCAACACTCACTGAAATTACTCATACCAGGGCCACATGATGTAGCATGGATGTATTTAGGACTTGGGTCTATGTATAGAAAACCATTACAGATACAGATTGTGCAAACTCCATACAGACTAAAAAGGACGTTGGTCCATGGTCCCTGGAGCTGTGAGACAGTAGTGTTAGTCACTGCTTCACTAAGCTGTTCAGTTTAAACGTGCCATCCACTTATCCAAATAGAGCAGTTCTTGAGAAGCACATAATATGTCTGCATTTTTAAATACTGTAAATACATGCATACAAAAACAGCACTAAGCTGCTATCCTTCCAGTTAGCTCTCTATTTTTTAAACATGCTTATTTAATTACAGGCTGTTCAAGTGCCACAGTGTACATTGACAGCTTAATTTGCAAGGCAGTAATGAACCTCAGACAGCAGACTAGTCAATGAACAGCCATACTTACACACAATCCCACCCCATGGCAGTTTAGGGGTGCAGTGAACCGAACAGACAAGTCTTTGGACTGTGGGTGAAAATGAAAATAGCCGAAGATAATCAAAACAGATGTGGATACACATTCTTCACAGCTAGTGACAACTTTCAAATTCATCCCAAGGCCATGCAGCTTTAAGAAGCAGGACTAATAGCTGTAGCTGTATTGCCTGCATTTGTTCTCCATCCTTTTTTTTTTTATCCTGCTTTTTGCATTACATGATTGCTAGGACACCATCCTAATAGTATTAAGTATAAAGTAGGAACTTGCCCCAGATGAAGCAGGACTCCGTCACAAAGCACACGTTGAGACGTGATAAACTTCAGATAAACTGCCACTGATCAAAGTGCTAATCACGAAAACACTGAAAGTAGAGGTAGCAGATCCATTAAGTTCATCACCATTCTGTGTGTATAAAATTGTAAAAAGGGTAGTTAGGCCTGGCACATCATGTTTTTGCTAACAGCAAAAAAGTCATGTTAATTTAAAAAAAAACAACATCTTTTCTTTGCTTGGGTCTACATGAGAAATTGACAGAAATTAAAAAAGCCAACTGCTGAGGTGCAGCTAAATCAAGGAGAAATAAAAGACAGGAGGACAGACGAAAAGTCAGTGGCGGGAAAGAACATTTTTAGTAGTAAACATTTCTTACATATTTTGTTTAGCATGTGTCCTCACACAAAAAGACTTATAATACCACCATACATTACAATTACTTACTTTTTAATGTTTTTCTCAGTCTAAGCATGTAGGTTAGTTTACTTGCTTAGAGTCACATTGCATGAAGTGGGCTTTGAACTCTTGTGAAGACCAACACCCTAACCAATTAGCCCAAACTTTAAGGAAATGTATTTACAAAAATAGACTGGAAGGAAAAGAAAGTAAAATAAAACACAACAGGTAGCAATATTGCTGAACATCACTTTTCTTCAACTATGTTATGTTAAAAGCCAGTCATTAATTACCTGTGAATCCAAGAACAGGAGAGCCCTTGAACACTGCAGGTTTTCTGCATCCATTACTCTTTGCTGTTTGTTGGTTGGTTTGTTTTTTCAAGCTTCTTGCTTCCTAGAAGTTGAATATTTTTGTTGTTTAGGAACGTCATCCAGGGGCGGCACGGTGGGTTGCGCTGCCGCCTCGCAGTTAGGACACCCGGGTTTGCTTTCCGGGTCCTCCCTGTGTGGAGTTTGCATGTTCTCCCCGTGTCTGCATGGGTTTCCTTAATGTGGTCTGGTTTCCTCCCACAGTCCAAAGACATGCAGGTTAGGTCCATTGGCGATTGAACCCTAGTGTGTGCTTGGTGTGTGTGTGCCATGCAGTGGGCTAGCGCCCTGCCCGGAGTTTGTTTCCTGCCTTGTGCCCTGTGTTGGCTGGGATTGGCTCCAGCAGACTCCTGTGACCCTGTAGTTAGGATATAGCGGGTTGGATGATGGATGGATGGATGGATGGAATGTCATCTATAGCTTCTTACACACCTTTATCCTATCACTCATTATTTGAGAAAGGAAATTAAAGTATTCAGAGGGAACCCCAGGAAGATATACAGAAAGAACGTAGAAATTTAACAATACAATACAATACAGTTTATTTTTGTATAGCCCAAAATCACACGAGAAGTGCCGCAATGGGCTTTAACAGGCCCTGCCTCTTGACAGCCCCCCAGCCTTGACTCTCTGAGAAGACAAGGAAAAACTCCCAAAAAAACACCAGTAGGAAAACATTGAGAAAGGCAGTTCAAAGAGAGACCCCTTTTCAGGTAGGTTGGGCGTGCAGTGGATGTCAAAAAGAAGGGGGGTCAATACAATACAATACAATACAATACACAGAACAGAACAAACCCTTGTGATAAGAATGAGTCGGAGACATCATAAAGATTTGGGGCAGCCACCCGTATAATTGCAAAAAGTAGTTTTAAATAGCATGATGTGCTTAGTTCGGAGTCCAGAACAGAACTGCCTGTACCGAGGCAAGATGGCCGTTTTAAAGGGCTGGAAGGGAAATGACGTCATCAATGCGGAACTGGGAGTGGTGTCCTTGTGCCTGGAAGTGACATCATCCTTGGGGCCGGCAACAGGCGGGATTTCCCGGAAAAGGTCTGCACGGGACTGAGAGAGATAGTCAGTACACTCCGCCACCCCCTGGCCTGGCGTAGAATTACTAGTGTTTAGGCCCTTCAGCTGGTTCCCATGCGCACGTGTGTGACACCCTCAATACAGTATAAAAATAAAAAGTTTAGCAGAATTTAACAGTAGATGATAAAACATAATATGATTTGGATTTGTTTAGAGGAACACATTAGTAACTTGGGTTGCAAACTGAACTTTTGTATCTGGAGTTCTAAGGCAGTTCTGAGAGTAAATTGTGCAACCAGTGTGACTCTCTCTACCTGATTTGCAGTCACAGTATTCACAACTAGTAATATTTGACATGTACAATGAAATTAACCACCTTGTCACACTTTAGAGAAGAGAGACGTTGGAAGCTTGACATAGTAACTGCCATGTGAGTACAATGTAGTTACAAGGCACTTACAGTATGCAGTAAGAGATGTAAAGTAAAGTGTAGCTAACTACTTCCTGGAAAATCAAGACTTATACCACAGCCACTGGTTCATTTTTAGTTTAATTATTTTTACTTTAGGTGAACTGTGTTGGTTCAATATGCATGAACATACTCTAGATCGGAAGGCACTGGGTTTGTTCCTACCTTGTTGTCAGCATTTCCAGAATAGCCTGTAGTTCCCTTTGATCCTGACATAGTTAGATTAAGCAGGTTCGATGGATGGCTGCATATCATTCACTGTAAGCTGTGCAATTTCATGATCTTGTTTATTTCATATCATTATATTGTGGTTTTTGAGCTTGATGCTGAATAAAAAGAAGGAATGAAAGACCTGGATTCTCATGGATAAAACCTTGCTTAGAATCCAAACTCAAATTTTGCTGTTGCTTAATAGGCAAAAATGGTGTACACACAAAAAATATTTATTTATAAAAGAATATGTTCAGCATGTGCCACGACAGAAATCTCAAGTCATCTTAAAACAATGTGCGTGTTCATAAGCTTTTAGCTACTCCCTGTAACCTCCCACCAGCAACGATGTATGGGTTAAAAAACATTTTTTAAATATTCATGACATAATCATTGTATAAATTTGGCCATATTCCCGAGTGAGATCTTTAGTACATACCATGGGTGGACACAGCAAACAAAATTTCAGTAAATGTGAACCTGAGGTATTACTAAAGTGGAGAGCAGAAAAAAACAAGACTGAGAGCAGCTGAGTGGAGAGAGGAATAGCAATGTGTCCTCATGCAACAACCCCAAAAAAGAAACCACATGAACTGACGCAGGCTTATGTGCAAAACTGCAAGATATTAAGAACATTCTTAAAGAACTTGTTATAAAAATAATAATCTTCTCAAGAAAATATGCACGTTGCAATACATACAAGTCTCTTTACATTCAATGTACATCATCCATGCACTCATGTCGGCTGAACTCTGGTGGCAGGTGTTGTCATTGTCCAGAGTGTCTGTCATTATACAGTATGTCCCTATTTTGTGGAGTTTCTGGGTTGGTGAGCGGTGGGAGAAACGAGGCTCTAAAGGAGAACCCTTTATCACATGAAAAACATGACATACTGTAACTGACATTTGACCTTTTGGAGGGAATCGCCTGTGGCAGGCTATGCAAAGCGCAGGTTCTCAAGAATCATAATGATTTTTTTTGGCTTATTGTAATGTCTGGCTTACAAGCTGATTTAGATTTTTTACAACCGTTGTCTTGGAGTTGTGTGCTGAACTGGAACCTATATTACAAAGACTATCGTACAGAAATCATTAAATCCCAGCTACATTCCAGGTGTCAACAACCATAGGGTATTTGGTGACGGGCAGTTTTCAGGGTGAACTGGGTGACCAGTCAGGAATCTCACCGTTAGTTCTGAGCCGCGTCATGCCATCCGTATGGCACGGTATAATTAAGGTGCGACCCAGATACATCTGATTTTGTTTTTCCATTAGGATGTGCAAGCCAAGATCAACAGGAAACTTGCAGTGATTGCTGATTTTCTTTAATGTAATTGTCACAATTGACTGCACACATGTTGCGATTGCGAGGCCATCACAGAAAGAATTTGCAGCGTAAACAGAAAGCACTTTAATTCAGTTCATATGTCACTAATATGTAATGCTGAAATGTGTCAGACTAATGTATTTTGTGAGATAAATTCATGATTCCTTTATCTTAGCAAATAGTAGTTTGGGTAGCAGGGTCACGCTGTGTGTGTGTGTGTGATGGTTGGCTTCTTGGTAATGCTGCCATTTCCATTTATGTCATACTATACACAGCACAGCCTTTTATAGACAGAATAGATAGACTGCACTAAGGCAGTTAACATTAAGTGTATGCATTAAGTGTTATTACTAACATTGAAGACAGCAGTATTGAGACAACATGTCAGTTTGCTGTGATATAATTAGTTTAAGAACATTGGAGTGTGACTTGTGCATCATTGACATGCGCAATAAAAAGAGATTTTCTTTTCATTTCATTGTCCTGCTTCTTAGAGTCACTAAAACAGCAACACCAAAAAACCTGTGCAGGATTTATGTATGGTTGACATTTTCCATAAGTTTAAGCCAATTTTTACATCAAGTTCATGTTTTATAAATCCCATCTTTTGCTTAAGAAAAGACCCATGAATGTGTCCAAGCATAAGATGTTTTATTCATGAGGCCAATTGGCTACTTAACCCATCCTGGGCATTTTAAAGTAGAGTCTGTGCTGGCTGTCCAATCTGATGGCAGAACCTTTCCATCCAATGATTCCAAGGCTCTCGGTATCTCAGATGAAGTTTCCATAGGCAGGAGAACAGCTTGGCACAGAGGAGCAGTGGCACCAACTTCCACAACAAAAAACTGAGAAGAGAAACAGAGAAAAGGAGGGTTAGTAACAGTTTATAAATATTGTATCACTTATATTTTTGTAAAAATGACTAACCGTGTAAGCATGTAAAGTGTAAAAGTTCCAAGTACTGAATCTTGTGGGACACCATATTTGACTTCTGAGAATAATTTGGTACTGTCAGCACCGTTTTTTACATTCTGAAATTGATTTAATAAATATGAACTAAACCAGTCAAGCACAGAGCCAAATGCCATTTTCCAGCCTATCTAAGAAAAATGAATGGTCAGTGCTTCTAAATGCTGAGCTTAAATCTACCAATATCATTATTCTGGAATTTCCTTCATCAAAGGATATTAATAATAATAATAATACATTTTATTTATATATGCTCAAGGCACTTAGTATATTAGACTATCATTTACAATACTGGTCTAGTGTCATTTCTGTATTATGACCAGTGGGAAAGCCAGAGTAGAATTTCTCATATTTTGATGTGTAAGGTGAGATTGAAGCTAAGCTGTAACTAATTTTTCAAGCATTTTAGAAAGAAAGGGTAAATTTCGAATAGGTCCATAATTAACATGTGTACAGTATGTAGGCCTGGCTGTGGCTTTTTAAGTAACAGTTTCACAACTAACACTTTTAGTGCATTAGGAGCTACGCCATTCAGTAATGAAGTACAAAATGCTAAGAATGAGTTCTGTCAGGACATTCATTGAGCTTTTTACTAGTTTTGTTGGGACAGATACTAGGTTTTATTTTACATATTAAAGTTATGACTTTCTATTCTGTTATCAGATTACAATTGCTATATTGGTTTGTGCAAGGTGAGATAGGAATTGCCAATAACATATTTAGTTTGGGAGGTGATGCTGGAATCTGGGATCTTTTAGTGTAAGTTTACTCATGAAATTGGTAAAGTCTGAACTGCTAATGTCTGTAGATATTTTCCATTACAATTCAGAATTCCCATTTGTTAGATTACCAACTGTTCTAAACATTAAACAAGGATTCTTTCTGTTGTCACCAATTAATTGAGAAAAGTAGTCCAAGGGGAGATGAAAACAACTTTTCTGTACTTTTTAACATCCTCTCTGTCCAAGCGGTGCAGAAGATGCGCAGCTTTGTTGCTCTCATTCTGTGCCTCAGTGTTTTCTCTACTTTATGAGCATGAGTACTCTCCTTAAACAATAGTACATTCACATGCGCTTTAATCGCTTTTGTTTTAAGGGGCCAAGGCCTTTTCCAGGGCCATATTCAATGTGACATTATAACTGGATGTTAGCTGATCTAAATTGTTTTCTACACTTGTGCTCGAGTTTCTCAAAATATCTACAAACTTTGATGCAGTGCTACAATCTAGATGCTACACTATCCTTGTTTTAATTTGCAAGTGAATTGGTAAAGGCAAAATCAACTACAACATAATTAAGTGGTGATTAGAAATAACTTAATGTAATGGAGTAATATTTAAATATTACATCTCGACTCTGTAATAAGTAAATTTAATGTGTGGTAATGACAACGAGTCAAGCCATTGCCAATCTGACAACCCCCTACTAAGTAAAATATGTTTGTAAAATGTAATTTTTCACATTAATGTGTATATTAAAATACCCCATCAACATTACACTACATGATCATAATTTACACATAAAACAGACAAAAGGCTGACAAAATTCCATCACGAATAAAGATTTACCACATAACTGAGAAGACCATTGTTCAGTTTGTAACGGCCGACCCCTTTACCCAGCCGGCAGCTACACCTCCAAGACCTGTGGCCTGGATAATTTACTGAGAAATCTAACTATCAAGCCGTACTTCTACACAATTAAACTTTTCCCCACAATCGACGGTATAAATGCAAGTACACAAAAGCAGGATGTAAAATTAAACGGATTAAATGTATTAAATGAAACAAGACATGCCACAAAACAGATATAAATATAAATATCCCTCCACCCCAGCAACAACAAGACAGCACCAAATATAAATACAAACACCCTCCCTTGTCCCTGTAACATATAACACACAACACGAACAACAAAATGACTGATAAACAGAATGATTGTGAACTTGAGTCCGAATATAAAAAATGTCCTGAATACGGATGACTGAACTAGCGGCAATTGTAGTGTTTGATTTTCCCGGCGATTGGAGCAACCTCACCGTGATTCCTCGGCGTATAGTGGATGGTGAATCGACCCCGGGGTCTCAGCAGATGCAGGTTGAAAGACAGTCCGGAAAATGAAAAGCAAACTGGTGAAAAGGCGCGATGTGAAGAAACAGCAAGCAAGTTGAAGTGGTTGAAACAAAACGGTCTTTTTTTCCTTCTCCTCCCTCTTTCCTCTTAAATAGTCTGTGACGGCTGTAATTGATTAATTAAGAACAGGTGTTTTCCAGGTTTGCGGCTGTGGTCTCCTTCCATCATCCGTCCTCCTTTACGGGGACGGCATTAACTGATACACATACAAACAGCAAATGGGACAATGAAACGAGACGCACTCAGGACTGACATTTAAACACTAACTATGTGGCCCCGCTACAAGTTAATGGAACAGGACTAGACAATCCAGTTCATCTGTCAGTCTAATCCTCTATGTGATAATGAGCCTAGAATTCAGTGTTCCTGTTCTGTCTGAAAAAAGATTATATTCGAGGTTCACTCTCCAAGGGTTAATGGCATGATAGCAAAAATCTATATTTTGTTTCAGATTTTGGGCCTTTCTCATGGTATTCTATTGAAAAAGAATGATTTTTGTAATGTCTCCCTCCAGTGACACTCCATACTACAAGCCCATGCAGAGATCACCGTGGATCCTTTTGACATTGCATCATAGAAATGCTGTTAATATTTTACACTTGGACAATATGGTCTCCTGACAGCTGTTCACGTTTAATTGCTGTCACCCCAGGGAGGGTTCAGCATTGCCACCAATCCTTTTTAGAAGTTATCACTTTATATTCAGCACTCATAAATTCCTTTGAGCTGTATTTAGTAAAAAAAAAAGTAATTGGATACATGGCAATTTGAGTGAAGTTAGTTTTCAGGTCTGGTCTACTTTAAGTTATTTAATGATATTTGAAAAATAAATACGCACACTTAACATAACAATCTCAAATCTGCTTTATCCAGCAGGGAGCTTGGACTTGTGCTGGCAATATCCTGCTCAAGGCAGAAAGTGACCCTGGATAAGCTGGCAGTACATTGCAGGGTCCATTTCACACACTCACACTCACACACACATACCTACATTCATATTCACACAAGGCCATATTAGAATCAGCGCTTAACATGTACGTGTTTGGGATGTGGGTGCCAAATCTACACGGGCACAGAAAGAATGTGGAGACTCTCGGCAGACACTGATATCAGATGCTGGATCCTTGAAATTGAAGCACTAACCACCATGCCATCTTGTCACCCTAACCATACTTAAGAGTAGTATAGTTACTTAGTACAGTAGCATATTGGTTCAGCAATGTACAGGTAGTAGATAAAGCAAGTATAGAAATTATTGAAAACAGCATTTTGGTATGCTTGAGTTATTGAAAAGATAAATTAAAAAAACATAAAATAAATGTGAACTCATTGAAGCAAATGTAAAATTAACTTGAACATTCAACCACATTCAAGTTATTTTTTGTCACAAAACTGTCTTTTCTGTTTACTTGACCAATTATTTGTAGACTCTGGGTCAAACAAGCTAAATAATTCTACTTTTCTACTATTCGACTTTCTTTATCTCTAATGGCAATCACTTTGTATTCCAATAATGAAATTAAGAAGAAACCTTCAAAATAGGGAATGTTTATTGCTGAAAAGTATGTAGATCGAAAATGAGCCTGCTATTATTTATGTTTTTTGCAATGTTAATTTGGCTGGACAGCAAGGTGGATGTTACGGTGGCTCAGTGCTTAACTACAGGAGACATGTTCTGTTTGAAATATGCATGTTCTTGCTTTCTTTTGTGTTTATTTTTCCTGTGAGTATTTAATTTAAAGATGTGCGGATTATGTTGGGTTGTCGCCAGCAGGCGTAGTGATGGATTTGCAGCCCATCCCGGGCTGTTTTTGCTCTTCAAAACAGTGCTGATGTTGAAGATTCTGGCTCCCCATGACTTTAAATCTGGATTCACTACATGGATGGATGGACAATTGTAGCAATTTGATTGATGCATTGTGGCACAGTGGCTAACCCTCTGGCTTCACTATTTCAGAGACCAAGGACTATATGATGTCTGCCTGTTTCTCTGTATTTCGATGTAGGTTTCGACCAGAGCTCCTGATGTCTTATAAAGATATATTTGTCAGGTTATTTGGATACATTAAATTGTCCAAATGAATATGTCACTATGTTGCCCCATAGGATGTATTACAAATGAATACTGTATATCTTGATATGTGAGAAGCAATTTAGATTAAAATATAAAAGCATATTAGAAATGCTTATATACATTAGTCATGCTTAGGCTGTAATTTGAGCAATACATTTATTGAAAAATAACTGAAGAGCAGTATAGACAAAGTGTGACGCAGTACAAGTGATATTTCCTCTAACAGCTGATTTTAAAATAGAAGGAAGGAAAAACAATAACAATAAAAGCAAATGAAGAATGAGAAAACAATACGATGGTAACACCTTGATTCCTGAAGATTAGGATACCGAGCGGTGCCAGTATACTAAAATAGACAGCCTAACTTGTACGTCTGCTTCCATTCTCTATCGTGAAATTAATGTGCAAGTGTCCACCATATAGGTTCTATTGCACGTCAGATTCGAACATTGTACAGTTGCCTGATTGTGCAATTTATATTTGGAGGTGACCATTGGAAAAACATTTTCTGACTTTTTTCTTTATTGTCATGGCCATGTTGCTAACAGTTTTAATGTCTGTTACCAAGGGCATAGCATTGTCATGTCAACACTTTGTGTCTGCGCTTTGGATTAAAAAGTTATAATGAATGTCCAACAAAAGGTAGGGGAAGTATAATTAGATAGTCTAAGGACTTTTTGTTTGCTTTTCTTTATGATTACGACTTTGCTGACCAGATTTCCCATTTTATGTTTGGTATTTTGCCCCCTTCCTGCCCTCTAACAATTCTTCTGTTTTTCCCCCAAAGTGCATTCTTTTCATTTCCTAGCCCATTAATCTGAACTATTGTCTTCCATATGCTTCATAACGACAACAACAAAATATTGATATGTAACAAATTATTCTAATACAGTTGACATACAGGAATCTGGTCTTGGATGTAAAGCACTATATCGTGAATCTAAGGGTTGTTTTTTTTTCAAGCCGCTTTCTGATTATCTCTTTCTTAGCAACTTGTAAGGCTGCCATATTTTGCAAATATAGTAAAATGTGAAGTACTGCAGGTAGAGACTGGGCAGCCATAGCAGTCATGAAACAATCCAAGCAGAGGTTTATCTGAGCACTGTTAATTCTGTTTGTGCATTTAGACTGACCTCAACAGACTTGCATCTTTGACAAGAGCTGTCACAATTGCACCATTATAGGTCCTCCTCTGCCCTCTTTGCATTCTCTTAACAGTATACCACAATGAGCTTCTTTGGCAGACTTTCATTATCAGTAAAAATGTAAAGCATACAAAATGGCACGCCATCAACACTGAACTCCACAATAGAGACGATTGTCAGCTTGCTAACATGAGTTTTGCTACAAAAATATAATCAGATTTGTGTCTTTCTGCTAATGAAGCATTTAAAGTTTCTAATGTAAATGCAATGTGTGTATAATACATTTATAGTTATAATACATTTACAGCGTTCACATACAATTTGAATACGAATGCCTAGTATAAACAGGGTATTTACGATCTGTTTAAACACCCAGTTAAAATTATTGAAGAATGTTGGCCTTAAGGTTTAATGCAGATCTTTTCTAGATTAATAAAGGTGTCAAAAAAAGAAAAAAGGTTTTGAGTTATTGCTGACTTTGCTTGGGAAAGGGCTTCACTGCTTCATGTGTTCCTCCCATACTCTACATTTTAATAAACTGCTGCTCTTTTGCACCTTTTGTAGGAGATTTGTGAAAATCCACAGTTCATAGTTGGGGGAGCCAATAGGACAGACATCTGCCAAGGAGATCTGGGTAAGAGATTACTGTTTTGTTGAATACTAAAGATCACAGTAGCTATACATATTTTTAAAAAGACTGCTGTGTCATTAAAATACATCATAGCATCATGATATTATATAACTGTATTATTGCTTAAACAATGTACTGTAAATGTCAAGTTCAATACTGTCTCAGTGATCACAGGATTTAAGAGCTCCTTATCCAACAGTGGTTACAAAGTCGCAATACTGGCTGTATAGTGTGCGCGTTTGTTTTTAAATAACATCTGAATTTTATACTGTACGAAAATTAAAGAGGCAACTAGTAAATCAGCAAACCAAAGTATATTTTCGAGGACCATACTGTATCTTTTCAAAATAAAAACTAGTCTAAACAGATCGATTTAAAGCTTAGTTATTGGAAGAAAAAGATTTTATAGATTTATGCCTATGCTACTAATAGAGACATATGCACACGTATAACTTTCTATATGCTACAATATAAACATTTTTCTTGGAGTTTTCCATAGCCAAAAATTTCTTGAACGTATTCCTCTAGAGAGAGAGAGAGAGGAAAAAAAAAACGAACTTGTTAAAAGCAGTTCAGGGTATTTTGGAGTAAATATAATTTTAATAAAATATTCTGCATGTAGTGTTTTCTTTCCATGACAATGACCTCTGTTACAGCCTGGCAGATATCGAAGGCAAGTTATTTCCAGTAGCTTTTTTGACTCCTAATTAAACTGATTTGTGCAACTGATTGGACTGACCTAAAGAAATGCCCCATTTAACTTTCTTTTGCTGTAAGTGGCAACGTCATTCAAATCCTACCAGTGCTACTTAACAGGACTTAACGTGTCGGAGTCTGAGTTTTTGTGGACTCTTCCTGTTCAGCGCAATTCTATCCAGTCAGTACGTGCCATATACAGACTAATATGTAGATTAGCCAGTTGATGTCTGAGCATGTGTGATACCCAACTCCAGTCACTGGAACTTGACACCAACCTCGTTTGATAAAGTCATATTGTAAGAATATCCTAGAGAGCTAGGTACTGGGTTTAAAAGGAATGCTCTGGTGGACAGGAATTGTAGAAACAAGGTACCAAGGTGGCCTGGAAGATCGGGAAAAAGAACATTTCAAATATAAACTAGCTGATGCACAGCTTCTCTGCATGCCTCTGTGTGAATTGATTGGAGACATACCCCAAATGAAAATCCTCTGGTAGTATCCCTGAAAAGGAGAGATCTTTCCACTCTTCTAGAAAACTTTATATATTCCTGCAGGATGCTATAAGGAAAACCACTCTGCAAATCGTAAGTTGGGCAGACCATCGTAAAGAGAAGTTACAGCTGGCTGATGTTTCTCCTGTCTAAACCAAACAGAGGTCCACCCTAAATATCATCATGTGTTAGGATGGAAGACTGACAATACCTAACTGGCAAGGAGGAAGAGAGTCAAGTGTTTCAGTGGAAGGTGTAAAAAGAGAGTGGTGATGGTTTATTATGGATTTGGGATATTTGAAAGTGGGGAAACCATCCCAACCGCTATCTTTATATACAAAGGTTTGGGATTTGCTTTGCTTTTTTGAGTGTTCCTTTTATACTTTGAAATCCCTCATATTATCATTGTCTTCTTATGTATTCCTATATCTAATAGTACTTTCTGATTTCTGAACTTGTTGCACTTATAATATTCATCCCAGCTTAAAGTCACATTTGATAGTTATGTTATATTTGGAGAGACCCAGTGCTTACTTTGTGGTTCCTTCTGTTTTTTTTTTGTTTTTTTTTTTATTAATTTTATTGCAATCCATACACAGCAATCAAGTTTTTACAAAAAAAATTGAGTTTAGAACAGATCAATTCCTTCTGGTTTTTATTTTCACAAAAAGTACAGCAAACCCAACTAGAAGTAACTTGCAAGTAAAACAAAGATGGAGAGTATTATGGTATAAAAAGCAACTCTGAAAATTCTCATGTCATGTGAATGCAACATTCCTACCATCAACCATCCTCTTGTATGTGAGCTGCACTACTGGCTCCATCAAAAATCAACAAAGATTTCAGAGACTGCTAGCTTTCTTTCAGCTTTGTGACTAATTAAATATCTTTTATTCTATAATAAAATTTGGTTATGTACCATATACAGTATTATCTTTGTTCTTTATTGCCAACTGCTAATATGAATTTTATTTATGCTGATTTTTGCAAATCACTTTGAATAGGCGAACTTGATATATAATAATGAATGTTTTACTAGATATAACATGAGAACATACTCACAGCTCCCTAGTTTATATAAAAGAGACTGGTTGTGACTTTGTATTTGTGAATGTCTGACAACATATTACTAAGAAATGAAAATGGATCAG
The DNA here is from genome assembly GCF_016835505.1 of Polypterus senegalus. Lineage (NCBI taxonomy): Eukaryota > Metazoa > Chordata > Cladistia > Polypteriformes > Polypteridae > Polypterus > Polypterus senegalus. The sequence goes on along the minus strand of NC_053171.1, from coordinate 69,822,747 downwards.
TGAGTCTGTGAGGTGTCTTTGACGAATCACTTAACCTTCATTTATAGAATACAAATTCCCATAACCCAATTGTGCGGGACAGGTAAAATGATAAAAACTAGCCAATCCGCTAGTACCATACGCCGCATAATCAGGCCATTTTTTTATGATTTTTAAGCACAGGGAGAAAATTAACATTTGAAAAATCGGTAATGTAATAAATCAGTAAGAAAAGCAACATTGTAACAATCCACGGAACGAACCAACACACAATCGTCTGTGACTGAAAACTGGCGGACCGTCATCGCGCCTTCTCCTGCCAGACGGAGGGATGGGGGTGCACGGCGCGGAGTCTGGAACGGGAGGAGAGGAGAAGGATGTCCATTCAGCTCCCTCCGTCATGCTAGTCTCCTGAATTCTTGTTCAGTATGTACTGCCCGCTCAGGTGCCCACCTCCAACTCGTCACTTGAGTCGTTGGCTGCTTTTCTAAATATAATCCACCAAGACACCCTACCACGGTAGTAGCGAGGTGGGAGGGTGTGTGCACAAAGGGTAGGGAAGCAAGCAGTGGGAGCGTATGAGTCGCACTCAAGTGGCAATTCCACGGTTTGCAGCCCGAATGGGGTTCAATGGCTTACCCACGCCTCTCTGCACCGTGTAGACACACGCTCAATCTCATGCATAATTATTTATTGAATGCTAAACACTTCTGGAAAGACACGGTTGTCTAAAACGGGTTGGTATGAGAATACAACAGTAAGTGAATGAAAAGATGGAACTCTGGAGAGAGCAAAATACAACACAATAGTGAACCCGCGGCATAACAAACGCCTCTTAATTATTTATTGATGGTTGAAAACTTCTGGAAAGACACAGTTGTCTAAAAAGGGAGGGTTTAAGGATACAATAGAAAGTGAATGAAAAGATGGAACTCTGGAGAGAGTAACATATAATTGTCCGTGAGTGAAGAAGACGCACGTTTTTAAGTTTTTAAAGACCGCTTACTTCATTGTGTTTTAGCCTCAGTTGTAAAGGATTGTTTTAAGAATCTCATGGGATACCCCTCGCAAACCATTTTACACGCTGCATATGGCGATTCACCTGCGCGAGAAACATGCCTCTATGAACAGTCAAGGTGGCTCGGAGGTACATGAGGCCTCTACGACAGACGAATATAAATGATGCCGTTCTTTCTGTGTCATCGCGCCCGAGTTGGTGGGCGTGGCTCTGCGAGTTTTCGTCGTATCCAATGGTCTTGGAGTTGGTGGCCGTGTCTTCTCCCTGCGTGCACCATAGGTGTCTTACTTGTCGGCAGCTTAGTGAATCTACGCCCCTTCCGGCGTGCTTTCCATGGGTGTCTTGCCTTAGTGAATTATATATATATAGATAGTAATAATTATGTTTTGCTGTCATCTTCTTATTGATTAGAATAACTGATATATGCATTAAATATAAAAATACATGTACATGCTCCTATCAGTGCAGTTTAAAGAACAGTGAGCCTTGTGCCAGCTGGCTCTTCCAGTTGAAAAAGAAGGTGACGTTAAGCCACAAAGGACCTGAGCAAAGCAGTCTATATTTAAAAATAATATTTTTTCTTAATGGGCAGAAGGCTGTCCATTTTATTGAAGACATCACAGGCTATCGAAACAAGACTACTGAGACGATGTTCCTGGAAATTATTAAATTTCAATTTTTAACACAACATTCTCCAACCTGCTTAATTTGCAGTTGAAGGAAACACAACCTCTGCTGGCAGTATTTTGAGTTCAAAGTGGAGCTTGCATGAGTCTGTGGATTTTCTCTAGAATTCCTGCCATTCCCAAAGAAGTGTACATTAATTGGTAATTCCATTTCCAAATTGTCCCTGTGTAGGTGGGGACTAAGTGGTATCCCGTGTATGGTTGTTTCTTATCTTGCACCTGATGCTACTGGGAATTCCATTTTTTATATATGTAGCTGCGCTTATCCAAAATAAAGTTCTGCAGCTTTTAGTTTGCTTCATAGGATGATTCAGGAAATAGTGTGACGCACGTTCAAATAATTCCACAGACCAAATATCATCATTTTAAAAATTTTAGTAAAATTTCAAAGCAAAACAATTCACACAAAAAAATAGAGAAAACTGATATTAAGGAAAAATTCTGTTTTTCTGTTTAAGGCTTATATAAATTGTCTCATTTCTCTAAGTTTGGTCATACAGTTAAGCACCTAAGCAGATATACTTGTAGCTAACCAAGTTCTATTTCATGTTAACTTACAGGGGGTAAAAGGCTATACCATATTCTAGATAGTTATAAGAAACTGATAGAAAACTGACAGAAACTGTCTATAGAAACCTATGAATTTAACTTCAAACATCAACTTTCCAAAATTGGCTCTTAAAATATATTTGAAGTTCAGATAAGAACATGACAGCTCAAATCAACTGACTGAGTCATTCAGTCTTGTAATACAAGGAATGGTTCTCTGCAGCATGGCTAAAGTCAACTGTGGGCAGAATGGTGGAACTGTGGTGCCTCACAGTAAGAAGACCAGGGTTCATATTCTGGATGTTCCCTCTGTGGCTTTCCTCTGGGTACTCTGGTTTACCTCCCACAGTCCAAAGACATAGAGGTTAGGTGAGCTGCCATTGCTAAACTGATCCTAGTGTGCGTGTGTTTGTCCTGTAATGGACTGGCACCCTATCCAGGAATTTTTCCTGCCTTGCACACTATGATTGCCGCCCCACAACCCTGCCCTGAATGAGCAGGTTAGGCAGATGAATAGATGGAAGTCAGTTCTACACTTTAAAATGTGTGTGTCACCACAGTTCATTTTTTTGGGGGGGATTTGGGAGGGCACTGTACCTATCATCTTCATGAATCCTCTGCCAATATATAAATGACACCTTTGTGCAAATTAATTAGTTGAAATAAACTCTGAAAACAACGAAAAATTGGTTTTACTCAATTTTTTATTATGAATAATATTTATATACTCACATCAGTACGTGATATGACCTCCTCGACTCTTGAGAAGCATTTGCATGTGATTTGGCATGGAACCCACCAATTTTGAAAAATCTGGGAGGATTTTGGGGTCTCTGTACCAAACCTGAATTAGGGCCTGAATCATCATCTCCATGGTTGTGCAGTCCATTCCACACAGTCATTGCTACATACAGACCACGCATTTTCAATTGGGTTCAGATCATGAGAGTTTTCAGGTCACTACAGTATGTTCATTTGATTCTCATCAAAAATGTCTTCACTTGTTTTATTATGTGACATGGGGACAGACCTTGTTGAAAAACATTGGATCGCGTGTAACACCCACCAAAGAAGATATTGTGGGATTGCTTCAGCTATTATGGCAGTGGTTGCTTACACCCAGTTGAGGGCATGATGTGCTCACCATAACATATTGAACTTTTCTGCAGAAAAGTTGTTCCAGAACTGGAAAAGTTCTTTCCTGCTGGATCCAGTGTTTTTCAAAAAGATCTAAGCCTCATGTCACACATCGAAACGAATGAATACATTTTTCAATGAGAAGCAAATGAACATACTGGAGTGGACTAGAAATTCTCCTGATCTGTGCCCAATTGAAACTTTGTGGTCTTTGTAAGCAATGACTTAGTGGAATGGACTGCACAACTATGGAGAAGATGATTCAGGCCCTAATTCAAGTTTGTTATAGAGACCCCACAATCCTCCAAGACTGTTCAAAATTGGTGGATTCCATGCCAAATTTCAAACAGATGCTTCTCAAAAGTCAAGGAGGTCATATTATGTACGGATGCGGGTATATGAATATTATCTATACTAATAAAAGGAAAAGCCCTCACTGACTGACTGACTCATTCACTCACTCACTCACTGACTCATCACTAATTCTCCAACTTCCCATGTAGGTAGAAAGCTGGAATTTGGCAGGCTTATTCCTTACAGCTTACTTACAAAAGGTAAACAGGTTTCATTTCGAAATTCTACACGTAACGGTCATAACGGACGATAACGGTCGACAACGTCCGCCATGTTGAACTTTCTTATTTATGGCCCCATCTTCACGAAATTTGGTAGTCGGCTTCCCTGCACTAACCAAAACCGATGTACGTACTTATTTCAGTGGTATGACACCACTGTCGGCCACCATATTGAACTGTCCAACATCACTAATTTTACAACTTCCCGTGTAGGTAGAAGGCTGACCCCATCTTCACGAAATTTGGTAGGTGGCTTCCCTGCGCTAACCAAAACCAATGTACATACTTATTTCGGTGGTATGACGCCACTGTCGGCCGCCATATTGAATTTTCCAACGTCACTAATTCTCCAACTTCCCGTGTTAGGTAGAAGGCTGAAATTTGGCAGGCTCATTCCTTATAGCTTACCTACAAAAGTTAAGCAGGTTTCATTTCGAAATTCTACATGTAATGGTCGATAACGGTCGACAACGTCCACCATGTTGAACTTTCTTATTTATGGCCCCATCTTCACGAAATTTGGTAGGCGGCTTCCCTGCGCTGACTGAAACCAATGTACGCACTTATTTCGGTGGTATGACGCCACTGTTAGCCGCCATATTGAACTGTCCAACATCACTAATTCTCCAACTTCCCGTGTAGGTAGAAGGCTGAAATTTGGTACTTATTTTGGCATATGGAACTTTTCAACAGTCTTTGTTACTTATGGGCCCATCTTCAAGAAATTTGGTACACGGGTTCCCAACGCTAACTGAATCCTACTTACGTACATATATACTGTACGTCCATAGCCTGCAGCTCAGTCACCATGTGAGGCGTTGGGTCCCCCATCCCAACGCCTCCCACGTTGTTGGCTGCCTGCCTATATAAGGCTGTCCGTCGCTCCAGTCTCTACATTCCCTTCCTTGCTTCGCCACGGGATTCACGTCTCCCTGCTGATAACTACAGCCTTTTTATTTAATCCAAGGCTTCTCCGTTGTTTTATTGTTCATTTATTACGATTATAGTTATTGTGTAGGTATTTTAGACTTACTTTACATTGTTCAGGTACCCATTTCCTTTATCATTCCAACCGTACCTGCATTAACATGTCTATCGAGGTGATCACCATTGATCAAAGAACTGTCACTTACTGAGTGGTTTCCATGCCCGGAGATGGCACCTACCTTTTCCATTCTCTTTATTACATATTGCACGGCCATATCAGGCTCACTCTTGATATGCGGATGAACATTCTGTCTTATGTATTGAATGACTGGGACAGGTTCAAGGTGTGGACTGATGACGGTACAGGAGATAATTATACTACACAGGAGCACTAGAAGAGTGAAATGCTTAAGCCCTTCACCTATGGTTCTGCATGTGAGTTGATGGCTGCTGCTGAATTGTTCGGTTGTCACTTTCAAGTGTACCGAAATGGCCAAATATTTTACACCTTTCGACAACCGCCAATGCCTCTTAAACATCTTAGATTCACAGGTGACGATTTCAGTAGTGGACACTTTGATGTTTATGAATGTTTAAACTCTCAAAAGCTGGATGTGAAGTTATCGATGAAACTGGTTGTGTGCTTACAACGCTTGACAGATGCCGAATGTCACTTCAACACAAGTCCTACAAATACTGTCATAATTAAAACAAACCATGAAACTCAAACCGATTATGACAGCAGCAATCCAAGCTGTGAGATTTGAAACAAGATTACTGTTCACATGGCCAACTGTACGTTGCATGCTCAAGAGTAAGCTCAGCGAATAGCTTGGTCATATTACAACCGGAGGGCCGAACTCACAATGTGGTATACAAAGAGATCCTTAACAGATAATTATTGGTATATTTTCCCTCAGTTTAAAAAGGTTTAATTTTCTTCTTAATAAAAATTTTAAGGCAGTACTTCGCCACTCTTGAGCGTGGTATTTTGCTAGTTCATAATAAAAAATTGAGCAAAACTGATTTTTGTTGTTTTTAGAGTTTGTTTCAATTAATTTGCACAAGGGTGTATATACTATACTATATATAGTAGGGGTGGTGTTCTTTGGATCACTACGGTAGGGTTGACAAGTATAGTGGGCAGATGCTGCTTTTGGATTTAAATGACAGAACAATATCCTTATTGCAGAATGTATTCATTTTTAAGTAATTTCCAGCGAGCCACCGGAGGGCATTTCTTCCTGATATGACAGATAGGGGGCGCTATCACTCCCTTGAACCCTTGTCCAAGACATCAGACACCAAGTAAAAGTCCAAATGTTGACTTTATTAACACAGCACAGTGCACAAAGCACCCTCTCCTCCACAATACTCATTCAATAATTAATACAATAAACAATCCTCCAACTCCCAGCAGCTCCGTCACACTACCACCCAACACCGGCTCGCCGTCTGGGAGCTCCCACAGTCCTTTTATAGTCCCTGACCCGGAAGTGTTTCCCATCCTTCAGTCCATGATTCCGTATCACTTCCGGGTCAGATAAAAAGTCCTTTTCTTCACCCCGGAAGTACGTCATCTCTCCTGTCGCTGTGACTAAGACGCATTTCCGGGTTATAGGGCACAAACGACTCTCTGAGCCTCCCTGCAGCGTCCTCTGTTGGCCCCTGTGGTATCCAGCAGGGCTGTAGAGGAAAACACCATTGTCCATGATTCCCTGCTGGTATCCGGGCACCTCCATACTGCAGGGAGAGCTCCATCTGGCGGCCTGGGGGTATTGGCCGGGATGAAAAGCTGGCCATAGACCACACTGGTTATAAAGAGAGATCCACACAGGGAACTAAGACCAGTCTCATCTATTAAGAGCTTAATGGGGAAGCCTCCTGTTTATCACCTGACTAGCTGTGACTGTCCACAGGCCACACTATGCCAGACAAAGTGTGATAAAGGCATAAAAAGCAGGCTTAGAACAAAGGCAGGAGTCAGCTTGGCTTGCCAGGGCCAGGTTTGGAAAAACCAATGTTATTGGATGGTACATCATATTGGACATTGAATTAGTAACACTTGCCAACAGGACTAACTTATCTCATAACACACTGAGTCTGAGGAGTTCTAATGAAATATCAATTTCCCCCTTCTAATCTGCAATTGTCCTTTCAAGACCATTCTGTGAAGAGCCAGACTGGTACAGCTTGTCTCATTATACTGCACAAAGCAAGATATTTTAAAGAAGCATGGTACCATTAAGAACCACTGCTGCTATAAAATCCGGCCTGCTTTCTCACCACAGGTGACGGTCATTTCAGACCGTAAAATTAAGCTCTCGTGCCAGCATTTTTAGCCACCCTGTAATGTGAGCACTTCTGTCACTTTCTCTGTCCCTGGACCTCCTCAATATTGGATGCCACACAAAGTCAAGAAAAATCTGCCCCCTCACGCACTGATGCGCTGAACTTGATCCTTGTGTTAATGTTCCATAGGTCATTTAGATTTAATCATGAGCAAGCACAGATGGACTTCACTTGGCACAAAACACAGTAATGAATGATACTTGCAGCTGGTGGTCATATTACTTTGAGATGCCCTGTTGCACCTCTCTCTCTCTCTCTCTCTCTCTCTCTCTCAAAGTAAGTTTTGTTCTCTTTTTATACACCGTATACTCTTCACTCACATCAGGGATTCTTGCACACAAATAATACATTTATGTTAAATGTGAAATGCTATTAAATAGGATAGTAAAAAAGAGCAATTCAATGTTAAGATAGTAAGCAGGCATAAACTGTTTATGGCAGAGGTTCTGCACACCTGTCATAGAAAAAGCTGAAAGATGTAATAAGGCTTGGCTGCAGGAATGGCTCTCAGATAACAGAAAGGCAATACGAACATAAGATGTAGCCAGGAGGTACTGAGTGTTGTTTGATGAGGGGAAAAAATACTTTAGATGCTTTTAGCATAACATTGCAACTTAGCAAAATGTGAAAAAAGTGAAAGGGTCTGAATACTTTCTGAATGGCACTTTCTGTTGTAAGATTTTTCATGTGGGAAACTCAGAATTTTCGAGGTAGGGTGTTCTTCTCACCAGTCGTAATGCCAGAGAGTGGTAATGTGCTGCATGTTGATTAGCATATGCAAGGGAGACTTTCACTAGATTATATATATGACAGAAGTGACCCTATAAATATAAAACTATGTAACAGTCTATTGTATTTTCAATATTCCCAATAGCCACTTGCATGATACCACTTCAAAGTGAAAAGGTCAACATTTTTAAAAGAGTTTGTTTTTCTTTATTGGTATAAATTATTTCCTCATTCTTACTCCATCTTCTTCCTAGATGATTCTCTAACTGCTAAAATGCTGCAAAAACCTCTTAAGGTAGACTTTTGTATTATTAGAAATATTCTCTTTCAGCTGCCTAATTGCATTTCTGTTTACCGTTTAATGACTGCAGTAATATAGTCACAAGCCTCACAGTTACTGTTGAATTTGTCTTATAACTTTAGTAGTTGTTTTGTGTTATCTCTTATAGTTTTGTATGTTTGACATGAAATTGTCCTGCATTATATTTTAAATCTGTTGCATCATTTCTCAACCACTTTCTTTATAAACCACAGCTTTTTTTGCAAGACACCCTGAGTCAAAATGTTTTGACTTTAGTGTTATCACCACTCCTCCCAGTAGTGCTGGGCGATATGGAAAAATCATATATCACGATATGGATTATTTTATATCACAATAACGATATATATCACGATATACCACCCACAATAAAGTACGTTTCCAGTTATTCTCTGAAAAGTTTGACAAAAATATCATTGCATACTTTTTTTTGCAACTTTATTTTGAAGTGACATTTAACTGAACTGTCACAAAACCACAAGATGGAGTTTCTTTTATTCTTGATTATCACTGATATAAAGGGTAGAGTATGCATTGCATAGCGACAAGACATTATCATTCATTTGTCATAGCCTATTTAATGCAATATTTTCTTTAGTAATTGATAAAATTAGGTTAGAAACGATAGAAACGATAGAAGAGAAATAGGACGATAGACACTTTTCTATCGTCCCCACGATATATATCGTCATATCACCCAGCACCACCTCCCAGGATCCCGACTGCAAACATGCCAAGGATCATTGACATACAAGGGAGGGTTTACACTGGGTGAAAATGAAAATGATAAATTAATGTTTCCTGGCTTTCCTCTTGGGCTTATGACACAATTCATCTCTCCAAGAAATCATTTTCTTTGCTTCCCATCATCAGTTAGCATGTTCCAGCTCAGTAATTGGCCACTCTTCAATGAATATTGTTCATCATTCCATTTTTGCTGTTAGTTTTCTTTTATGGCATTTCACAGGTGGCAGAGTTAGGAATTCAAACACTGAAGCTGGAATTGGAAGATGGGCAAGAGTCAATCAGTTGATCAAAGTTCTTATATTTGGGCATAAGCAGCAATCGTTGTATTTAAGCAGAGAATTAATGCCACAAGTTTTATCCAAGAATATACCATTTAATTCTTTGTGAATGAGTGAATTTTTTCTTTATTTGTACATAAAGTACCGATGGTTAGTTCCATCCTTCCTAAATACAAAAAATTTTTCTGTAACTGATCCATGCACACCAAACGAGCTCAACAGAAGAGCATAACTGGAAACAAACAGTCAACGTTAACAAGTGTCAAAAAGAAAAAAATAATACATTTTACTTTCAAGAAAATAATTTGGAAAAATAAATTAACCTAAAATAAAAGTCCATTTAACCTGCACAAGCATAACAAACCAACTGTAATCAAGGTGCAATCATTAATGGGCATAAAACTTGAGTTGATATGTGGCAGTTCATATAGGAGATCACGTCTCTAAATATTGAAATGGTCTGATCCAGGATTTATGAGGTCTTGTTATGGCAAAGGACGGTACAATGGGCATGTAAACCTAATCAGTATAATGCCATCCCTCTACTGGTCTTGCTTTTCAGTTTCACTCAAATATGGACTGCGGCTGTTAGTGGCAATTGTATTCTCTTGTTGCAGAATTTGCAGTTTTGTGTATTTGAACTATGGGTAAAAATGTCTTTAGCATTTTCATTGATATCGCATTATTTTTTAGCAGTTTATAGAGGTGTCCAAATAAAACTAAATTATGGGTGTTAATTATTGTCAAAAATCTAACCCGCTCCCAAACAATTTTTTCTGTTTGAATATACCTGCATGTGACATTACTACTTTTCTCTGGGTAGGCGATATTTTATCGGACAATGTCAAATTCTTAATGTCAGTCCTTTCAGAGAACAAAGAGAGCTAAATACCCTAAATACAAATAATAATACCCTAATAATAATAATAATAATAATACCCTAATAATAATAATACCCAAATAGAAATACCCTAAATACAAAGAGGACTGTTCCACTTATGTTAGGTAGAATGCCCAGAGGGGACTGGGCGGTCTCATGGTCTGGAATCCCTACAGATTTTATTTATTTATTTTTGTTTTTTTCCTGTCCTCCCTGGCCATCGGACTTTATTCTTATTCTATGTTAATTAATGTTGACTTATTTTTATTTCTTACTGTGTCTTTTATTTTTCTATTCTTCATTATGTAAAGCACTTTGAGCTGCATTTTTTGTATAAAAATGTGCTATATAAATAAATGTTGTTGTAGCTAGAATTGCTTTTCAAAATATATTTTCATGACCATCCTTTTGTTTAGGTGATTGCTGGTTTCTGGCTGCTATTGCCTGTTTGACTTTGAATGAAAAGCTTCTTTATCGAGTGATACCACCTGACCAGAATTTTACAGAGAACTATGCTGGCATTTTCCATTTTCAGGTAAGACAAAAAGACTGCTAATTTCCATCCAAATTGTAGTGCAGAGCTTGTGAATCATAATATGCACATATATAGATTAAAGACAAAAATAAAGGAATACATAAAGATTTCTAATTGCTCTGAATGTGAAGATGCACTGGCTTAGGTTTAAATATAATTATGAGAAGGTTTTTAGCTGCCTCTTTTAGCCCCTCAATGTTTTACATGAAAATATTAGTCTGCCAGGGGTAAGTATCCTATAAAATAATGGGCATCTTAGAAAAATGTATCTGTTTATAATATTGATATTTAACAGCATGGCTAATGCAAATTTGATGCCCATGTTAATATGCAAATAACCCAGCACAGCTCCAATACAAGTACTGTACAACACATTTTACCACTGATTGGGTTTTTTTTTTTGGTGTTATCTTTTTGCATGACCTTTGGGGGTCAGAGCACATGGTCAGCCATTGTACAGCACCTCTGGAGCAATTTTTGTTTTTAGGTTAAGGGCCTTGTTCAAGAGCCCAATGGAGTAGGATCCCTTCTGGCGTTAACAGGATTTGAACCAGCAACCTTCCAGATTTCAGCACATATCTTTACTAAATATATATTTTCCATAGCATCTGGCCACTTAACACAAACTCAATTCAGGACAAACATAAATAAAGAATCCATAAAAGCTGATAAGTAAAATAGTGGAATAAGGAGACGAGAAGGTCTGTAAGAATTTCAATAACTTTTAATTAAGGGCATCAGTTGCAGCTTTTCAGAGATTTGTATAAATTGCTAGCTTACATACAGTATGTTTGTCAGCCAGGACTGCATCATATTTTTATATTGCAATTGCAAAAGAGATATACATATTACAGATCTCTGAAAAGGTTGACATATACAATTAAAAACATTTAGAACAAAAAAATTGTAGATAGAGAGTCCAGCCCCTTTCAAGGAGATTGGTTCCAGAGTCCAAGCAGTATGTTGAGGTGAGCCCGACTATATCTAGCCGGAACCTCTCAACCTCGCGCACTAGCTTAGGCTCCTTCCCCTTCAGAGAGGTGACATTCCACATCCCAAGAGCCAGCTTCTGTAGCTGAGGATCGGACCGCCAAGGTCCCCGCCTTCGGCTGCCACCCAACTCACACTGCACCCGACCTCCTTGGCCCCTTCCATAGGTGGTGAGCCCATGAGAAGGGGGACCCATGTTGCCTCTTCTGGCTGTCCCAGCCACCAGGTGCTCGCCATCGAGCCCCACCTCCAGGTCTGACTGCAGAGGGGGGCCCCGGTGACTATTGAACTGCTTTTTGTCTCATCTCTCACCTAGAACCAGACTGCCTTGGTTGACCCTACCAGGGGCATAAAGCCCCGGACAACAGAGCTCCTAGGATCTTTGGGACACGCAAACCCCTCCACCACGATAAGGTGACAGTTCGAGGAGGACTTCTGTGCTCGTCACGGATTGTCCATAACGAACACCATGTTCAAGCATATGGGTGTTCATATGTGCACTTGGCACCAGGACACCCTAGGCCTCAGTTCGATGATCGACTTTGTGGTCGTGTCATCGGACTTGCGGCCAAATGTCTTGGACACTCGGGTGAAGAGAGGGGCGGAGCTGTCAACTGATGGCTTCAATGGTGGGGGAGGATGCTGGTTAGGCCTGGTAGGCCCAAACATGTTGTGAGTGTCTGCTGGGAACGTCTGGCAGAGTCCCCTGTCAGAAGTAGCTTCAACTCCCACCTTCGGCAGAACTTCAACCACGTCCCGAGGGAGGTGGGGGACATTGAGTCCGAATGGGCCATGTTCTATGCCTCTATTGTTAAGGCGGCTGACCAGAGCTGTGGCCATAAGGTGGTCGGTGCCTGTAGTGGCGGCAATCCCCAAACCCGTTGGTGGACACCGGCAGTGAGGGATGCCGTCAAGCTGAAGAGGGAGTCCTACTGGACTCTTTTGTCCTGTGGGACTCTGGAGGTAGCTAATAGGTACTGACAGGCCAAGCAGAATGCAGCTTCGGTGGTTGCTGAGGCAAAAACTCGGGCATGGGAGGAGTTTGGGGAGGCCGTGGAGAACGACTTTCGGACGGCTTCGAGGAGATTCTGGTGCACCGTCCGGCGTCTCAGGAGGGGGAAGCAGTGCAGTGTCAACACCATATATGGTGGGGATGGTGCGCTGCTGACCTCAACTCTGGATGTTGTGGGTCGGTGGGGGGAGTACAGTAATCCCTCCTCGATCGCGGGGGTTGCTTTCCAGAACCCCCCGCGATATGTGAAAATCCGCGAAGTAGAAACCATATGTTTGTATGATTATTTTTATATATTTTAAGCCCTTAGAAACTCTCCCACACTGTTTATAAATATTCTCCGCACAGTTATACAGTAAACCCTTGTTTATCGCGGTTAATCCGCTCCAGACAGATAAATGAATTTCCACGAAGTAGGAATCTTTATTTATAAATCTAATATTTTCGCAGTTAGAGCATAGAAAACCTGTTTACGACCTTCTAAATATGTTTTTTAACATTATTAGAGCCCTCTAGACATGAAATAACACCCTTTAGTCAAAAGTTTAAACTGTGCTCCATGACAAGACAGAGATGACAGTTCTTTCTCACAGTTAAAAGAATGCAAACATATCTTCCTCTTCAAAGTGCGCGTAAGGAGCAGGGAATGTCAGAGAGAGAGAGTAAAGTAAACAATGAAAAATCAATAGGGCTGTTGCGCTTTTAAGTATGCAAGCACCGCAATAAAGCAGCGGCAATGAAGGGATCAATGCGAAGGTAGCCTTTCAGCATTTTTTACAGGAGCGTCCCTATCTTCTAAGCAAACAGCCTCTGTGCAAAAAGCCCCTCTGCTCACATCTCCTCCGTCAAGCGCAGAGAACGTCAGAGAGAGAGAGAGAGAGCGCGAGATTAAAGCAAACAATCAAAAAATCAATAAGTGTGCCTTTGGACGCACCTCGATAAAGCGGCATTTCTTAGAGGAGCGTCCGTATCCACTAGGTAAACAGCTTCTGTGCAAGCAGCACCTCTGCTCACACCCCCTCCGTCAGGCGCAGAGAATGTCAGAGAGGGTGAGATAAAGGCAGAGACAAGCAAACAATTGAGCACCGCGCAGGAGGCCCATCTTATAGCATTGAGGAGTTTTAGTTAATATGTAATACGTGCTCTGATTGGGTAGCTTCTAAGCCATCCGCCAATAGCGTCCCTTGTATGAAATCAACTGGGCAAACAAACTGAGGAAGCATGTACCATAAATTAAAAGACCCATTGTCCGCAGAAATCCGAATCAGCTTAAAAATCCACAATATACATTTACATATGCTTACATATAAAATCCGCGATAGAGCAAAACCGCGAAAGTCAAAGCGCGATACAGCAAGGGATCACTGTACTTCGAAGACTGCCTAATTCCCACCAACATGCCTTCCAATGAGGAAACAGAGCCTGGGGACTCCGAGGTGGGCTCCCCCATCTCTGGGGCTGAGGTCACCGAGGTGGTTAAAAAAGTCCTTGGTGGCAGGGCCCCCGGGCTGGATGAGATACGCCTGGAGTTCCTCAAGGCTCTGGATGTTGTAGGACTGTCTTGGTTGACACGTCACTGCAACATCGCATGGACATCGGGGACAGTGCCTCTGGATTGGCAGACTGGGGTGGTGGTCCCCCTCTTTAAAAAAGGGGGACCGGAGGGTGTGTTCCAACTACAGAGGGATCACACTCCCCAGCCTCCCTGGAAAAGTCTATTCGGAGGTTCTGGAGAGGAGGGTCCATTGGATAGTCGAACCTCGGATTCAGGAGGAACAGTGTGGTTTTCATCCTGGTCGCGGAACAGTGGACCAGCTCTTCACCCTTAGCAGGGTTCTGGAGGGTGCATGGGAGTTTGCACAACCAGTCTACATGTGTTTTGTGGACTTGGAAAAGGCATTTGACCGTGTCCCTAGGGGAATCCTGTGGGTAGTGCTCTAGGAGTATGGGGTACCAGACCCCCTGATAAGAGCTGTTCGGTCCCTGTACAACTGGTGTCAGAGCTTGGTCCGCATTGCCGGCAGTAAGTCGAGCCCGTTTCCAGTGAGAGTTGGACTCCGGCAGGGCTGCCCTTTGTCACCAATTCTGTTCATAACTTTTATGGACAGAATTTCTAGGCGCAGCCAGGGTGTTGAAGGGGTCTGGTTTGGTGGACTCAGGATTGGGTCACTGCTTTTTGCAGATGATGTTGTCCTGTTTGCTTCATCAGGCCGTGATCTTCAGCTCTCTCTGGAGCGATTCGCAGCTGAGTGTGAAGCGGCTGGGATGAGAATCAGCACCTCCAAATCCGAGACCATGGTCCTCAGCCGGAAAAGGGTGGAGTGCCCTCTCAGGGTTGGGGAGAGTTCCTGCCCCAAGTGGAGGAGTTCATGTATCTCGGGGTCTTGTTCACGAGTGAGGGAAGAATGGAGCGTGAGATCGACAGGCGGATCGGTGCGGCATCCGCAGTGATGAGGGCTCTGCATCGGTCTGTCGTGGTGAAAAAAGAACTGAGCCGTAAGACAAAGCTCTCAATTTACCAGTCCATCTACGTTCCTACCCTCACCTGTGGTCATGAGCTATGGGTAGTGACCGAAAGAATGAGATCGCGAATACAAGCAGCTGAAATGAGTTTCCTCCGCAGGGTGTCTGGGCTTTCCCTTAAAGATAGGGTGAGAAGTTCAGTCATCCGGGAGGGGCTCAGAGTAGAGCCGCTAATCCTTCGCATCGAGAGGAGTCAGATGAGGTGGCTCGGGCATCTGATCAGGATGCCTCCTGGACGCCTCCCTGGTGAGATGTTCCGGGCACGTCCAACCGGGAGGAGGCCCTGGGGAAGACCCAGGACACGCTGGAGGGAATGTTTCTTGGCTGGCCTGGGAATGCCTCGGGATTCCCCGGAACAGCTAGAAGAAGTGGCCGGGGAGAGGGAAGTCTGGGAATCTCTGCTCAAGCTGCTGTCCCCGCGACCCAACCTCGGATAAGGGAAGAGGATGGATGGATGGATGAAATTGTAGATAGTAATATTTTATGTTAGCTGAATTGTAAAAGTGCAGGTCCTAAAAATAAAGATCAAATTGCTTTTTAATGCAGTGAATGAGAAAAGGAATCCTGTTCTTGTATTTATCAAGCATTTCAAAGTTTCTCGGTCCTTCTCTTAGGAGAAGGAGTAAAATAATTTTATCAATTTTCCTAAGTTAGGAAACTACTCCTAACTTTTCCAGGATTTAGGAGAGTTTGTGAGTTGTCTCAGCTTGCTAGGAGCAGCCATCAAGAAATTGGCACAGTCATCCCAGGAAAGGTTAAATGTTTTGGAAATGATGGAACCAAGCATTTCTTGAATTTTTTACCAAATATTGAATGCCTGAACTACACATGACATAATACGCCGATTTATACATTTCCACACAACTCCATTAACAGTGGAGAAATAGCCGTGGCTTGTTTCAATATAACTGTTAACTTTACGAGACATTTGTCATGGCCATAAGAGTGGGAAGGTGATCTTCTGAAAGTATGGCGATGGGCCATTCATTGTTAAATAAGTGTGCCTGTTATCAGGCTTAAATCTCATTCAGTGTGCGTCTTAGTCATTTCATCTTGTATTTGTTACAGTATTACTTATGATGTTGCAAAGTGAAAACTATACGCAACTTACCGTAGTATCCTACCATACACTGTGTGCACAATTATTCGGCAAGTTGTATTTTTGAGGATTAATTTTAATATGGAACAAACACAGTGCTATCAGTCAATCCAAAATGTTAATAAACCTGAAACCTGAATGTTTCACAACGGAAATGTGAGTGTGAACATCATCTGGGGAATACATATGTGCGCACAATTATTAGGCAACTATTAGTGTGCAGATTTATTATGCAACTAAAGGAAAAATGAAAATTTTCCCATCTCACTTGTTTATTTTCATCTGTTATAGTGAGAATAATAAACAAACACCTCAAAATTTACAAATAAACATCTCTGACATTTCAAAAAAAATAAATCAATCAATCAATGACCAATATAGCCACCCTTCTTTCCAATAACATTCATAAGCCTTTCCATTCATGGAGTCTGTCAGTTTCTTGATCTGTTGACGATCAGCTTTTTGTGGAGCAGTGACTACAGCCTCCCAGACACTCTTCAGAGAGGTGCATTGTTTTTCTCCCCCGTAAATCTAGCGTTTAAGAAGTGCCCACAAGTTCTCGATAGGGTTTAGGTCAGATGAGGAAGGGGGGCCATGTCATTATTCATTCATCTTTAAGGCCTTTACTGGCTGGCCACGCAGTGGAGAACTTCGATGCAAGTGATGGAGCATTGGCCTGCATAAAAATCATGGTCTTTTCCTGTATCACTGTTTGAAGAAAGTGTCTTCAAAAACTGGCAGTAGGTTTGGGAGTTGATTTTGAGTTCATCTTCAATGCAAAAGGTCCAACTAGCTCATCTTTAAAAATACCAGCTCATACCAGTACCCCACCTCCACGTTGGAGTGGAGCTCTGTGCCCATTACTGATCCACAGGTCCATCCATCTGGTCCATCAAGAGTCACTCTCATCTCATCGGTCCATAAAACCTTTGAAAAAATCTGTCTTCAGATATTTCTTGGCCCAGTTTTGACGTTTCAACTTATGTTTCTTGTTCAGTGGTGGTTGGGTTTCAGCCCTCCTTACCTTGGCCATGTCTTTGAGCACTGAACACCTTGTACTTCTGGGCACTCCAGGTAGGTTGCAGCTCTGGAATATGAAAGTACTGGAGGATAATGGGTTCCTGGTAGCTTCACGTTTGATTCTTCTCAAATCTTTGGCAGCTAATTTGCATCTTTTGTTCTCAACACGTTTCTTGCGACCCTGTTGACTATTTGCAACAAAATGTTTGATGGTTCTGTGATCACACACCAATATCTTAGCAATTCCAAAAGTGCTGCATCCCTCTGAAAGACTTTTTACAATTTTTGACTTTTCAGAGTCAGTTAAATCTCTTTTTTGGCCCATTTTGCCTGAGGAAAACTAGCTGCCTAATAATTCTGCACACCTTGATATAGGGTGTTGATCTCCTTAGGCCACACCCTCCCTCATTACACAAATACACATCACCTGACGTGCTTAAATCCAATAAGCATTCAAGTTAATACAGCTTGGAGTTGGAATATACGCATTAAAAATGATGATATGGTCAAAATACTCACTTGCCTAATAATTGTGCACACAGTGTATTATGTTTTTCTTCCTCTTCTTCAAATATGAATATTATTATTTTTTTGTGGTGGAAGCTCTAGTGCTAGTTTCAGAAAACTGCAAAACATCACCATTAGTGTTAATTTGCAGCAAGGAGGTGCTATAAAGCCATGATGTCATTCATTCTGAGATGGCCTTCTAATCCCTTCTGGGAATGGGACTAGGATGCTTTGAAACTTCGTCTCATGTCCTACTCTGAGCTATAACAAATTCTTATCCTAGTCAGACTTTTAGTACAATTCCTAGAAGTAATTCAGAGATTCTTGGTAAGTACAGACCCTGATATTTATCCACCTAGTATGTGTTGATAAACTTCATATATGTTAGAGCAGCTACTTGGTTTCCAAAAAATTAACTGGTTTGGGAGAATATTTGACAAATTGAAATCTTGTGTGAAAATCACATTCCAATTTTAAAAGGGTGTGTTGAGTTGCGCAAAAATATTATTAGCAGTCTGTACTTTCCTTGCTCCTCCCACATGTTCTTTTCAGTCCATAGCATTACTGGACAACCAATTTGGTCATCTGCTTCAGGAAATTCACTGTCTTCAGTGAACCTTGGTTCCAGACGCATGAAACACTATGACTAAGTTGTTGGCACTGCACACCAGTCATAACATTTTGTAGTGTTTCAGCAGCTGATTTACTAAAACAAACTAGTACAGTGTAATGGTGGCTCCTTCTTCAAAAGTGCAAATACTGTTTTTGAACCTTACCATTCAACTAAAGCTGCCTGACACAACAGACAGAGCTCTTGTTCCTTTTCAATTAGCATGCATGTAACAATGGCTTGTAGACACAGCAGTGACATATGACAGCCAGTCATAGAACTTAATGACTCTAACCCGTATAAATCTATTGAGGTTAACTTAACAAACTGAACTGAGAAACACTAACACCTTATAGGGACTAATTAACCAAATCACAGCTAGCTAACTAGTGATGCTGCTACGACAGTGAGTATATGTAATGTACTGATTTTGTACATAGGAATTTAAAATGTGCAGTGCTACAGTAAAAATCTTCTTTTTAATTCTGTTTATTCAGTTCTGGCAAAATAGTAGTTGGGTTGATGAGGTCATTCATGACGAAATCTCTTTGGCACCAACACCAATGTTGTTTTTCATTCAAATTTTGTTTTTTCCAGTTTTGGCGATATGGTGACTGGGTGGATGTGGTCATTGATGACCGAATCCCAACTTTTAACAACCAGCTGGTGTTCACCAAATCTGCTGAACGAAATGAGTTCTGGAGTGCACTTCTGGAGAAGGCTTATGCAAAGTGAGTGTTTTAAACATTATCAGCAGTGATAGACACCACCATGAGTGCAACCTTGGTAAACGTGGAGAAACTGAATTGTTTTCCAGTGTTAGAAAATTACTATTTATTTAGTTGCAACATAATACAAGATGTTTGTTTTATAAAGCTATTGTATATGTTTACATTTTAGTAATCCAATTGCTGCCTCCAAGTAAGCAGAAAAAGCCCAACTTCATCATTGTCACTTAATTATTAGACATGTAGGGTCAGTCCATTCCATCTGAACTAGTGTGGTGCTGAGGTGTCACCCATTGCATGGCCGCACTCGGGTCCTAATCTGGGGATCCTGAGTTGATTTGTCATGTGGTGGGTGCGGCAATGCACTGTATCAGCGTATGCTCCTAACCTCTAGGGTCAGTTAATCTTCTTTATATTGTAAAGGATAACTTTTGTTATGCTCATACTGAGTATATGTCTACTGCTTCATAGCAAAAAATAGAATTATCATTTTAAAACATGAATATATTATTATAGTTGTGTGCTCTATGGTGGAAGTCACTGTTACATAAATGCAACATACATTATATTACAGTCTCAAAGTCAGCTTATTACAATTCATAGTGACAGGGGTGGAGTGGGATGTGAAGTCTTTCTTGGCAGCATTTGGGGTCCAACCATAGACATTGTGCCAGTTCATTGCAGGTCCAACTCACGCTCATACTGACACTTACTCTAGGACAATCTTGTATCATTAGTGAACGTAAGACGCACACAGCTTTGTGATATTGGCGTTTAGTGGATATGGAGGAAACCACACACCTATGTGGGGAAATATGCAAAATCAACACTACATCTGGACAGAGGGCCAGTCTTATTCTTCATTATAGATAGATAGATAGATAGATAGATAGATAGATAGATAGATAGATAGATAGATAGATAGATAGATAGATAGATAGATAGATACTTTATTAATCCCAAGGGGAAATTCACATTATACCAAATTAATATACAGAGGTTGTGTCTTCCAATTATCTACTCCCACTATAGACTACACCTACACCTACACCTACACCTACTATAGACAATCCTGTAATGGCATCTTTCTGAACACCCTTGTGTTTTTGTATATGTTTTAATTGTAAACTGTTGTAATTGTATTACCTTACACCAATGGCGCCATTGATGAGGTGGATGTTTTATGCATGGTCAACCAGCATTATGTACAGTGATGACAAAAAGGTCTTTTAATGGCTAGAAAATAGATACACAATTTGATCAACCCATTGATTAAAATGAAATGCAGGGGAAATTTGGTGCTTTGGTGTAAAAACCCTTGAAGGGAGAACAAAAAAAGGACAAAAAGAAATTACAACTTCTCCAGAAGTAACATGGTACTGTACTGCACTGTGTGGGAACATTGAGAAAGAACCAAAACTGTTTGAGAAATCCTGACTAATTTATTATGGGTGGATAAGTGTATATATCCTCCGCATCGAGAGGAGTCAGATGAGGTGGCTCGGGCATCTGATCAGGATGCCTCCTGGACGCCTCCCTGGTGAGGTGTTCGGGCACGTCCAACCGGGAGGAGGCCCCGGGGAAGACCCAGGACACGCTGGAGGGACTATGTCTCCCGGCTGGCCTGGGAACGCCTTGGGATTCTCCCGGAAGAGCTGGAAGAAGTGGCCGGGAGAGGGAAGTCTGGGCCTCTCTGCTTAAGCTGCTGCCCCCGCGACCCGACCTCGGATAAGCGGAAGAGGATGGATGGATGGATGAAGTGTATATAAATATTTACTCTGTGTGTATGCATGTGTATAAACTGTATTAATAATTAAAGTTCTCCACAAGTTTAGCTTCATTCTTTACAGTACATAAAGGTCTGTACATTTAGCAGTTTTTATGTCATTCGAACTGAACAGCAGGCAACTGTTCCACGCTTGTAGGTCTACAACGTTAGCACGGTCTTTGTTGCTGATAGAAAATCCTTGCAATGGCTTGCAATCAGCCAAAGAATAAAATGAAATGGCCGCATCATGGGTCATCTTGCAAGTCTCAGGCGAGGTTTTCTTGTTATTCGTATGATGAAACTGAACTAGTTTTAGCACATCGTGTTCAGGTTGTAGTCTTTACTGTCAATAAATGAGAGATTGTCTTTCCAAGCAACCAATTCTCTGGGTCAGATCTTAAACTAGATGAAATAGTATTTGTTCAATAACCCCTATATTAAAATGACACATTGTTACTGTAACAGTTTATGTGTGTGTATGTATATATGTACAGTATATGTGTATGTGTGTAACAAAATAATCACTGTCTCTATCATTGACAATTAACTTAGAGATTACAAAATTCCTGTAAATATATACTGTATATGACAATAATCTCAACACTTGGTGTAATATCCTAATTATGGTTCAATGTGAGCACTTAAGTTGTAATTTTATAAACTGTAGCTTTGTGAGACCTCTCACCTGTGACCTGGCTGCTCCACACCTAGGAGACCACTCAGTTCCTATCATCTGTACTGCCTAATTTCACAAAGAGTTTTGTGGGATATCTTGGTCAAAATGAACTGGTTGGGAGTGCTTGGCAAAGCCAATTTTATCTCCCGTCATTTATCATTTTACATGTCTCTTTACTGAGGAAACCTGAGATAGTTACTGGCTGAGCAGTGTAGTACAACCTCCTCTGCCCCTGTTAAAAGCCTCAGTTCATCATGGAGATTCCCATGATAAACTCGGATTAATAATCCTCTAATGTTTCCTGGACCAATTAAAGACACTAACTAACTTAACATACGGGGGGTTTTCCATTATAAAATCATATAGTGCTGGGGTCTGCTCAAAGCAACATCTGGCAAAAGAAATAAAGGTAATAGACAGTCAAAAAAGCACAATTGCATACATCCTCAAATGGGGGACGATTCTGAGTACAAAATGAATCTATCATGCATACGGTTAGTACTGGATCATAAAAAGCAAGCAACACCATCAAGTGTAACACCGTGATTATTGGACACATTAACATGGGAAGAACATACAAATTACATACACAAAGGCGGCTATCCAGGCACAGAATCTACCTTATTTCATGTCTTATGAATTGTATATCTCCAGCTGTTTCTCCTCTCCGCTTTTTAGGCTACATGGCTCATATGAAGCTCTGAAAGGAGGAAACACCACTGAGGCAATGGAAGATTTTACAGGTGGGGTCACAGAATTCTTTGAGATGAAAGAGGCCCCCAAAGACCTCTTTAATATTCTGAAAAAGGCTCTGGACAGGGCATCCCTCATGGGCTGTTCTATAGATGTAAGTGACCATCCACTTTAAGTAAAATAAATAGTATATGCGTAATTCAATGCTTTGTAAAAGACTTCAGGACAGTCCTTGACGCGGAGGTTCTGTGTTAAATTTTTCTTTTGTTCAACTGGGCCAAATCTAGAATACTGTATATGGAAAATCTGTCCAGTAAAAGTAACATCTATTGCAGTGTTAAAAGTTAATTTGCCATGATTAAAACTAATTGTATTTGCCACATAAATTATACTGTTAATTAAATGGAATGACAAGCGATGAACTCCTTTCTAAACTCGGCAGGTGAATTCAGAATTGAAGTATAAAACTTAGAGAACCCAAAAATTCATTCATTCTAATCCACCGGATAGCATTCACTGCATTATAGGCTTTACTTATTTAAGTATTTCTTTTATTTAATCTATAGGCGAGTTGTACTGAGCAGGCTTTGATGTGTGTTTCAGGGTTATCAAAAATTACTGTTATTTTCAAATATAATGTCACTTTGAATATGTTTTCTTATGTATTTATTCATCTATTCTTGCTCTTAACCTGTTTATTCTAGAACAGGATTACAGAGAGCCAGAACAAATACCAGTGGCATATGGAGGAGAGCAGATTCCAGTCAATTACAAGTTGAACACAGCCACCCACCCATATTCACTCATTTCAGGCCATTTGTAGCTCTCAGTGTGATGCCATTTTTAGAGTGAGAGAGCAGGCGGTGGCTCTTGACATAATGGCCCTTCTTGAAGATTTCTATATCATTTTCTTACTTGTCCATCCAGTGACAGTGCTGAACAGATGCTATTTTACTACTGTATACAGCTCATAATGCTTAATAGCGATCATAGCAATGAGTAAGTAAGTAAGTGAACTTTATTGTCATTCATACCATACAACAGTACAACGGATGCATAACTGAACGATATTGCGTTTCTCCAGGCTCAATGTGCAGACATAAAAGACAACATACAGACATTATAAACATTTCACTTCTTACACAGAAAGTAGGTACGGACAGCGCAAGGCAGCATAGTACAAACAATAAATACAAAAAGATATATTTAAATGTAAGCCAGTCAGTGGGTGAAATATAATATGAAAGAAAATATTGCACATCATTTCACAGTGATTGTGTCAACGCACTATATGGATACAATATTTATACATAAGGGTGGCGCAGTGGGTAGCGCTGCTGTCTCGCAGTTAGGAGACCCGGGTTTGCTTCCCGGGTCCTCCGTGCGTGGAGTTTGCATGTTCTCCCCGTGTCTGCATGGGTTTCCTCCCACAGTCCAAAGACATGCAGGTTAGGTGCGTCGGCGATTCTAAATTGTCCTTAATGTATGGGTGTGTGTGTGTGTGTGCCCTGCGGTGGGCTGGCGCACTACCTGGGGTTTGTCTCCTGCTTTGTGCCCTGTGTTGGCTGGGATTGGCTCCAGCAGACCCTCATGACCCTGTAGTTAGGATATAGCGGGTTGGATAATGGATATACAATGTAATATAGTACAATATTCCAATACAATATAATGTAAACTTAGGACCTGTTTGTGGTAATAAAGTGCACAGTAAGTAAGAGAACAAAAGGACAAAGGTTATTTAACAGAGTTTATTATTCTGATGGCCTGGGGGAAGAAGCTCCTGTTAAATCTGGTTGTTCTGCATTGCATGCTAGTGTTTACACATTTTAATGTAAAAAAATGATTGGTGTGACTTACCAAAGCTCGAGTCTGAACTTTCAAGTCCTGGCCATCTTTTTTTCTGTGACATATTGCATAAAGGATTCAATATAGTTTTGCAAGTTTTTTACTTCACATGAGATACTTTTGAGTATGATTGAGGTTTTCAGCTGTCATTTCTGGATTCTTCCACAAGTCATCTTCAGTGTTCTGTAACATAACATTGTTAAAACCTTTTCATGAAATTTAGGGTTGCAGGAGGCCTAAACCTATCCTAACAACATCAGCTTGGAAAGCATGAACCAGCCATGGGCAGGGTGCCCGTATATTACAGGGTCCACTACACTTGCATGCATGAGGTGCCATTTCACTGCTATCAGTTAAATTAATCTGTGCATCATTTGAATTTACACAAATGTTTCCTAGTCAATGCCCTCAGCCTTTCAAAATGTCGGCGCAGCTGTTTTAGTAATTTTCAATAAAAGAGTGTTGCTTCATCTGTGTGTTGGTTTGTTTCGTCACTAATCTCTTCAGAACAGCTACGACCACACTGGTTGTTTAAACACCACTTCTTTCTTGTCTTCCTTTCCTTAATGTCTGGATGTCTGTCCAAAATTTCTGTTTGTCTTCTTCTGTTGATGGCAGGATACAATATTGGGTGTCACCCCTGGTGTCCCTCCACCTGACATGATTGGCAAAGTGATTGATCAAATGCTCAGCGATGCCAACCTGGGAAAAAAAACAGGCGATCAGCCCATAGGGGTGTGTATACTTGCATGCCAGGCTTTTGTGATAGCCACTGCACAAGTGAACATTCTGCTAAGCCTGCAAACACGAGTTACACTGATTTTAGGACAGCTTGTTTTTTATAACTCTTCATTAATTTAAACGTCTACTTATCTGTTTGTTTCTTTACTTGGGAACCGTGATGGCACCCTGAATACTTTTGCATGACTTTTAATTCCAGAGAATTCCTGTTGTTTAATTGCTGGACGTTTAGAAGGTCAACAGTATAAGAGGGTGGGTCACAATTTAGGCTTTATAATACAAAATTTAACAAACAGTGCCTGGAATGAGCAGTGCTTTAACACAGATCTTGGAGTGTATCTCAAAATACAGTAATTGTTATTGATTCTTCCTTATAACATTTTTTTAACATCCTATTTTTCATTATGTCCAATAAGAACATAGAATATTGGTAATATGAATATAGTACAGGAAATCTTCTACTGTTTATAATGTCAAATGCTAAACTTCTGATTCATGTATTACACCTTCTGTCAGTCATTGGTTCCAGCTCGATTTGAGACACGAACTGCTACCGGATTGGTCAAGGGTCATGCCTATTCTATCACTGGGGTGGAGGAGGTTAGTCTATTTAATTGAATGCATTGTCCACTAAATTATTTCATGTGTAAATGTTATACTACACTTTTATAACATGTAAAAAGTAACTTTAATTTTTTTGTGGTACAATTTAAAATGTATGCTTATATGAATGGCCTATTTGAAGCTGTACATCTAATGTTTAAATTGTGATCTACAAACAGACACAATTCAAGGACACCAAAGTGCGACTGGTCAGACTGAGGAATCCCTGGGGACAGGTGGAGTGGAATGGACCCTGGAGTGACAAGTACGTTCAGGAGAATACTTTTAATTACTTGCCCTTTGTTGCCAGAACTGTAGTTCTCAATCCAGAATATAAAGAAGTGAGAATGACAACAGCCTTAACTTTTGTCTTTAGGCCTGTCAGCCAAAAAAGAACTTATTTGCTACATAAGAAACATGCTGTCTGATTACTAGTTTGCTTGTATTTACTCTTCTAAATTATAGAACATAGAGTATACTTCTTCTGCCCTTTGAAAATTCGTAGTGTGAATATTCACATTTGTACAGGCATGCTAGTCAGGGCAGCATGGTGGTGCAGCTGCTGGCACTATTGCTTCTTGAATCTAATGTTCTGGATTCAAATCCTGCACTTGGTTACTATCCACGTGGTGTCCAGCGCTGCCTATATGGGGTTTTACTCCTGGTACTCCACTTCTGCTTGCACATCCAACGTAGCTGAAAGTTTAGGTGAACTGGTAATTGTAAACTGACACCCCATTTGAGTATAGGTGTGTGGCTGAGCGGGTCCGGGCCCAATTTCTCAACACCATTACCTCTGTCATTAAAAACTGATGTTTTCAGTGACAAAACTAAGACTTACAGAAGATTTGTTTTGTGTATCATCCTGTTTTTTTGTAAATTCTATACACTGTAGTACATAAAAACCATCACATCTACCACCAACAATCTTGCTACAGTTAAAGGTGCTTAAATGACTTTATAATGTTTGGCTGAACAACAGATAAATGTCTGTTTCATGTCTGAATGCTATGCATTTTGAATTGCATGTCCATTATTAGGTGTTTGGAGGAGATGGCAAACTGGTGAACCGAACGAAGTATCCACTGAGTGTATATCAGCATAACCAGGCACATGTCACGGTGACATTTTAATCATTGATTATAGTTACAGCTCAGTTCAGACTGACTTTAAAATATGGATTCTGATCTCAATCCACGCCGTGGAGTTACTACTGACTACAGTTTTATATTTGCCTCACGGCTGCTGCTTTCTATGCCAGCAAAGCAGCAGTGAGTTCACATTGTGATGAAATAAGGGAATGGATGGCACTTAATCTGGTTGATTGTGTAACTGCTGACAACAGTAAAAGTACAGTAGCATACATCTTCAGATTCATGTTTCTTTTGTATTTAGTTATAATATTTTACAATTTCTACTCCGTGATTTCTTAGAGGAGTACTTGTTATTTATTTTCACTGTGCAAAATAAAGAATAAATTAATAGAATGAACTTGCCACTTGACTATTTGCTGTTGTGAGTTTCAGCTTTGACAGTGCTGAGTCACCTTGATACGTGAAATGTGCAATTCATAATGTATTCCTAGGATATCTAACTCGAGATTTTTTTCATGTTGTAAATACAGAAACGCCTAAGGTTTAGCCATTGCATAAAGCCAAGGTAACAGGAATCAGATTTTAATATCTGTCGTCTTTTCAGTTCCAAAGAGTGGACTATAATCAAAAAGAGTGAGAAGGACAGGCTACAGCACCAGATTGCGGAGGATGGAGAGTTCTGGTAATGTACAACACTTTTTTTAACAAGAGGCATGTCCAAAACATTCTGTACAGGCTTCTCCTTTAAGCTTTTATATGATATGAAACTAATTATTTTAGGGTAAACTGAATTTTTGCACTGCGGTGGGTTGGCACCCTGCCCGGGATTGGTTCCTGCCTTGTGCCCTGTGTTGGCTGGGATTGGCTCCAGCAGACCCCCGTGACCCTGTGTTTGGATTCAGCGGGTTAGAAAATGGATGGATGGATGAATTTTTGCAGCTCCATTATAACTGCACTACTTGTCAAGTTGTGCTTCACTGCTTATGCCCTAATGGTCAGGTTTCATGTTTTCTTTAAACTGCTCTTAAACTCAGTTTTTTTGTAGTACAGATGTACATTTGTTGTTTGGAAGGTTTGATGCCTCACCCAAAACCAAGAGTATGCCATACAGAGTGAATCTTTTTTATTACGGCTTTTATGTGCTGCATGCCCAAAACTTGATAGACATTTGAAGTATAAAACAATTGAACTAACACCCATCCGCTTTATGTACCCTTGGCAGTCAGCTGGGGTGGGTTGTCCCATTTCTACGGCATCTTAGAAGCTTTTAGGGTCTTCATTTCACAAAGCCTGACTCCAGCCGTTGAGTCCTTGTCTGTGATCTTGGATCGCTGAGATCACCTTTTTAAAGCCCAGTCCTCATTTTGCAGAGGCATGTCTTGAAAAACAGGGTGAATATAACAAGGGTGGTACTGACAATGTGTCGCCAAATTGCTCATAGCACCTGCTAAAACAGATTTACCCGTTAAAGACCATTACTTCTATCATTTGTTATATTTCCATGTCAGTCTGTTATCTTCAAGTTCCATTGTCAACAGTTTAATTTTTCTATCATCCAATCTCCAGGATGTCATTTGAAGATTTCAAAAAGAACTTCACCAAGATAGAGATCTGTAATTTAACCCCAGATGCCCTAGAAGACGACAAAGTTCACAAGTGGACGGTTTCAGTGAATGAAGGTCGCTGGGTCCGTGGATGCTCTGCTGGAGGCTGTCGAAATTATCCTGGTAAGTTTGTTGTGCACAAAGATGAAAACTGCATTTTAGTTACAGTTACATTTCCTAACCCAGCTACCTCTGACGTTCAGTCATTTAGAAAGCAATGGATCTTTTGTGAATTCTGCTGGGGGAAAAAAAATGACCACTAAGGAGTGGAATGTCCTCCTAGTACTCCAGTGTTCTTGCCCAAATATGTGCATATCAGGTTAATTTGTGACTGTAAATTGGCCCCAGGCAAATTTTTGAGTTGGGGGGTGTACTTGAGTGGTTTCTGCAATGGACTGGTACCCTGTCCAGGGATGGACCCATCATGTGCCCAATGCTGTCTGTATATGAGCTTTGACTCCCCCATGAACCTGACTATCAATGTCAATGTAAATTATTTATAGAGTAAATCTATACTAATAAAAGGCAAAGCCCTCACTGACTCACTCACTCACTACTAATTCTCCAACTTCCCGTGTAGGTAGAAGGCTGAAATTTGGCAGACTCATTCCTTACAGCTTACTTACAAAAGTTAGGCAGGTTTCATCTCGAAATTCTATGCGTAACGGTCACAACTGGAACCTACTTTCGGCCATAGCCTGCAGCTCGGTCGCCGTGTGAGGTGGAGTTGCGTCCTGCATCATCACGCCTCCCACGTAATTGAGTGCCTGCCCATATAAGGTAAATATTCGCGGGTGAAGGACTGTGCTTATGCAAAGGAAGATGAGATGGTCCAGTGTTTGGCACAAACTCAGCGAAAGTGCGCGAGAAACTTTTAAGTGCTAACATTAAATAAAGCCGTGGACATCACAAGATCACACAAGAGAATGGCTCATGTCAACTGACTGTGAACGCAGTACGTAGAGAACAAGAAAGAGCTCCAAAGAGCGCTGAACAAAAAACGCATTACACAATTGAGAAGGCAGCAAAAGAATATGAAGCGAGTGATGCATACAAGCATATTCATAAGTACAGCTAGTGCAGAAACAAAGCACGGTGTAAACCGTAAGTTTAAATTAAGTTTATAGACACGCTGCCACTGGCGTTTGTCATGCCTACGACGAATACGATATTCACGAGATACAAGTTTAATGAGAAGACACAAGGTATAAACGAGACTGTTATTTTAAAAATATTTCTTTTTCATAACTTCTTTAACACGCTTCTTCTCCGCTGCGAAGCGCCAGTATTTTGCTAGTTTAAAATAAAATCAGAAATGCTGTAGCCAAAGTGCTTTACAATAAAACATACAGAATATAACCAGTAGCAAATGAAAAAAAAAAATAAACAATAACAACAACAAACAATAAGAGGAGGGAACCATTAGTATCACTGCGTCTTCAATCTAGTTTTAAACAGTTCAAATGAAGGGGACTCCTTAATGTAATAAGGTAAAGAATTGCACAGACGAGGTGCAGCAGCTGCAAAGCCCAATCCCCCTTAGTTTTGCACTTAGTACAAGGAACAACAAGAGACAAACGACTGGTTGATCTAAGCTCTCTGGATGGATAGAGTATAACACATAATTCAGATAAATAGGTAGGAGCATACCCATGTAGTGATTTAAAAACCAGCAGCAAATTTTTAAAATCAATTCTAAAACTAACAGGCTGCAAGTTTAAAAACGCTAAAATTAGAGATACTGAGGCAAACTTTTCTGCCCCAACCAAAAAACAAGCTGCAGCATTCTGAACCAACAGCAACCTGCGTATCAGGGCTTTACTGATCCCAGAATACAATGAGTTATAGTAATCAAGCCGAGGAAAGATACAAGCATGAGTAACCTTCTCAAGATCCCTAGGAGGTAAGAAAAAAGCTTAACCTTGGCTAAAACACAAAACTGGAAAAAGAAACTCTTGACCACAGAATTAATCTGTTTCTTAAAAGAGAGGTTACTGTCAACAATAACCTCAAATAACCTCATTTTGAACTTGAGGTTTGCAAAAGTCCACAAAAGAGCCAAGAAGTTCAAAACAAATTTGAGCTTTAGCTGCAGGACCAGCTATCAGCACTCCTGTTTTGCTTTGATTTAGATTGAGAAAATTGTCAGCCATCCAGGATCTTAGTGCAACAAGACAACTGCACAGCCAGTTCATTACAGAATTGCACAAAGGAATATAAGCTGCGTGTCATCAGCTTAACAGTGAGGCGAAATATTAAACTTCCTAAAAGTAGCACCTATAGGATGAAGATATATTGAAAGTAAAATAGGACCCAAAATAACTCTAAGGACACTTAACAGGTAGCTAAGACCCATTTTGTATGTCTACTTCACAGCCCACAGATTTTGTGATAGTCGTTAAGGAGACTGCTGTTAAGAAGTGCATGGTCAAACCAGCATATGTATAATAGTCTACTGTACTAGGGAAAAAGAACATCGAAGTGGTTGTTTCAAGTAGAATTTCCTCAGCAGCCGAAAAACTAATTAGCCTTATCTTTAATGTGCACTGAACAGATACATTCTGGACCAATCCTCAATATCGCTTGAAGCTTCTAGAAGAAGATGATGACCCAGAGGACAATGAGGTTGCTTGCACTTTTGTGGTAGCTCTTATGCAGAAGAACCGCAGGAAAGAGAGGAAAATGGGGGCTAATCTCTTCACGATTGGTTTTGCCATCTATGAGGTAACTATTTAGCAGCATGTGGCAAGAAAATTAAAACACTTGCACATTTATTAGAGTCCCTTTATACAAACAGTGAAATCTCCGCTTTTGACAGTATTGATGCTATGGTTTAACAGCAGCCATTTAATTTTCTGCAGTCTGGTTAATCTTAGTGAATTTGAGGAATTCATTGTTTTGTCATATATTTATGATTGGTTTTAGCAGATCTGATTAGATCTCCCCCGGTGCAAGTACCCCAATTAAAGAGCAAAAAACAACAGTGTCTACTACATTAGGTGCAGATACACCATGTTGGGTCTATATCAGATGCTACTGGTTTTAGCTGACCAGTTAAGCCCTGGTTTACCAGGGTATACATGTTTTAAAATAAATAGGTATATTTTATAGGGAAATACAAAATATTGCACATTGTTCATATGGCTCAGTTGTCTTTTTCTTGCACTGTCAAATTAGAATGTATGAGGGTATATCCATCCATCCATCCATTATCCAACCCGCTATATCCTAACTACAGGGTCACGGGGGTCTGCTGGAGCCAATCCCAGCCAACACAGGGTGCAAGGCAGAAAACAACCCCGGGGAGGGCGCCAGCCCACTTCAGGGCACACACAAACCCACACACCAAGCACACACCAAGGACGATTTAGGACCGCCAATGCACCTGACCTGCATGTCTTTGGACTGTGGGAGAACACCGGAGCACCTGAAGGAAACCCACGCAGACATGGTGAGAACATGCAAACTCTACACAGGGAGGCGCCGGGAAGCGAACCCAGGTCTCTTAACTGCAAGGCAGCAGCGCTACCCACTGTGCCACCATGCCACCTATTAGGGTATATGTATATATATATATATATATATATATATATATATATCTATATATATATATATATATACACACACAGTGGTACCTTGGTATACGTCCTTAATCCGTTCCAGATCCTTGGACTTATACCAAACAGGACTTATACCAAACTAATTTTTCCCATAAGAAATAATGGGAAAATGATTAATTCGTTCCCATGAAAAAAAAACCCTATTTTTATTGACATATTATACATTGATGGGGTTGTATAAAATAATTTAAACACTGCTTAATACTAAAATACATAAATACAAAAGCAATTAAATGAAATAAATGAAAATGACTTGTCCGATAACAATGAGTTTAATTTTACTGCACAACAAAGGAGAGCGTTACAGCTCTTACAAAGGAGCCTCTTCAGGCGATTGTGTAGCACTGCCGTTGTTCTTCTTCTGACAGTCTTCAATCCAAATCCCTAAAGCAGATTCCATCCAGACTACTGCCTTATTACATCCACTTACAACTCGTTTTGCACCCTGGTTAAAAGGACACTGCGGCCGTACATCTTATATTCCTTTCCTACTTTTCCAAAAAATCCAAAACTTTTACCTTTTTGGCAATCGTTAACATCTTCCGTTTGCGCTTGGGCACGGCCCCTGAAGCAGTAGCAGATCGTTTTGGAGCCATAATGAAGGGCTTGACTATGCACAAAGATAAACACAAAAGAGCACAACTCTTTACACAGCGAAACACGTTGATGCTGAATGAGCGAGACGAGACTTCCTCGTTAACACTGCATTCAGCAGGCAGGAACTTAACTGCGTGCTCTGATTGGTTACTTTCTCAGTCATCTGCCAATAGCGTCCCTTGTATGAAATCAACTGGGCAAACCAACTGAGGAAGCATGTACAGGAAGTAAAAAGACACATTGTCCGCAGAACCCGCGAAGCAGCGAAAAATCTGCGTTATATACAGTATTTAGTTATGCCTTCATATAAAATCCATGATAGAGTGAAGCTGCGAAAGTCGAAGCGTGATATAGCGTGGGATTACTTGGCCCTTTTTTTGAAGGCGCACGCCCGGTATACAACACGTGTTGTGCTAGCACACGAGTTGTATTCCAAACAAAGGTCGTATACTAAGCAAAATATTTCGCCTCTAAACAAGACGTATACCAAGTTGGACTTATTCCAAAGCAGACGTATACCGAGGTACCACTGTATATATATATATATATATATATATATATATATATATATATATATATATATATATATATATATATATTTGTAATTGTATGTTTTTGAGGTTTACAAGGTTGTACAGCTACTGAGACGGCAACTTTCAAGCTCAGGTATGATGTATACACTGTGAAAATAAAGACAAGCGATCATAAAGGTTTGGGGTTTCCAGCCCCGTATACTGTAGAAAAATGATTTGCAATAATAATGTTTGTCAAAACAGTACACAATTGCACCATATAGTTGACAGTCAAAATGGTGGAGTAGGGAATATTTATGAAGAGGGACTGGAAGTAGAGAGAGAGGTATGCTGGGAAGGAGCCAAGATGGATATTGGGATTGCTGACATCATCAGGAGTTGACAGAGGAAGGGAGGAAGTGGCGATGCGTGGTTAGTGAGTCAGGCAGAGTCATGGCGGCGGTGCGACTTTCTTTCTGCAGGAAATAAAGAGAGAAAGGTTAGTACCCTACCATTCCCTTCTGGCATACGACTTTACGATACCATTTAGGTCCGTACGCGACCCCCTACTCGCACGTGCGTGACAACACCCATAAATCCAGAGTTCAGGTATCTTCATTAGTAAATATTGTAGTGAAATTCAAAGTAAACAGAGACAATTCCAATGCACACAAGACTGACACATATTTCTTACCCATTGCATGCTGTTTTAGTTTCAAGATTGTGTATCTTTATTATGATTCTTGAACTTTACAAGCTAATATGATTTAATAAACTAGTAAGTTACCATATAGTATATGGTCAAAATCTAAATGTGTTTATACCTTGCCAGTCATAACACTCTAAAATGATTTTGCTATTACTCCCAAATTATAGCAAGGACTCAGGTGTGTTCAGTTTTCATGTTCGGTTATAGGGGATAAGGCAAAACCTTCCATTGTAATTTATGTATCTGTTTCTATATTTTATACACCAGTACAATCCTGTACATTTTATCTTACCTAAACAAATACTTCTGTGATTTTACAATTAACTGACTGAAACCGTCTCTATTATGTACAGTATAAATAATTTTAAAATTAATTACATTTTTTTCCTCTACTCATGTTTTCTTCTTCTTCCTATGTCTCCTCAAGGTGCCCAAAGAGGTATGAGATTCTTGAAGATGTGGACCGCTCTGACTGTCTCTTTTAACTGCTGGCTTGCTGTGTCCCAGGAGCTTCCTGACCTGTTGTTTGTGTCTGTTCACAGTGATCTAAACCTGAATGGCCAGTCACTGTTGTTTGTGTCTGCTGGGTGAATTGTGAGTTAACAGTTTTGTTTTATGGATGCAGCATACTGGAGTAATACTAAAACTTCGAGCTTAAAGATTTCAGTGATCAGATTTGTTCATCTGTGACATATATTCAGTGTAAATACTGTAATGCAAGTTGAATATCTCTAATCCAAAAGTGCTCTAAACTTTTTGAGAGCCGACCTGACACCACAAGTGGAACATTCTACACCAGGGTGGTCTCTTTTATAAAAGTTTACGTGGATTTGGGCGTGAAAATATTCTTACACCAAAAACTGGATGTGAATAACATATGTGCAGATTCAAAACAGAATCATTCTTTCAGAGTGGGATAGGGGTGGTTAGTCCTTTGTGAAGCTCAGAACACCATGAAACAACGACAGGTGACTGACAATACCAAGGCAGAGAGGGGGAGCTCACGTGAAGCATCAAATGCCACAGGATGACAGCATTGTTGTGCTGGAAGTGGGGGGCCAGGAGTGGTGTTGTACCACCGTGAAGCATGAGCACCGGTGAGCAATGGAACACGGTCAACAAGGTTTGTCCCCAGTGAAGCAACACAATAGCACCAGCATTCAAAAGTATGCACAGCACCGTTAAAATTGCAGATAACTTATGTAATAATGAAAGTCCTATGGTTAACAAAAGCAGCTTCGTTCTCTCTAGGCGCCCTTACTGCAATACAAGTTTTGACAACAGCTCTGATTATGTTAGGAAAACCAAATACTGCTGCAAATTGGCCTTTTATGCTGGCAGAAACATGTTATGTTTTATGTGTGCACATCCACACCATACAAAAACCGAATATAGCGACTTGGTTAATGATTTCTAGCAGAGTGAGTATGATGGAGTGAAGGCTGGCCACAATATCCATGACCTGTCTAAAAGACCCTTTTCGACCTGTCAGTCAGTCCCCTGAGAAGTGTCAGCAGGTAGCTGGTATAAATTGGCGAAAAACCAAAAAAGCTTCTGAGCGCAAATATTCAGCATTGGACCTCTTAAAATGGAACGAAATAGTGTGTACATCACATTTGAGGTTTAATATATTTATCACGTCAAAGCAGATTATAATAACTGCTCAGTTATATGAAACTTTTACATGTGTGAGTTGTCATTTTGCTGCTTTAGCTGCATTTCCCTACTTGATCCATTGTGCCCACAATATATTTCAATATATACATGCAAATATTCCACTATGCAGAATACCTCTGGTCTCAGCCATTTTGGATTAGGGATACTTCACTTATAAAAGCATTGTTTGTTTTCTAACAAACTGTTAAAAATCACATATTTTACTTTAAAGTTTTCTGTCTTGTACTTTTTCATTCAAAGTTGGTCCAATTTTGGGTTTATTGTTGGATCTATGACTATCAGACTTATAACATGCTCTGATACAAAATGACTTGACTTCATTATGCTTAAGGGTTTATTGAGCATGAAAATATTCTTTTGCTGCAACTTTTTATGATGGAGTAGTACTTTATTAATGTCATTTTGAACTGCAGTGTAATTACAGTCCGTAATACCAATGACGTGCATCACGCAACTCCCACAACGTCATGAAATGACCATCGTGTGTCAGTAATGTGTCTAGGTGAAGACCCCCAGAACTCCGTTCCATTGGGTGGGTTGTCGATGTTAGGTGATATGCCCAATTACACTAAGATTAAGGTTAGCGTTGTGGAAAGATTTGCTGACTCAAATAACAATGACTGTCAAGTAAACCAACTGACATACACATATTGTTGAGACTGACATCAGAGGGCATTTGTGACTGACGTTTTAGGCATTCCATGATGTTGTGAGGGTAACGTGACTGAAGTCATAGATATTATGGGCTGCACTTACACCCATCTCACTTTGAATGCTTTGTCTGCAGTCCAACATCTTAACCACTATGGAGCACCCTATAGTATTCCACTCCTTTCATAGACGTTTTATGCCGAAAACCGTGATACTGAGTACAATTTAAGTGTCCCTGTGATCAAATCATGACGTGGTGCCAGCTGGATTTCAATCTCTGGAAGACAGTCTGACTTCTCGTATGCATAGAAAGTGAGAATTGTTGTTCCAATGTGATGAGAATCACAATGTGTTCCTGTTATAAAAGCAGTTTTCACAGTGGAATTATTGATATGAACATCAGGGGGTACTGTCATTGTGACAATATTCGATTAAAACAATAGGCCTAATTATATAAATGATATATTTCTTGAGAACAATCACAAATAGTGGGTGAACACACAAAGAACAGATGGAAACAGAGCCCTTGGATATTGCAGTATGGATCAAATGTTCCCACCTACCAGGTCCGAAACCATTCCATTTTTCACCTTTAGTTTTGCTCTTTCTCCCATCAGTTGATCCTTCACCCCAGCTTTCCTCTCAATTCTAGACTCCTTGACCCTGATGCTGTTTTAAAATCCATGCTGGGTCATTTCTTGTGTTGGGATTTCTTTACCAAACTTAAATTCCTTTGAGTGACTCCTGCTGATGTTGTGCAGCTTTGCTTTGTTACTCTTAAACAGCTGGGCTTGTCCGGAAACAATCAAGTCACCTGACTTAAAGAGGCAAGGAGGTTCCAATCCTGTAGGTTCACAACCACGTGTTTTAGATTAGTATCGTGTACTGGAGATGTTCCCACTTCTTTCGAGTTTAAAAGTGCTGTAAATATGCTGCTGTTGAAAGGCTGAAGACAAGGCATGACAAAGAAGAGCAAATTGCTGAGATGATGTAATATCCATGTACAATGTGTTAAACATGTAAAAAAAAAAAACAGTGTGGAAAAGGGCAAAACCGTACACCCAAAGTGAGTACTTTACCTGCCATAATACTTGTTTATGTCCTGCTTTTGTAGATGCATGGAAACAAACAGCATATGCCCAAGGACTTCTTCTTGTATAATGCCTCCAAGGCTCGGTGCAAGTCTTACATTAACTTGAGGGAAGTGGCGCAGCGTTTCCGTTTGACACCAGGGGAATATGTGATTATACCCTCTACCTATGAACCTCACCAGGAAGGTGAATTCATCCTCAGAGTCTTCTCAGAGAAGAGAAACACGTCAGAGTGAGTTTCATTTTCCTTCTTGTTCTCACAATAACATAACCTAATATTTTCAGACCTCTTTAATCCAGTTCAGGGTGACAGGAGGCCAGAGTCCATCTCGAGAGCACAAGACACGAGGTAGAAAACCACTTTGGACAGGCCATACATTTGAACTGGGCCAAT
This sequence comes from Polypterus senegalus, assembly GCF_016835505.1. Lineage (NCBI taxonomy): Eukaryota > Metazoa > Chordata > Cladistia > Polypteriformes > Polypteridae > Polypterus > Polypterus senegalus. Next base: position 69,785,272 of record NC_053171.1, on the reverse strand, counting down.
CCGCCATCACCGGTTCATTTAACTGACATGCTCCTGTAATATAACATGTGAGCATAAGATTCACCTCTATCAAAAAAACAGCTAGCTTAACTGGCCTCATAGACTGACAGTTTTCTGTTTGAATAAATCAGTCATGTAACATTCATACAGTATTTACCTGTCTCTTTGTAAGGTTTTAGGAATATATGCATCTATACTAATAAAAGGCAAAGCCCTCACCGACTCACCGACTCACTCACTCACTGACTCATCACTAATTCTCCAACTTCCCGTGTAGGTAGAAGGCTGAAATTGGCAGGCTCATTCCTTACAGTTTACTTACAAAAGTTAAGCAGGTTTCATTTCGAAATTCTACGCGTAATGGTCATAACAGTTGACAACGTCCGCCATGTTGAATTTTCTTATTTATGGCCCCATCTTCACGAAATTTGGTAGGCGGCTTCCCTGCGCTAACTGAAACTGATGTACGTACTTATTTGGGTGGTATGACGCTACTGTCGGCCGCCATATTGAACTTTCCAACGGTCTTTGTTACTTATGGGCCCATCTTCAAGAAATTTGGTACACGGATTCCCAACGCTAACTGAATCCTACTTACGTACATATATACGTCCATAGCCTGCAGCTCGGTCACCATGTGAGGCGGCTTTGGGTCCCCCATCCCAGCGCCTCCCACGTTGTTGGCTGCCTGCCTATATAAGGCCGTCCGTCACTCCGGTCTCTTCATTCCCTTCCTTGCTTCGCCACGGGATTCACATCTCCCTGCTGATAACTGCAGCCTTTTTATTTAATCCACGGCTTCTCTGCTGTTTTATTGTTCGTTTATTATGATTATAGTTATTGTGTAGGTATTTTAGACTTACTTTACATTATTCAGGTACCCATTTCCTTTATTGTTCCACCCGTACTCCCATTAACATGTCTATCGAGGTGATCACCATTGATCAAAGAACTGTCACTTACCGAGTGCTTTCCATGCCCGGAGATGGCGCCTGCCTTTTCCATTCTCTTTGTTACATATTGCACGGCCATATCAGGCTCAGTCTTGATATCCGGAGGAACATTGTGTCTTATGTATTGAATGACTGGGACAGGTTCAAGGTGTGGACTGATGACGGTACAGGAGATAATTAGACTACACAGGAGCACTATAAGAGTGAAATGCTTAAGCCCTTCACCTATGGTTCTGCATGTGAGTTGATGGCTGCCGCTGAATTGTTCGGTTGTCGCTTTCAAGTGTACTGAAATGGCCAAATATTTTACACCTTTGGACAACCGCCAATGCCTCTTAAACATCTTAGATTCAGAGGTGACGATTTCAGTAGTGGACACTTTGATGTTTATGAATGTTTAAACTCTCAAAAGCTGGATGCGAAGTTATCAATGAATCCGGTTGTGTGCTTACAACGCTTGACAGATGCTGAATGTCTCTTTAACACAACAAGTCCTGCAAATACTGTCGTAATTGAAACAAACCATGAAACTCAAACCGATTATGACAGCAGCAATCCAAGCTGTGAGATTTCAGACAAGATTACTGTTCACATGGCCAACTGTAAGTTACATGCTCAAGAGTAAGCTCAGCGCACAGCTTGGTCATATTACAACTAGAGGGCCGAACTGACAACATGGTATACAAAGAGATCCTTAACAAATAATTATTGGTATATTTTCCCTCAGTTTAAAAAGGTTTACTTTTCTTCTTAATAAAAATTTTAAGGCAGTACTTTGCCGCTGCGAAGCGGGTATTTTGCTAGTTATTTTATATTTGGCTTTATACAAGGTGGCCTACAAGATCAATGCACATTTCAACCATTTGACCAAACTGATTGCACTCGTACACAAAATGGCAGCGCTCACTCATACCAAACAAACCAGCTCACCTAACATGCACATTTTTGGGATGTGTAAAGAAGATTAGAGTACTGGCACCATGACAAAAACGCACACAAACAATGACCTGTGGCCATAGCGGGAACATTTTGCTGCTACACTGTGCTGACTGTTTGATTTTTAAATATAATATGAGTAGCTTGAGAGGTGAAATGAAACAATAATAATGCAATGTGATTTCATATGCTGCCTGGCTCCTTATTTGCCAATTCCTAATTTCGCATTTGGATTATTTCTAAGGTGTGCTATTAGGTGATCATCTTATATTGTTTAGCCTTGCATGTAACAAAGCATTACACACAAGCATTGACAGGGTGCCTGTAAATGGACAAACCCACACAAATTATTAGATATGCTATCTATTTTAGATTAACTTCTGTTTTGCACTAGTCATAATGGCAGTGAAATGTTTTATAGAAAGGCTTCACATTAATGATTTCTAAATGATCAGCTTCTACTCATCTAATTAAATGTCCTTGGTAATAAATACCTATTAATGGTGACTTTTGATTACTGTTTTTATTCAGGGAGATTGAAAACAGGATTGAGGCTGATAATCCAGTGGTAAGTACCATTGGCTTCAGTATTGTATGTCTTATATACTTTCATCAGAGCCGGTCTGCACAGTTGGGAGGGATCCTGTGGAGACTGAAAAGCACCAGATTATTCATAACTTCTATAGTGGCTGCCTTTATGTTCAGAATAAATCAACAAAACATTTCAAACTAATGACACGTACCTCAGAGGTGCCTATAATGAGTAGCAGTGCTCTAGGACTCGGCTGATTTTGATACATTTCCATCAAGTAGACAACTGTTCTTTTCTGAGGAGGCATGAAAATTAAACATGAACCTGACATATTGTATGGCTGTAAAAGGATGACACACAACCATTATTCTCTGAAATATTTTCATAATATCCTTTGTAGTGTTGATTGGTGAAATTCACCAAAATGTTTTTTTGTCAGCCAGTGTTCACCAGTGACCTTGTTTGGTGAAATTTTACTGAGAATTTGCTGTGTGGCTGGCTTAGATTAATTTTTTTTTTTTCCAGCGCAGCATGGTGACTTGCGAGGCCAGCATGACATAAAAGAGCTATAGCCGCCATGCACAGATTTTTTACGCGCGTTTATTGTAAGATCGTTGTGATCTCCTGAAGTCACAGCCAAATCAGTACTTTAGACAGTTTTCCTCCACACATGTGTTTAAAAAAAAACCTTTTACTCTATTCATTTGAGGGGTACACTAACAGACCATAATGATAATATTAGGAGTGTTGGCACCAGATATGTAACACGGCTGCCTGTGCATCACCACATAGCTAATCAGCATACATAATTAGTCATGATTATCAGTTAGTAGTCAAAAAAAGTCTCCCCAAATCACTTGAGACCCTGTGAAATAATATTAATAATAATAATAATAATAACAGCAAACGGTTTATTACTATTTTTAAACTAGTTCTTCCTGATGGTAGAAAAACTGAAAACCATCTGTACAGATGTATGGGAAACAAAACTGCAACCCGAGCCACAACTCAAACAATGAAACCAAGCCATGCCTACTTCCTGGTACAGCCAATGTGTACACCAAGACTCAAACTCTGCGAGTGCAATGATATATTTTATTGATCTATTGCTGGTTTGTGGCCATTTCTTGCATTTTCTTTGTGGTGGTTGTTCCATTTGTGTCTTTTGTTGTTTGAAGCACAGTGACACAGTGGTTAGCACTGTTACCTCATAGTACACATCACATTTTTGCCCACAATAATTGGTCCTGCATATTTGGTATACACGTCCCTAGCCCTAAGGGACACTTTAACCACCACTGCTTCATTATATTCTTAGTTCAGTTCCTCTTTCCCTATTGACTTAAATGCATTTTGTGGAGTCTGGCTACGTTTTCAAACATTTCCATGATTTTGATGAATTTGCAGCAAAGCATACTAAGTGTGGTTTGCTCATCTCTTTTGTAGAGTGTCTTGTTAGCTGATTATGCAAAATGTGGCAGCCTTGGTGTCCTACTGTCTTACTCAGACTTCATTTTTTATTTGCATTTGGTTTTCTGACTAAAAAGGGTCTCATATTATTGGACAATTGTAATTGTGTTATTTACCTTTCCTGTCTGGCCAGTTTGTCTTTTTTCCAAAGATCAACATCAGTGTGACATTATTATATTTGTTTACTTTTTTCTATTTGGTTTGATGTTTTTAAGCCAAAGAAGAAAAAAGCCAAGGTATGTAGACTTGCATGTGCACCCATAGTGTCCTGCATGTGTGTGCCCCTGAAACGGACACTCGCTTGGACTCTCTGTTGAGGTTATGACAGCAGGTCACTTACTCTGTAACTCTGTATGCGAGGAGTGACGTTTGACTTACGTCCCTTACGTCTGATCTAACGGATGCAAGTTTCAGAAGGCCGCTCTTCTCCTATAGATTAGAGCAGTGTAATTCATCCAGCGATGAAGGTTGCAAGTAAGAGCACAACCCTAACATCATATTAACTCAAGGAGGCAGGAGTGGAGGACCAGAAAACGATTGAATTAGAAAGTTAGCTGGCACTGGATTTGAATCTGGTCTGGGTCAGGCTAGTGCCTCCGGTACACTCAGTGAGTTCAGTCTGCCAGTGATCTTAATCAGACAAGAATCCTGCTTGCTTTTTGGTCTGATAGTCTTGCTACTACCGAAGGAAGGTCATGTCACCTGTCTGTGCTCCAAATGGAAAAATAAAAGAGATGCGACCAGTTGTAGGATTTGTTGTTGGATAAAAGGTGTCAGCCAAATAAATAACTGTATTATTATTTATATATTTTATATTGTGTTGCAGAAAAAAAGGCACAATATTGTTCACTTTAATAGTGCAGGTCCTTTTAATAAAAAGCAGTCGAATGGGATTTCTGTTTTTGCCGTGGTATCAAATAGATATGGAGTATCATACAATTTCACTGATATTGGTATTGAATGCTAAAAAATCGAGTATCGAGACCACTGCTCACGAGTAAGGAGTACACTGGGGTAAGCTGGTTAGTGTTTTCTATTGAATAAAATGGAGACCTGTATTTTAATACTGTCTTGTTTATTATAATGCCACAGGGTGGTGTTGATTGGACATATAAGCCAGAATCTCACCTTTCTCTGTATATGTGATAATATTTTGACTACTACAGCTACTATTATTATTGTTTGCAATTTAGGCTTTAACACTCCCTATAATGATAATGTTTGACATTTGAGTAATTATTGCTTTGCAGCCACTTTGTGGCTAACTGGCAGAAACTTCACAGTGCACCCAAAACACTCAAGCTACAGCATAAAGCATGCAGGACGCACATGGAGGCAGACAGACTGACTACTTTAGCAGAGAGCGTAGCAAGAGAAGGGTTAGCGGGGAGGCTCCGTTGTTCCAAACTCAAACGAAATACCAGCACATCTTCTATATGAAGGGTTATTTTTTACATTCGGTAAGTCTCCTATCTGGTGTTATCTCTTTCAGATGAATGAATCAATTTATGAAGCATTAGCACGAGGGGTTAAAGAAAATAACAGCTGCCGTGCATGGCTTATTTAAACAGCAATACATATGCATGTTGACTTCTATGAAGAAGAAGAAAAAAAAAGACAAATGGAGTTTTTTTTTGCTTGAATCGGCTGTGACGTGCATGAAGTATTTAAAATAGGGGCAGTTAAGCCACCGTCAGGTGCAGTAAACATTACGTAACACCGAGAGTGTGTTTGAAAATTCCATCTTAATATATGCATAACAGAATATACTCAGTGTAAAGCGTATGAGAACAGGGGTAGCCGTTTGACTTGATTTTGAACTTTCCTGCTCCTCTTGCACCTTTGGCATGTGCTAACACTTGTAATGATGGCCTCTCAGGCTGTACAGGCAGATGACCAATGGCAGGATGCCGGCATGAGTCCACCAGCACTTGCCCCGTTCAGTGCACGTGTATCAACTTTAGGGCGAGAGGGACAGTTTCTTTCTTTTTGGTGTTGCTGTTCCTCTGTTATGTTGCTGTATGAAGTACATCACCAGTTGTCTCGCTGAAGCCAGATGTATAATATATTCTTGTTTGAGAATCACATCTGGCCCTGTGAGACTACATCACTAGTGACCCATTATGGGTAGCCCTCACATCAAAATGATAATTGTTATAAACACAAAAAAACACTTCTGAAAGAGCAGATGATCTGAAATGGATTATTCAGGAAGGTAACGGCAAAGAAAGTTATCTTAATATTTGCCAATGCACTTTCTTCTTCTCATTTTCTTTGTATACTTCCTAAATATTCCTATTTAAATTGCCTCCTTATCTAGTATGGTTTTTTTGGCAGGCTTTTCTTTCTTTTCGTCATTACAAAAACCAGCACTAGACAGCAAATGCCTTGCTGCATGATTTTTGTTGTGTATGTTGGGTGGCACCTGTAATCACCTCTCTTCTCTGTTTCCCCGTGGCACCTGCCAGCCCATCGTCTTTGTCTCAGACAGAGCAAATGTCAATAGAGAGATTGAAACTGATGGCTACATGGAGGAAGAGGAGCTGTTAAAGAAACAGAAGGTTCTTGGCTTGCCTGGCATGTAAAGGAAATCTCTAGAATGTGCCTGGGTTTTGACAACAAGGCCAACCTGCCACACTACCACAAATGGAGGTGTCTAAACCCTTGGACATTTTGTGCTGAGGTGGCTACCTAAACACTCGTGCCCTGTGTGTGGCAGGTTTGGGCCTAAGCTTTCTCTGGTTGCCAGCAGCATTTGGCAGTGGCTGCATTTGGTGGTCTTTGATTTTTATTTATTTTTTTTTTTTAAACAGAATTGGGACTGCTTGGCAGTTGGATGTATATACAGAGCTCGGGTTTTTGAATGACAGGCTGCGGTTGTGGATACCTGGTTGACATTGAGGATTTAGTGCGATTGTAATGTGCTTGACATGCAATGGCTGAAGCTGCAGAATGCTCATTTGCAAGATTTATTTTGAGCTACTATGCGCATGCAGCATATTCAGTATCTTTTAAGCATGGAAAAATTGTTTTTAATTCATACTTAAAAATTACTCATGTTAGCAGCACTAAATCGTGCATTTTTAAACTTTCAGACTTTTTTGTTTTGTGCACATACAAAAATGATTATAGCCAAAAATACTGAGTACCACATACAGAAAACTGAAACGCTCTTTCTGAAAGCTTGCATGTTGTAATCGTTTTAGTAAGCCGATAAAAGTTGTCATTTTTCTTGACTTCTCATTACAGTAATCACTAAATACTAAAAAACAATGCCATGCCTGCCATATCATTTTCCAGGCTGCAGCAATCATAGGGCACAAGGCAGGAATTGCCAACTCAAAATAAACCAGAAAGAGAAGAAGGCTAACACAAATCACAGTTACAGTGATGGCGGCAGTATAACAGTACTGAGTGCATAAAGAAAGAAAGAAAAAAATTAATTGAAATGGGAGAAGGAAACAAATAATCTCTGGAAATGCCATTTCATTTTGCTCAAAAATTCTATTGTACACTTTTATCCCACTTAAAATCCAAGCAAAACAAAAAGTAAGAGTGTGTGTGGAGAAGAGATTGCTATTAATATTAATATAGATTTGGGTCGTTAACAAAAAAATAATTTATATTGAAAATCCATACAAAAGAGCCCTTAACAGCTTAGTAAATTATAGTAAACCTTTCAAATGTCTCGCTAGGTACCTGATTTTATTGAAGATTTCATTTATTGCATGGGCATAAAGATTTGTGCTCTTCTTGGTGTATAACTTGTGATATACTGCCATATTGTAAACGCTTCACTTTAACCAACCAAAAATAAATTGAACAGTGTCGTTTATGAACACAGAACATCACCTGAATTACTGGATGCAAGAACGGCAACTTTGAACCTGTAGAAGCAGAGTTGAATTCCACACTTTCATGCAGTAAGGAGATGTGGTGGTGGTCAGGTTGGTTATGAGGCGCCATTTATGAAAATTAAGGGACGCACTCTCCAGCTACCAAGAGGAGTTCCCCTTCCTAGTTATTGAGTTTTCTTGATACTGACTGGGCATTGTTACCCACTACAAGTAAAAGCGCACATGCTCCAGACATCAAAGAGTGCCCTCCTTAAGTTCTGTGGCATATATACAAAGAGGGGTACTTTTAAGAGAGAGAGCGAGAATAAAAATGCCACCACTGAACAGTACGTGACCAACTTCCCACCCATGTTTAAATAACAAAGGGCTGTCACTTTCCTATTGCTGCCATTTATTTCCTGATTATTATCTGAATATCAAAGATTGGGATTGGCCGACTTTGATCCCTTACATTCTGCTTTGCTCACAATGGAGTAAATCCTTGTTCTCTAAACTTACCAGAATTGCCAATGCCCTTTACTTTCTGGGATCCGGCTTCTTTCTATTCTTTGCCTTTATTGAGTTTTAATATCTTCCTTACTTAATCGATTCTTTTGCAGTTTTACTAACATACTGTCTGTTTGAACATATTGTCCACAATGGCTCTAAATACAGCTGGATGAACTGGAATTCAAATGGACACATCACTTTATGTAAGTGGTGGGCAACCTTTCTGTTGTGTGTTGGCATGGCCAATATGAATACTTATGAGGTTTTGGCTTCATAAAAATTTGTGCACGACTCCAGCTCAGTGGCTAAGGAAATCTTTGAAACTGATCCTGACTTACTGATATTTGAATCTTTGCATTATAGCCAGCTCCATCTTCAGCCGCAGAGGAGAGTGAGGAGGACAAGCAGTTTAGGACTATCTTCCAGCAGATTGCAGGAGATGTGAGTATCCATTCAAGAAATGAAGCATTTCATCCAGGTGGAGAAGAAACAGCCTTTAGATGTGTGTGTATATATACAGTATCTATTATATATATATATATATATATATATATATATATATATATATATATACAGTGGTGTGAAAACTATTTGCCCCTTCCTGATTTCTTATTCTTTTGCATGTTTGTCACACAAAATGTTTCTGATCATCAAACACATTTAACCATTAGTCAAATATAACACAAGTAAACACAAAATGCAGTTTTTAAATGATGGTTTTATTATTTAGGGAGAAAAAATCCAAACCTACATGGCCCTGTGTGAAAAAGTAATTGCCCCCTGAACCTAATAACTGGTTGGGCCACCCTTAGCAGCAATAACTGCAATCAAGCGTTTGCTATAACTTGCAATGAGTCTTTTACAGTGCTCTGGAGGAATTTTGGCCCACTCATCTCTGCAGAATTGTTGTAATTCAGCTTTATTTGAGGGTTTTCTAGCATGAACCACCTTTTTAAGGTCATGCCATAGCATCTCAATTGGATTCAGGTCAGGACTTTGACTAGGCCACTCCAAAGTCTTCATTTTGTTTTTCTTCAGCCATTCAGAGGTGGATTTGCTGGTGTGTTTTGGGTCATTGTCCTGTTGCAGCACCCAAGATCGCTTCAGCTTGAGTTGAAGAACAGATGGCCGGACATTCTCCTTCAGGATTTTTTGGTAGACAGTAGAATTCATGGTTCTGTCTATCACAGCAAGCCTTCCAGGTCCTGAAGCAGCAAAACAACCCCAGACCATCACACTACCACCACCATATTTTACTGTTGGTATGATGTTCTTTTCTGAAATGCTGTGTTCCTTTTACGCCAGATGTAACGGACATTTGACTTCCAAAAAGTTCAACTTTTGTCTCATCAGTCCACAACGTATTTTCCCAAAAGTCTTGGCAATCATTGAGATGTTTCTTAGCAAAATTGAGACGAGCCCTAATGTTCTTTTTGCTTAACGGTGGTTTGCGTCTTGGAAATCTGCCATGCAGGCCGTTTTTGCCCAGTCTCTTTCTTATGGTGGAGTCGTGAACACTAACCTTAATTGAGGCAAGTGAGGCCTGCAGTTCTTTAGACGTTGTCCTGGGGTCTTTTGGGACCTCTCGGATGAGTCGCCTCTGCGCTCTTGGGGTAATTTTGGTCGGCCGGCCACTCCTGAAAAGGTTCACCACTGTTCCATGTTTTTGCCATTTGTGGATAATGGCTCTCACTGTGGTTTGCTGGAGTCCCAAAGCTTTAGAAATGGCTTTATAACCTTTACCAGACTGATAGATCTCAATTACTTCTGTTCTCATTTGTTCCTGAATTTCTTTGGATCTTGGCATGATGTCTAGCTTTTGAGGTGCTTTTGGTCTACTTCTCTGTGTCAGGCAGCTCCTACTTAAGTGATTTCTTGATTGAAACAGGTGTGGCAGTAATCAGGCCTGGGGGTGGCTACGAAATTGAACTCAGGTGTGATACACCACAGTTAGGTTATTTTTAACAAGGGGCAATTACTTTTTCACACAGGGCCATGTAGGTTTGGATTTTTTTTTCTCCCTAAATAATAAAAACCATCATTTGAAAACTGCATTTTGTGTTTACTTGTGTTATATTTGACTAATGGTTAAATGTGTTTGATGATCAGAAACGTTTTGTGTGACAAACATGCAAAAGAATAAGAAATCAGGAAGGGGGCAAATAGTTTTTCACACCACTGTATATACTCAGCAAAAAAAGAAACGTCCTCTGACTTTCAACTGTTTTTACTTTCAGTAAACTTAATGTGTAAATATTTGTATGAACACTAAAAGAGTCAACACCATAAGACATGAACTAAAAATGTTTCACAATGTGTCCCTGAATGAAAGGAGGCTCAAAATCATAAGTACCAGTCAGTATCTGGTGTGGCCACCAGCTGCTTGAAGTACTGCAGTACATCTCCTCATGGACTGGACCAGATTTGTCAGTTCTTGCTGTGAGATGTTACCCCACTCTTCCACCAATGCACCTTCAAGTTCCTGGACATTTCTGGGGTGAATGGCCCTAGCCATCGATCCAAATCGATCCCATTCCAGGGTACAGACCTCGGTGTAACGTTCATTCCTACGACGATAAACACGAATCCGTCCATCACCCTGGTGAGACAAAACCGTGACTTATCAGTGAAGAGCACTTTTTGCCACTCCTGTCTGGTCCAGCGAAGGTGGGTTTGTGCCCATAGGCTGCGTTGTTGCTGGTGATGTCTGGTAAGGACCTGCCTTACAACAGGCCTACAAGCCCTCAGTCCAGCCTCTCTCAGCCTATTGCGGACAGTCTGAGCACTGATGGAGGGATTGTGTGTTCCTGGTGTGACTCGGGCAGTTGTTGTGGCCATCCTGTACCTGTCACGCAGGTGTGATATTCGGATGTACCGATCCTGTGCAGGTGTTGTTACACGTGGTCTTCCACTGCGAGAATGATCAGCTGTCCTTCCTGTCTCCCTGTAGCGCTGTCTTAGGCGTCTCACAGTGCGGACATGGCAATTTATTGCCCTAGCCACATCAGCAGTCCTCATGCCTCCCTGCAGCATGCCTAATGCACGTTCACGAAGATGAGCAGGGACCCTGGGCATCTTTCACAGTCGATAGACAAGTCTCTTTAGTGTCCTGCGTTTTTAGAACTGTGACCTTAAATGCCTACTTTCTGTAAGCTGTTAAGGTCTTAACGACCATTCCACAGGTGCATGTTAATTAATTGATTATGGTTAATTGAACATGCATGGAAAACATTGTTTAAACGCTTTACAATGAAGATCTGTAAAGTTATTTGGATTTTTAAAACATTATTGTTGAAATACACAGTCCTGAAAAAGGAACGTTTCTTTTTTTGCTGAGTATATATATATATATATATATATATATATTATATATATATTTATATAATAGATATATATTTTGTTATGTTATGTGACGTTTTTATGTCACTTTTTTGTCATGTTTTAAATCAGGCTTATTTTAAAACCTACATATATATGTTTGGTATCAATCTTTTCAGAATTTATCAAACTTTAATGTGATGTTGTTAGATTTTCAGATTCTTATTCTGTTTTTAAATTATAAACTAACTAGGGGGCCCTGCCCCCTGCTCGCTTCGCTCACCCACCCCTGTGTTTGGTTTACTGGATATACAATACAATACAATACAGTTTATTTTTGTATAGCCCAAAATCACACAAGAAGTGCCGAAATGGGCTTTAACAGGCCCTGCCTCTTGACAGCCCCCCAGCCTTGACCC